>NW_027492658.1:0-462144 GCF_021521415.1 Bidens hawaiensis
CCTCAAATTTTCCGTTCCCTCGGGGAGGGCTAGAATAGGGGCGCTACAAAGCTTGGTTTTCAACAGTTAAAAAGCGGATTCTTGCGCGTCACCCCCAATTGTACTTAGTGCCCTTGTGAGTCAAAGCGGTGAGGGGTTGAGCGATCTTTGAAAATCCCTCGATGAAACGCCGGTAGTAGCCGGCCAGTCCTAGGAATTGTCGCACCTCAGTCGGAGTCTTAGGTGCTTCCCAGTTTTTGATGGCCTCTACCTTACCGGGATCGACATGAATACCATTCTCGTTGATCACATGTCCTAAAAAGTGAACCTCGCGAAGCCAAAATTCACATTTTTGAGAGTTTAGCATACAGTTGTTCCTTCTTCAATAGTTCCAGAATTACCCTTAAGTGCTCTTCGTGGTCAGTTTCGTTCTTGGAGTAGACGAGAATATCATCGATGAAAACAATCACAAACTTGTCGAGGTACGCCTTGCATACTCGATTCATGAGATCCATAAATACGGCTGGTGCGTTGGTTAGGCCAAAAGGCATAACCGAAAACTCGTAATGACCATACCGTGTTCTGAAAGCCGTCTTTGAGATATCTTCCTCGCGCACTCTCAGCTGGTGGTAACCGGATCGTAGATCGATCTTCGAGTAGTAACTCGATCCTTGAAGCTGGTCAAACAAATCATCACTTCGGGGTAAAGATAACGGTTCTTGACCATCACCTTGTTCAACTCCCGGTAGTCGATGCACATTCGGAAAGTCCCGTCTTTCTTTCGGACAAACAAGACAGGGGCTCCCCACGGCGATGAGCTAGGTCGGATAAAACCCTTATCCAACAAATCTTGCAACTGAGTGGACAACTCTGAAGTTCCGCCGGTGCAAGCCGATACGGGGCTCGTGCTATGGTTGCTGCACCGGGGTGTCAACTCGATTTGGAATTCGACTTGACGAATAGGAGGGAGTCCGGGCAAATCCTCCGGGGAAAACTTCCGGGAAGTCTCGCACAACAGGTATATCTTCAATTGGTTTCTCCTCCGCGGGTTTCTCAACAATCTGCGCCAAAATTGCCGGATGACCCCTTTCGTAGATACTTCTGCGCCTTCATAAGGGTGATGACGCTGGTGGTCATGCCGCTTCTCTCGCCTCGGACCGAAATGATCTCGCCGGAAGGGGTGGTAATATGGACTATCTTATCGTGGCATACAATCTCCGCTCGGTTCTCGGATAACCAGTCCATGCCGACAACGACATCGAAACTACTAAGCGTAAAAGGAATAAGGTCGATATCAAAGATATGACCTGACAGTTTTAACTTACATCCCGCAAGTACATGAGTCGTTACTATGGTCTTACCGTCAGCTAATTCAACAGGAAACTTAGCATCTAACAGAATTGGAGTTACGTCTAAGAGTTGCCTAAAGGATTTCGACACAAAACTCCTATCAGCTCCAGTGTCAAACAATACAGAAGCAAAACAATCGTTTACAGGGAACTTACCAGTCACCACGTGCGGATCATTGCGGGCTTGACCCGACCCAATCACAAACACTCTTCCCTTGCCATTGCTTCCACCATTACTGCCACTTCCATTACCCCCATTGTTGTCATTCTGTTTCAGCTTGGGGCAATCTTTTCTGAAATGACCTTCCTGCCCACATTCAAAGCATCCTTTCGTCGTCATAGGTGGCTTAGGAGCACCCTTTGCCGCAAGGTCTCCTCTACATTCTTTCGCTTGGTGACCCATCTTTCCGCATCTCTGAAACTTGGCACGGTCACACTGGCCAACATGATGATAGTTGCACCTGTTGCACTTTGGATATTTCCCAGCATATCCGCTCGAAACCTGCCCGCTACCGTTGTTGTTGTGATTCTGAGTGTTAAAGCTCCGAGTGAATTCGGGCTTACGGTAGTGTTGTTGCGGTGGGAGGTTCGAGGATGAAGATCTGGTGTTGTCAAACTTCCTCTTCCCGCTGTTCGGGTTGCTGTTACTGTTATTGTCGTTACTCTGGTTGTCACGGGCTTTAACGGTCGAACCCCTAGGTGGTAACGCACCTTGGGTCACAGCCTGATCCGTCAGTTTGTGAGCTAAACGGATCGCTTGTTGGATCGTGGCTGGTCTGGAAGACGTCACCATGCCCTGAATCTGCGGTGCTAATCCATCAATGTACAATTCTATCCTCTTGCTCGGCGGATCCACCATTCGCGGACACATCACAGCCAACTCGTGAGAACGAGTAGTGTAGGCTTCGATT
Source organism: Bidens hawaiensis (assembly GCF_021521415.1). Taxonomy (NCBI): domain Eukaryota; kingdom Viridiplantae; phylum Streptophyta; class Magnoliopsida; order Asterales; family Asteraceae; genus Bidens; species Bidens hawaiensis. The sequence goes on from NW_027492658.1 coordinate 2,240, forward strand.
TCCGAACCCACCATCTTCAGTGACCAAAATTCCGACTCTAACTTCGAAATCTCCTCTCTCGGACAGTACTCCTCTCGCATCATATTCTTGAACTCCTCCCAGTTCATCGCATTTGCCAGTTCCAATCCAAGGATCTGGACGTTCGAATTCCACCAAGTGAGGGCGGAATCCTCAAGTGTTCCAGCAGCGAATTTGACCCTACTGGCAGGGGGACAATTACATATCTCAAAGGCCGACTCGGCCTTCTCAGCCCAACGCAGGAAGCCTATAGCTCCCTCGGTGCCCTTAAACGTACTGGGCTTGCAGTCAAGGTAGTTCTTGAAGGTACACGTTCCACTCGGACCTCCAGCTTGATTCTGAACGTGTGCGGCTAAGCGGCCGCAACATGGTCGTTCAGCAGAGTTTGGAGTTCAGCTGCAGTCAAGCTGATGTTACCACGTCCTCGTCCAGCGTTTCTTCCAGCCATTTCCTAGAATCACAGTATAAAATGTTAGACATGAATTTTTCTTTCATATATAACACACCATACATGTAATAAAAAGATAGGTAAGAAAGAAATAAGAAACAACATCACATCACAACCACATATTAGTCTAAATAAAAGTTCATGATTAAAACCATTGTATTCGCTACAAAGTATTTCCAATCAATCCTTAAAAATCATAGAAAAATAATAGTTCGGATGGAGGACAACCCCTCCATCTAAGTGTCATCATTACTAGATGTCGTCATCTGAGGACACCTCTGAGTGTGCCTCCTCCTCAGCCGGTTCTTCCTCCGGTTCTTCTTCGGGTTCCTCCTCGGGATCTTCCTCGGGATCTTCCTCAGGCTCCTCTTCGGGGTCTTCTTCAGGTTCCACTTCAGGCTCTGCCCCAGGCTCGGCCTCAGGCTCTGCCTCAGGTTCGGCTGCGTTCTGAGCAAGTTGCATTTGTAAGACATCGCAACGCTCTAGAGCTATCTCGGTTCGGGTCCTTGCTTATTGGAGTTGCTCTTTCAAGTCTATCATCTCAGCTTGCATCTTCATCATAACCTTCATTTGTTGATCGCTAGTCTCTTGCATTTCTTTCATTGCCGCTGCCATGCGGGCAATCTCCTCCTTAGTCTCGGTTCCGTCTTTTAACATTCTGGAAACGTTCTCCCTCGTATAACACATGTAACCCACGTCACGCTCCAAGCATGAAACAACAGCTGCGAGAACTCTCTCTACAGGTTCGGTTATGGGTGGTAGGGTGTTGGGATAAGCAGGGTGGTTCGGGTGAGGCAACGGGGGTGGGAACGTGTTCGCGATAGACCATACGTCTGATCATGTTAGGGAACCAATCCCAGCTAACGTCGTTTTCGTAAATGCCTCCGGATAGGCGGGGTACCTCTTCGGTGCGGGAGCTTCGAGTTCCGGGACTACTCGAGTGGTGGTGAGGCGGTAGGTAACTGCGGTTCCTTCCCGTGAGCATGCGTCATCGAATCGGATGATGATGGGGGTGGCGTCGACATTCCTACAGGTAAGCCGTGTATGCGCGTGCGTATGAGTGAAAGAGGTAAAGAGATAAGATTACAAGACTACACAAACCTATGCAGTGCGTATCATTATAACTAATGGGTGGTCGCGGTTATAGTCTAGTATGCATGCAGCTTCTAGTTCGCTATAACCAATGGCTCTGATACTAATCTGTCACACCCTCAAAATCCACTAACGGAGTTTTACCGTCAGAGGGTGTGAACTGGCAGGATCGGAATCATCAGTTATAATCAAACCATAAAATAAAGTTTCAAAACCATGAAAACGTTTACGAGTAATTAAATGCGGAAGCATAAAAACCTTTAATCAAAAGTTGCGTCACGCAGGACGACTTAAAACCAAATATAATCGTTAAAAATAAGTTTGCAGGACAAAAGCGTTTTCAATCAATGCATGTTCCTAAACCGCGCGCCCGCCTCGGCTACCTGAGAATAACATACTAAAAGTGTCAACACAAGGTTGGTGAGTTCACAAGTTATATAAAATAAATCGTTTAGCGTTTGCGTTCAGCGTTTTACGTTAAGCGTTTTGCGTAACCACGTTACGGCGTTTTGCGTTAAGCGTTTTGCGTTACCAGATAGTGTTATGTCAAATTATATATCGATAGGTAGCTAGTCTATACAACAAGTATTACTAAGTGTTCAACACCGAAGCTGACTCGTTTAGTAAGTGCCTTGTCACCAGGTCCTCCAGACCATGGTACGTGTTAGCCAAAATTACACCCGCTCGACCTCCAGTCGAGTTTAGCGTTGGGTGGGGTTTGTCAAACCCAGTAGTACTACTCAACAGTGACTCGCTATTCTAAATATTAACCGGTTCGATGTGTAGGACTTCAAATATTTCGTTTGCCACTTAGCCTTTACAAGTGATATATAATTTATAACAAAATCTTAAATGCGTTGTGGAGTATGTTATCTCCCCCAAGTGAAAAACGTTTGAAAACAGTTTAGAGAGGGGAAAGTGAAACTCACTGTTTGCGAAGAATTTCCCAAAATAAATCACCAAGATGCGCGTCACCGAAAAACTCTCTCTAACGTTCTAAAACAACAAAGAGATTTTTCTAAGTGTCGGAATATTATCGAGTCTCTAGACCCGGCACATAATACCTATGCACATAACATGTTTCGTGTTTCGTTCGTGAATCGTGTGTGACTTTAACAAGTGTTTTTGTGACACATCACATGTGTAAGCAATCATATACGTGTCACGTATTCATAACGTACATTACGAGCAATTTTTCCCCGTAAGGGCATTTTGGTCAACAAATAACAATTAACTAGCCATTATTCCCCATAAGGGCATTTTGGTCAAATTATGACAATCAATTAGCAGTTATTCCCCGCAAGGGCATTTTAGTCAAAACACGACAATTATCTTGCAATCATTCCCCTCAAGGGCAATTTGGTCATAACACGATAATAAATTAGCAAGTATCATATTTCATGCATTTTCACAAAACTCAGCAGCTAGTTTCACCGAGACAGAAATCCTACTAGAAAGATTGTACTATTTCACCGATCATAGCATCTCAATTAATTTACCAAAAATCATCACAGAAGCACATATGTCTTAGGTTTCCAGAACATATTTTATTACATTTTTATTCCTCATAGTTTTCTCACAATCATCAAATCATTACAGCAAACTCATAACAGTCAGATTCATGCACAACAGAATGTTATTTACAATTCCCGTTAAACGAAAAATCCAATAAATGTAAGACCACTTGGGTTAGGTTCCTAACTCAATGAGTCAACTTCCAGAAGTGGAACCAACCCAATTGGTCTCGTAGTTCATGAGATATAACATTTACAACATAACCTAACAGCAGGTCTAACAGCTCAGCTTTTCACAACGTTTTTGTAAAATCATAAAAGTTAACTTCTACTTGTCCAAAAATTACAAATTTATACTTTATGGAAACTAGACTCAACCTAGTTTACTGCAGTACCAATAATCTCAACCAATTTTCACGTTTACACTTCGTTACAGTCACTTAAACATCAAATACACATTCTGTCCAGAAACTGTTTGCATCCAAACTCAACATAATAACAACCTATGAACTATCATGCATTCATATGACCCTCTAGACTCCATAAACACCATCCATGCACATCAATTACATATTACATACTTTATTAGGGTTTGTGTTTGAACTCAAATCAAAGACACAACAATCACCATGCAACAAGATTCAATCTAGTTATCAAATCATCATCCAAATAACAACAATCATATTAACTATATGCACTCATGAAATCGGCGAGCTAGGGTTTGTTATTAACCCAACAAACATCAAAATCAATCAACAAGAATGTAAAGGATGATCAATTATACCTTCCTAGCACCTAGTTCTTCAATCAAACACTTGATTTGGTGTTGTATGTGTGTGTATTGATGGACGGCAGCCAAGGAGAGGTGAGGAGAGGGTTCCGATCGGCACTTATGTTTAGAATAATAATAAGTTAGGGTTAAGGTTAAGGATCTATTTATAAACACACAAGTTACACTCAAGTCCCTCCACTTCTAAGTATTACTTTTCTAGCCTAACTAACTTGTTTTCATCTTGAGTTAACGTTTATAACCATGTTATCACATAACACATAAGTCTAACACATAATTATCACATAATTACTGTTTTGACGTTTTTTTCGTTTATTTATCAATCGTTTGCGTCAACTCGTTTGCGTTTCGGTGCAAATCCCGAAAGACTACACATGTAGTAAGTGTTAAGCGTCATTTAAACCCTAGTTTAAATGTAATGAAGTGTGCGTTATAGATTTAGTGATCTTAAGTTTGAATTGACGGAGTTGAGTTAACGGAGTTAACCTGAAATTGACGATTGTCACAATAATCAAACGAGTACTTCATGAAAATATAATGTGCCACCAAATAAAAGATCATTTTCTCAAACAACTAATCATTCACAAAGTCCTCAGTCATACAAATATTTTGATAACAACTACTACAAACAAAAAATTGTTAATCCATATTACACTAATGTTTTTGATGATCGGGATCACATATCAAATGGGTTTTACAATCATGTTCCTTTCCATAGATCACCTTTCCAAGGAGAAAATATTGTTATGTTTGTGGTCATTATTCTCACCTTGCAAGACACCGCAAGCACTGGTTCAAGCAACAACTTGATATTCAAAGGCGGCTTAATCAGTCCCCAAAAGGAGCTTTTAGTAGCCCTGATTCAAGGACTGATCAAACTGATCGTGAAGCCAGTGAAGTGGATGTGAGATCCAAAGTTAATAAAGAAAAACATAAAAAATAAACCTTTTTGGAAAACAAAGAAGGATAAAATCAAAAAGGATCCCAATACTAAAGTCACCAAAAATAGTTTTAAAATCAATAAAAGAAAAGACCAAAATTGCCAAAATCAAGGAACAAGTTTTTGCTTGGATTCCTAGGGACTGTTCTTCAGGCGATGAGTCGCCAAGAAATAAATGGTATTCAGGAAATAAAATCAAGTTTGATCGATTTCGGTTGACCTTACCCATGTCTAATTAAACGCCGAGTGCATGATGGAGACAAACCCTTGCTATTTGATGTTAAACCATTTGATGAAGGATTCGAGTCTTTTGTAAACGACATGGGAGGACAAACTTCAAGATATGAAAAAGTCTCATATGAACTTTGTGCTTCAACAACACCAAACCTTGTTAAAATGGCTCAACCACAACTTGTCGAGTGTTTCTCAATCTCACCTCGTCCAACATCTACTCTCAAGTAGAGGTGTACAAAACCGGTTTTAAACCCAACCCGAACCGGTTTATAAACTGAACCGGTTTGGTCAACGATTGGTCAAAACCGGTTTGACTCAAACCGGTTCGGTTTATAAACCAGTTTGGAAGCAGGGTAGGCCGACCTGGTCACACCGGTTCGGTTCGGTTTAAAAACTGGTTTAACCAGTTTCAAACTGGTTCGGTTTTAAAACCGGTTTGATAGATTTGAAGGGGGACCGGTCCTGAAACTGACGGTTTGGGTCGGTTTGGAAACCGGTTTGGGTGAAACCGGTTTCAAACCCAAACCGGTTCGGTTCGGTTCGGTTTGCCTAAAACCGGTCCCAAACCGGTTTTTTGTACACCTCTACTCTCAAGTGACCAATCCAACATCAGCTATTGGGCTTCAGTTTGAATCACTTCAACTTTGTTATACAATGTGATAATTCATGTTTAGGATAGTCCATCTGACAACAACTTTAATTACCTTTTCACTAAAGCCATGATCAATTTTGATTAAAACAAACTAATTATCTTTTTGTATATATATTCGTAAATATTTTTCAAATATGTCACAAATTTAGAGGGAGAAAGTATAACTCGTCAAAAAGATCTTCAGTTTCTTTAAGAAAAACAAAAATGAGTCACTTGACTTGCGAAAAAAATTTTAAACGATTTTATACCCTCTTTAAGAAAATCAGAAAAAGTTTCAAAAAGATATTCTCTCGTTTAAAGAGAACTCCTACTTAGAGGGAGTCGGATATTTTAAAGTTTTAAAAAAATGTTGAGAAATTGATTCGACTTTTGAAAAATGATAAGAAATTATCTTTAACGACTCTAACACATGAAAAGAGTATATCAAAAGCTAACAATATCATTGCTTGATATGTAGATAAGCTTGACAAATGAGTAAGTGTCATGATAATATAAACTTAAATACTCGCCTATGCTAGTGGTTACACGTGCATGAAGTGGTTGTCGACTCCAAATAAGTCATATCCATGAAGGAAAAAATGTTATTAGTCAGTCATACACGAGTTCGTTAGTGATTGATCACAAGTAAAATTATTCTTGATTTAAATACAAATGTTGAAAATCAAAATGATAAAGCAGAAAAACTGCAAAGTGCTTAAAATAATTTGAATTTAACACAAAAATGTTGAAAATTAACAAACAAAAAGAGGCATATTAGAACCACGTAACATGGTGTAAACAAGTAAATCCTAAACACTTTATATAAAGGCTTGTAAGTCCATATGGCAAGTAAGTCTATGGTTCAACCTTTATTGTTTGAAAGAAAATTTGCAAAAAGTTTAAATAAGCTCAAAAAATGTTTTGATCAATCATTAGGGGATCAGAGTCAATTCGGGTTTATTGGTAGACAAAATTTATGCCCAATGTATGATGGAGTTTGTAATTTGATGGATTAAACGGGGACCACAAAAGTATCGTGCTTAATACATACCTTAACATATCACGTTGACATCTAAGTACTTGTTAAGCTTAAACTGGACAAAAAATATCTACAACCGACTTTGGATTCTTGGCATAATAACATCCAAATAGAAGTGTGATGTAGGACGTTATCGATCAATGTGATTCCATGCTGTGATCTTTCTTGCACAAATATTAAAGTCATTAGAAAATTTTGTAGATATTATTGTTATATAATATTAATTTCATCTTTGCTCATATCTTTTTCATTTTTTTTTCAACTTCAAAATATTGTATATATTTTCATAATTTTAAAACATATGAAAATACCAAAAAGATTTTAAGTTTTTATGTGTTCGTACATATTTCATTAAACCTTTGTTTTATTCAAAATCATGGATTTTGTTGTCAATGTCGTTCATACAAAGTTTGTTGGAAACCTGAGACTTAAAAAAATCATTTACAAGTTGAGGGAGCATGTTTTGAAAAAGAAAATTCTTCTTTGACCCATGAGAGGGTATATGAATGAATCTTATTTGCTCTAAGTTTTGTCCAGCTGTACATGGACAGGTGGATCATGATCAAGTCTCCTGGGCTGCAGAGACTAAAGTTGCGGATGCTGAAGCGCTTAAAAGAAAACTAGAACGTGACAGTTGGCGGTTGAACCTAAAAATGAACCTATCGTGTTTGAAGATCAGTCTAAGGACAAAGCATAGAACCGGGTGGCCCAAGAAAGTCAACAAAAGAAAATTATATGTCGAGACTCTTGCATCTGATGTTTCTAAAATTTGTTGATCCTATCCTTCCCAGGAAATAAGATTGAAGTTCAAATCTTCAAGAATGGAAAATAAAGAATTGTCCAAGATCCAATCTCGTTCAAGCTCTTGGATCAAGACAAGTACGAGATTTCAAGAAATAAAGATGTAGCAAAGAACTTGATGAAGGTTCCTGGACATACTCAATCCTAGAGGGAGTTTTAGGGCTAATATTCCATATTATTATTAAGATTGTGTATTTCTTTCTATTTGCTAATAGTCGGTGTATTACGTGCCTCGGTACATTTATTTTGTACCCATGTAATGTAAACTTGGAGAAATGGAGACCATATAAAAGGTCACTTTACCCCATTTCTCCAACAACTCTTCTTTTGACAATAACATCCCAAGGAAATAAAAGAGAATTTTTCTCCCACCAAACACTCTCTTTTTATCTCTTTTGTTCATACAAAAGAAGATCTGATATCCGAGTGTTGTTAGTGATTTCCGCTAACTAATAACACGGATTGATCCGAGTAAAGATGTGAGATCCATCTAGAGTACCTACATAAGCATAAGAGCGGAAGAAAGAGGCAATTGCCTTAGGAAAAGTTTCAAACATGATTACATATACGATTTATGGTGTTTTAAGGGGAATTTTACATCATATAATTCTCAACAGATATTTTACGCTAAAGGAGGGGTTGCCTGATACGACTACATTTGAAGTGTTGTTCAAAATGAGGTGTTTTTGAGGTTTCTGCAGGCCGTTTTCTTCCTTGTTGCTTCTGTCCGTTCTATGACATGGTTGCCAAGAGGAGGTTGGTTTAAACAAAATTGCAGAGGTGTGTGAGGTCAACCTTTGTAGTTCACTTACGCTACGTAGTAACTCGGGTATTTTATGTTGCCTGCAATATTTAATGTTTGTAAGTATTGTTGTGTCATTGTGTGTAAGTCAAGTCTATGTGTTTACCTTGATTTACCCCCAAAAAAATATCAGTTTTGTGGGATGCATCATTGTTTAGCCTCCTTTCGAGTTTCGAGGCAGAGATTCGTCTTCTGAAAATTGTGATTGTTGTGTATGTTAGCTTCATTCTACAAATTTTAATACTTTAAGTAGGTTTACAAGTGAATGGGTCCTTTTCTTGGATTCCTTGTGCATCTTTATTATTTGCTTTAACATATTAACTTCAACTGTTCGGTTACCGGTGAATGGGTCCTTTTGACTTTCAATAACACGATGGATGAATTTCACAAAATAAATCGTGTAAATTGGATATAAACTGGTCATGGTTAATAATTCGCAAGTGTGCATAATTTTCTTTGGTTTTAAGGCAATATGTAAAGTTCTAAGCTTATGGTACGAGTGACAGCAAAAATTTATGTTCAGGGGCAATCTTGGTATTTTTAAAATTTGACAAAAAAATTACATCGAATTTATTCGTTTAACAAAACATTTTGTAATCAGATTCAGTTAAATAGTTATGAACTAAGATATGTGAACCACCTCTGTTCCTTTACAATTATCCAACCTCCAACAAATCTGATTACATAACCGTACTAGAGTAAATGGTTGTAACGTAAAACAAATAATTCCGGTGTAATTTTTTGAAGGCGGTGTTTCTAAGTTGTTTCTGATTTTAATTTCACACGAACCTGTATTCTCAAATATAAATAAATACCACAATTACCCCTATACATAAGTTTTGTTGTCACCTATACTATAAGTTTAGTACTTCACACATTGCCTTCGGAATCAAAGGCACTTATACCCGTTTGCAAATTGTTAACCATGGCTCGTTTATATCATGTTTACACTTTTATTATGACTTTCAAAACTGAAACCTCAACCAAAACCTCTTGACCTTCATAACTATAACTTTTTAATGACATGATGGGCGAGTTTCTAAAAGAGACTCCTATCATCTAATTTAATAACTATAATATATAAAGAATTTACACATAACTCTAGTTTATACATAAACAACTACATAAAATAATGAAACATCGTAAGTTAAATCTAAAAAGGTAAACTAACAATTAAACGAATAAAAAAGATGCAAATGTTACAGATCAAACACTTCAAAGCAACAACAACGTAAACACCCTGCAAAATGAATTGACAAAACCATTAAGATATTCGATGGTAGTACGATCCGACTAAAAGTTAAAGTATATACGTTAATCATGAAAGTAACCAAACCGCAACATATCATCACTATTGAACCAAATACAAACCTGATAAACAATAAAAGACACTTTCAAAGAAATCTACACTGTCATGCTGCATGCAAAGTTAGGCACAAGCAAGTGTACATAAAGTTATTATGAGTCATAATGTATTTTGATTGATTTTTATGTACTTGGAACACTTATTAAGGATTATGTGTGGCTAAAAATTATCGATTGAGGGCATCGTTACTTAAAATATGGCTTGAAAGATTAAGTAATCACAAGACATAAATCTTAAATAAGATATATTGCTACTATAAAGTTATATAAACCGAGTAAAAACATGAAAACCAATCATCTTATCACAAAGACTTTGTATAGGTACTTTGAAAAAGCAAAGAAGAAATTGGTGAAGTATATAACTACAACACTTAAAACTCTTTGCTAAATACCTTATCCAATTGGGATTTCGATCACACTGCAAACATTATAATATCCATAAATTAGTCAACAATTTGGTTTCTTATTTTCCACCCTGAGCCCATAATTTAAAACGTATCACATAAAAACCAGATATATTTCATAACGAAAAGTATGCATGACATAAAACAATGATATGAAACAAAGACCACAACACAAAACAATCATCACTTCAACACAATCTTAACATAAAATAAAAAAGAAAAATCGAATCAGAAAAAACAGAGAACAAACAACCGTAGACAATACAAATAAATGTCAAATGCAACCGTAGAAAATTCAGCAAAATGGCCAATGGTAAAAGAGTTTCAATATGCAATTAAATATTCCAAAATCAAGACCTGATTTCGAGTTTCTATTTAATATTTGAAAACTAAATGAATCAACATGGTGAATATCTTTCGTGAACTGAATTTCTTCATGCATTAATTGTAACCTGCAGTAACAATCGGAAGTATATAAGAAGTTAAACTCAAAACCTAAATCAATAGGATAGAAACAAAGCGGAACAAAATTACAAAGAACAGAGACGTTGTTACGAACTTGAGCGATGATGAAAGCCACGATCAAACTTAGAAATGAACAAAAGAAAAGTGAAAACGGTGGAGGTCTTGAGTAGGATACACCTAATACTGTAATCTACAATGAAACACCTTAAATGCCCTGGATAAGACGCGGTAAACAAATAAACACTTTAATACCAGCGGGCCCCACCATCAATTATACAGACAAAAAAAGTGAAGCAGGTTCGAAACCAGAGACCTTTTTAAACCCAGAAGAACCATTATGCCAAACACATAAAACGTACAAGGAATTATTATGATAGTTTGTTGGTGCATTTCGAATACAAGGAACGAAACGAGCTTAGTTTTGAAGGAAAATAGATTATGCTGGGTAAGGTGAACAAAGACGTTAAAAGTTTGGCGTTTATTTGGATCAAAAAAATAGATCTTCTTTAAGTTGGGCCTATTGATGTAATTTCTCCATTTGATTGTTCTTTGTTGGTCTATTGTGCTGCTAGTTTGCCGTGTTAATGAAAGGAAAAAAAATGAAAAGTAATCTTTAATTTTAAAAGAAAAAAAATGTTTAATGAAACTTTCTTCTACTTTATTTTATTTTATTTTTGTTATAAAAGGCATGCTTGTAGCTTGAAGATCCCAGGTACACTTCGTTGGACTTAAATGGAAACCCCAAGTGTTGATATTAAATCAACAAAGTTGATAGAACCTTCCACTCCAACTCCCGCCACCCTTCGCCACCACAAAATGGGCTTCAAAGATGAGGTTGTCGCCCCCATAAATGTCCGTCTCATTCTCTTTTACTCCGCCGTGAATGATGGTCCACACTCCACCATCATCCGCCTCAAAAACTCATTAGCTCAATGCTTATCACGACTACACCCCATTGCCGGGAGATACAACCACCAAATCCGCGCCATTGAATGTAATGATCAAGGTGCCAAATTCATTCAAGCCCAAGTTCAAAACAATATCAAGCTTCAAGATGTACTTGACCCGAAACTGAACCCTGAAATACTCAACAATTTGCTTCCATGCGGCGTCTGTGACGCAGGTGAAATTACTGACCCGTTGCTTGCACTTCGATTGTGGTGGTTTGGCCCTAGGCGTGTCTATTTCACACAAGGTTGCTGATGCATCAACCTTGTGCACATTTTTGAATGACTGGGCAGCATTGAGTCAAGAAGAAAGTAGTCCCGACTCAATCTGTCGGGTTTTCAGCTCATCTTATTTTCTTCCCGCAAGAGGTTTTATGGATTATGATCCGCCCTTGCCTCGAACTGTGAAGCATAAATTCGAGAATAATTACCAAACCAAACGGCTTTCGTTCAGTGAAGAGGCGATCTCATTGATCAGGGCAAAGATTAATAACAACATTCAAAGCTACTCCAAGGTTCAAGTGGTGTCCGCAATAATATGGAAGACACTAATCGACGTGGATCGAGCGAAACATGGCTCTCCACGAGCATCGATTTTTCATCAACCCGTGAACATTAGAGGAAAAACAACACCTCCAATACCGAATAATGCATGTGGGAACTTAAGGGGGTTTATCATCACTGAATGCTCATCAGCTCAAACACTAATGGGGCTCGAATGTCTAGCAGATTTGTTACACGATTCGATCAAGAAAACGGTTCAAGAGCTTGGGGACTTGACCCCCGAAAATGAACAATTGCAAGCATTGGTTTTTAATTCGTTTGTCAAGAGTGAAACATGTGATCATGAGCTGGTGAGTGTGTTTCCATTTACTAGCTGGTGCAACTTTCCATTTTACCAAGTTGATTTCGGGTTTGGGCGGCCGGTATGGGTGGCTAGCTCGGCAGGTCCGGTGAGTATGGTGACTTTAATGGATGGTCGAGGTGGTTGTGGGATAGATGTGTATGTGAATTTGGATGCACAAGACATGCAACTGTTTACCGAACAGTTAATTACGTGTGTAACTTAAATATCTTGATCCATATGTGTCTTTCTTTTCTTTAAAAGTAAGCAAAAATAATGATCTATCTTGGTTTTACAAATATCTTTTTCATGGTGTATGTGTCATATTATCTGACAATTTAGCATTCATCCATCCTTATCTTTTAAACATTCCAGCTCTCTTAATTTTATCATGTAACTTGTATACTACTACTTTATAAAAGCACAATATTTGATAAATAATTAACATACATCAAACAATAATATCTTATCAACTACGTAGTCATTGTACAACAGTTTTCACAACAAATTTAAGATAGACAATTTACTTTTATTTTTGAAGGTTTTTTAGTTTTTAACACAAAATAAATAAATCGAAAAGCAAGATAATACCTTTAAAAATTTTGTCAATGCACTTTGTTAGAAAATTTGTAGATAACAAAGGTTTTAATTCGTAGCATTATACTTTATTATTTGAATTTATCGTATTAAAATTTAATTTAAAATCATATCTATTTGTCATTAATTTAATTATATTTTCAAGGACTCCAAAAATTTATGTATGTCACATGTCACCTGATATATATAATTTTAGTTATTAGAGCTTACACAACGGACTCCAAAGCCCTAGATTCGTCTCTTCAAAAGCCCGCACTAACAAACCTCACCATTGTGGAGCAATGTTTTTAGGATGAAGTTTGTGGATGCAAACCAGTCTATGAATGTGCTAGTGGCCCTAATTGTAAAGCCAATATTTGTGACTTGCAATATCAAATTATGAAACTCGTTATATATTTTACAGTCAAGTTAATAATAGAGCCGACGAGAATACCGGACACGGAACGAGAGCTTCGGGACGCCCGTTTAACTTCAATGGGAGCTCACCTTGGGTGGGTCGGTTTCTTATTAATGTTATAAATCTTTTTACCGACAACGAGATCGTTCATTTAAATCTTATCTTTATATTATTTATGTTCAGTCGTTTGATTTACCACATCCGTCTCGAACGTTTATCAAGTGAAAAATCTTTTCGCACGTTAGATCCGGTCGTTTGGGACCTACACCCACTCCTCACATACACATATACTTAATGGGGTTTTATAGAGATTTGGTATTGTGTAAGAGAGTGTGGGGTTTTTGAAAAAACTTTGAAATCTGATGTGACGCTGGTATGACAGTTGTAGGGCCAATATTCTATATTAGTTTTAGGATTGTGTATGTATTTATATTCGCTAAAAGTCGGTGTAATACGTATCTCAGTACGTTTATTTTGCAAGGACAAAATGTAAATGTTGAAGAAATGGGGACCTATATAAAGGATCACTTAACCCATTTCTCCACAAATTTTGTGAATAAACCCTTTGCATTATTATTGTCTTATACTTACAAACTCTCTCTACCTCTCTAACCCTCTCTTAATTTTAGGCTCCCATAGTGTCACCACAAGATCCGAGATCTCGGTCTAGCTAGTTGTTTCCGCCAATTAGTTGTGAGGTTGATTCAAGAACGACTAGTATTTAGTTTGTTGTGTTGTTTGATCCGGTCACGGGACCTACAATTGGTATCAGAGCTTTCGGGCTCTACTAGTTGTAAATCTTGGATCACAACCTTAGATTTTGGTATTGTGTGTGTGAAATGACGGATTTTCAAGAAAATAAGTGGGTTTCGAATTCATAAGTTCTTCAAAGTTTCAAGAAAATAAGTTTATTTCTTGTTCAAGAATGTTTAAGTTTGGTTGAAAAAGTTGATATTTTGGTGTTTGAATTCTCTAAGTTGGTGTTGGAATAGTGCATGTGTTGGTGTTTGTGAAAGTTTATCACAAAAGTTGTGATATACATGCATTTGGGATTGTTTGAGAAAGGTGACAGAAAGGAAGTTGGTGACTTATCTCTTTTGTTTAAAAGAATTCGAATACAATCCTTTGGGTCGAATACAATTGTTGGTTCGAATACATTGTGACCTTTAGAATACATCTTGTTGGTAATCCTTCTAGGCAATTGTAATCTAATCTGGTTCAATTCGATAACATTTGTTATGTTTGATTACAATCCCTCATTCGATTACATTTGTTCTATTCTAATACAATTCCCAAACTCTATTACACTTCCCTTATTCGCTTACAAGTCTCTTGTTTGATTACCCTTGGTACTTCGATTACATTCTCCACACTCGAATACACTCCCTTCACTCGCATACATCTCTTTCACTCGCTTACAAACCCTCACTCGCATACAAAGCTTTCACTCGATTACTTTTCCCTTACTCACATACAAAGCCATAATTAGAATACAATTTCTCTGTTCGATTACTTTGGCCCACTCACTTACAAATTCTCCACTCGCATACTTTCATTTAACTCGCTTACATCTTGCCCATTCGCTTACATTCACCTAACTCGATTACAATTCTCCATTCGTTTACATTCACCCAACTCGATTACCATTCCCCTTTCGCTTATATTCACAAAACTCGATTACATTTCCCATTCTCTTACAAGCCCACTCGCTTACAAGCCTCACTCGCTTACACCTCCACTCGCGTACAATCCCTCCACTCGATTCCAATCCTTGATTCGCATACAAAGCCTCATTCGATTACATTGCCAGATTCGATTACATTTCAGACTCGCTTACTTTCAGTCACTCGATTACATCACTCGATTGCAAAAAAAAAGAGTAATTTGGCGGGAAAATTTTTCTTGAACGAATTTTTTCCTGAATACTCCTCATAAATGAGACTTCATTCTTGAAAAATTTGGCGAAAATATTTAATTTTCGATAATTTTCGGTGATTTTTTTGGCTGGAAAATCGAAATTTTTTTCTTAAAAGAAATTTTTCTGGGATATTCCTAGTGTATTGGGTACTCTTCTCTCAAATTTGTTGACATATTTTCCGGCTGACTGTTTACGTGTTTCTCCTGGTCGAGGGGGAGATAACGAGTAATTTAAGGAGGAGATTATTAGTGATACATGTCTTGCAATTCTAAGCTTGAAGGAAGTCTCAACATGAGGGAATGCCAAAAGGACATGTTAAAAGAAGAATTTAACATGTTTAAACATACTCAAGCAAAATCAATTGCCTCTCTCATCAACAGATTTGAGTCACTCGTTACTAATTGAGAAGTGCCGGTATCACAAATAAGTTGTCTAAGATTAACATGAAGTTGTTGAATTCACTGCCTTACACATGGAATAGCAGTGCGATTACCATCAAGAGAACGACAAGGATACCCTAACACTCTCAGAGTTGACTTCTACCATCAAGTCTTTTGAATCAATGGATGCCAACCTTCAAATAAACAATCAGTAAAAAGAAAATAAAGATGCGACAAGTGTTGCGGGTGTAAGCAGTCAAGCAAGTCCAATCATCCCCGAGTGTGCTGCAGGTGGAAGAAGTCAAGCAAGTACCTCGTCAAGCTACACTGATGGAATTCCTACACCTGCCTAACTCATGCCCGAGGTACACAAACTTTGCACACAAGATTGTATTGATAAAGTTCTCCACTATAGAAACCACAATGCTAAAATTCTAGAACAAATAGACAGTATTAAAGTTCAGAATGAAGATTTTAAAAATGCTGAAAAGATTTACACTACTAGGATTAACAGTCATGGTAATGATATGTCAAAACTTAAGGAAAAGGTCACTATTGCTACAAATTTAGCCCAACATCATGAAAATCATGTAGTTGAACTAAACGCTAAAATTTCCAAATTAGAGATTGAGTTAACCCAAAAGAAAATTGCAATAGAAAACTTTGAGTTAGCTTCCGAAAAGCTGAACAAATTAATTGGGTCACAAATGGAGTTAAGAATAAAGACAGAAATAGGCTATGATATTTCTGCAGTTCCACCTCCTTTTAATGATAACTATACTAGCCTTCCTCACTTTAGTTTTAACTCACCACCAAAGGAAGAAATGGTCTATGGTATTGGTCATGTGCCAATTTCAAAGACATTTGTTCCTACTGCTCCCAAGACTGTTGACTTAGTTGTTCCTTCAGTTAGTTCTAATGGTAGTTCATCTTCTTCAGCAGTTTGTGTAGAAGAAAGTGGGTCGGTGGAAAGGCTTGTTGAGGTGAACATAACTAGTTGTGAGACTGAGGATAATTCAAGTAAAAGAAAACTGTTTGAAAATGATAATCAACCGAGTAGTTCATGTAAATACGTGCCACCAAATAAAAGATCATTTTCTCAAACAACTAATCAATTACAAAATCCTCAGTCATACAACTGTTTTGATAACAACTACTGTGGTCATTATCAACAAAATTTTGTTGATCCATATTACACTAATGTTTTTGATGATCGGGGTCAATCATCAAATGTGTTTTATAATCATGTTCCTTTCCACGGATCACCTTTCCCACCACATCAACCAATTTATAGTTCTGATGAGTTCTATAGTGCTCCTAGGAGAAAGTGTTGTTTTGTTTGTGGTCATTCTTCTCACCTTGCAAGACATTGCAAGCACTGGTTCAAGAAACAACTTGATATTCAAAGGCGGTTTAGTAAGTCCCCAAAAGGTGCTTTTAGTAGCCAGATTCAAAGACTGATCAAGCTGATAGTGAATTCAGTGAAATGGATGTGATATCCAAAGTCAATAAAGTAAAACGCAAGAGAAAACCATTTTGGAAAACTAAAAATGATAAAATCAAAAAGGATCCTAAGAATGAAAAGTCTGAGGATTTACCAAAAACAGTTTTAAAATTTAGAAAACAAAAGTCCAAAATCTTCAAAACCAAAGAACAAGCTTGTGCTTGGATTCCTAAGGACTATTATTCAAGCGATGAGTTGCCAAGAAATAAATTATTCTCAAGAAATAAAATCAAGTTTTGTCGATTTATGGTCGACTTTCCCGAGACAACTAAGTCTCGGGAACCCATGTCTATATAAATTCTTAGTGAATGTAGGGTTAATCAGGGATGACTACCAAGGGTATTCAGTACTTAGATAGTGGTTGCACCCGACATATGATGGAAGACGAACCTTTGCTATTTGATGTTAAACCATTTGATGGTGGATTCGAGTCTTTCATAAGCTACATAGGAGAACTACAAGGAAAGGGAAATGTTTCATACTTTGTGCTTCAACAATTCCAACCTTGTTCAAATGGATCAACCACAACTTGTCGAGCGTTTCTCAAGTGATGGATCTAGCATCAATTGCTGGGGCTTCGGTTTGAATCTCTTCAACTTTACTATATGATGTAATAATGAATGCTTAAGATAGTCCATATGACAACAGCTTTGCTGACCTTTCACTAAAGCCATTGTTTTATTTTGATTAAAACAACTTATCTATCTTCTTGTATATAAATATGTAAACATTTTTCAAATATTTCACAATTTTAGAGGGAGAAAATGAGTTAAGTTTAACTCATCAAAAAGACTTACAGAATCTTTAACAAAAATGAGTAAGTTGACTTGCCAAAAATATTTTATATTTTATTATTTAATTATTCTTTGTTAAGAAAATCAGAAAAAGATTCAAAAATATATTCTCTCATTTAGAGGGAGCTCCTGCTTAGAGGAAGTCGGATGATTAAAATATCAGAAAATTTTGAGAAATTGATCCGACCTTTGGAACATGATAAGAAATTGTCTTAGGTGATCCTAGTACAAGAAAAGAGTAAATCAAAAGCCAACAAGATCATTGCTTGATGTGTAGATAGGCTTAACAAATGAGTAAGTATCATAGTGATATAAACTTTAATATCTGTCTTTGCTAGTGTTTACACTCTTATGAAGCGGTTGTCGAATCCAAATAAGTCATATCAATGAAGGCAGAAATCCTAATAGTCAGTTATACACGAGCCCATTAGTGATTAGCCACAATAAAATTTATTTCTCACTTTAGATTCAAATATTGAAAAATCAAAAATTATTAAAGCAGAAAAACTGCAAAATGCTTAAAAGTATTCAAATCAACAACAAAAATGTTGATAAATTTATAAAACAAAAAGGGGTATATAAGAACTATGTGACGTGGGGCAAACAAGTAAGACCTAAACACTTTATACGAAGGCTTATAAGTCTGGATGGCATGTAAGTCCATGGTTCAACCTTTAAATTGTTTGAAAGAAAAATTTTGCAAAATGTCTTTATAAGCTCAAAAATGTTTTGATCAATTATTAGGGGGTCGGAGTCAATTTGGGTTAATACTGATGAACACAAAATATGCCCAAGGTATGATGGAGTCTGTAACATGTTGGATTAACAGGGGACCACACAAGTATTGTGCCTAATTATACCTTAACATATCACGGTAAAATACTTGTTAAGTTTAAAGTGGACCAACATATCTACAATCGACTTTGGGTTCTTGGCATAATAATATCCAAATAGAAGTGTAATCTAGAACATTATAGACAATGTGATTCCATGTTGTGATCTTTCTCGCAAAAATATTAAAGTCAATAGAAAATTATGTAAATATTATTGTTATATGATATTAAATTCATCTTTACTCCTATCTTTTTCATTTTTCTTGTTTTATTTTACGTTTCAACTTCAAAACATTATGTATATATATTCGTAATATTTGATATATGAAAATTCCAAAAAGATTTTAAGTTTTTATGTGTTCGTACATATTTTATTAAACCTTTGTTTTATTCAAAATCATGTGTTTTGTTGTCAAGGTCGTTCATACAAAGTTCGTTGGAAACCCGGGACTAAAAGAGATCATTTACAAGTTGAGGGACTGAAACTGATATTTTATGAGAAGTCTAGATAAAATAAACTTTCAGAGTTATTCAGTAAATACTTCAAACCAATGGCATGTTTTGAAAAAGAAAATTCTTCTTTGACCCTCGAGAGGGTCTGTGAACAAATCTTATTCGCTCTAAGTTTTTGTGTAGCTGTACATGGACATGTAGCTCAAGATCAAGTGTCCTGGGCTACAGAGACTGAAGTTGCCGATGCTGAAGCATTTAAAAGAAAAAAAAGAGAACGTGACAGTTGGCAGTTGATCCAAAAAATGAACTGATCGTGTCTGAAGATCAGTCGAAGGACAAAGCAAAGAAACAAGTCGGGACAAGAAAGTCATCACAAGAAAATTAGATGTCGAGCCTCTTGCGTCTGATGTTTCTAAAATCTGTTGTTACCGATCATTCCCAGGAAATAAGATTGAAGTTCAAGTCTTCAAGATAGGAAAATAAGGAACTGTTCAAGATCCAATCTCGTTCAAGCTCTTGGATAAAGAAAAGTACTAGTTTTCAAGAAATAAAGATGAAGCAAGGAACTTGATGAAGGTTCCTGGACATACTCAATCCTAGAGGGAGATTGTAGGGCCAATATTCTATATTAGTTTTAGAATTGTGTTTGTCTTTATATTCGCTAAAATTCGGTGTAATGCGTACCTCAGTACGTTTATTTTGTAAGGACAAAATGTAAATGTCGGAGAAATGGGGACCCTATATAAAGGGTCACTTAACTCATTTCTTCACAACTTTTGTGAATAAACCCTTTGCATTATTATTGTTCAATACTAACTCTCTCGACCTCTCTAGCTAGTTGTTTCCGCGAACTAGTTGTGAGATTGATCCAAGAACGATTGTGAGATTGATCCAAGAACAACTAGTACTTAGTTTGTTGTGTTGTTTGATCCAGTCACAGGACCTACAACAGTTTATAAACGTCTACTTGTAAATGCTCTTATGGGTTCTAATTGGTATAAAAGATACAAAGAAATATTATGTTTACTTTTATCAAAATTTAATAAATGTACACACATAACAAAGTTTAAATTTTAAATTTAAATCTTAGTAGATGTATATATCTTGAATAACGTTGCTCTTAACTTTTTATAAACTAGAAATAACTATAAATTTAAATATTTGTAAAACAGAAGTATGAAGTGAATATTAAATTAATAATTTTTAAAGAAATAATATTAGAAAGTGAATTTATTAAAAATTGTAAGATTTAATGCGAGTAAGAAATAATAAAACCTGTACTTTTCATTAGAGTATACTAGGTTAGGTACCCGTGTTTAACACGGGCTGAATAATTATAAACAAAATATACAAATGCGAGAAAAAACATTTAATTTTTTATTGTATTAGTAATATATAATATAAAGTTAAAATTCACAAGTCTGTAACAAATACCACCTTGTGTGTAACATTTGATATAAAAAAAACACACGAACGTTCCAAGTCAAAGCAAAGTTAAGAATATGAAGTATTTTGATTGGGCTCTAATATGGAACATGTCTAAGTAAAGAGAAGAACAACCCTAACAGTTGAGACTTCAGACATATATTGACGTATTTTTAAATACTATTAAAGCAATACATTCTTTCACATGACATTCTACTAGCTTGTCCACTTAGGCCTCCAACTTACCATATTTTCATTCTAAGAGTCTCTCTAATGATGTCACGTGTCATATTAACCATAAACCTAAAATACATAACCCACTCCATATTCCATAACCCACAACCAATGCTACCAGACATTTTTCTCTCTAACCTTTTCACGAACATACTAACCCTAATCCCGCTTCTCATATTCAACTCTAATTTAGGCTGTCATATTCCGACTTCTACATTATTCACTATCATTTTTTAATCTACCATGTTATTATTCACTTTCATAGGTGGAAAGGTCTCCAATTGTTTGGATTCCGTTCAATTCACCGTTTGTCAGAGGAGATGTTATAAGGTTTTTTTTCCTCAATTGATGATTCTTATAACAGATCTATTCTCCGATTAATGTAATAAAGGTAATTAACAATCCATTCTTGCGCATATTGGTTTAATAGTATAGTAAGATCCGATGAATATATTCCGGCCACTTTGTTTTATTATAATATTCGATGAATATATTCCGGCCACTTTGTATAAGCATATTTTTATGTTTAATAAGATTTTCCGATGAATTTGTTATTTTTTTGTTTAGTGAATAGTCATAATTGAATTTCCGTTCAAATTCTCAATTGTTTTCCGGCCAATTTTTTATTGTTTTGTTTGTCCAATTCTAAAATTTTCCGGCCAGTTTTTTATTGTTTTGTTTGTCCAGTTCTAAAATTCTGTCTACATTATGTTTTTTTTCTGTCCAATTTTTTATTTTTTTTCTTTACTAAATATTAAGAAACATAATTTTTGTCAATTTTATAATATTTTTCTGGCCATATTTGATTCAGTATATGTAACATCACGGGAAATTCGAGCCAAAAATGTCAAAGAATCAAAGTATAGGGATCAATTCTGTCAAATTTCCAAACTCCAAGGTTCAAAATGAAAAAACTACTTTCTTGTCCTATCGCGATACGCGACAGAAAGACCAGCCCATTGCGTACCGCGAAGGGTATGGTCAAAAGACTTCTAGAAGGGTCAACAGCGATACGCGATCTCTGTTGAAATCACGTCATCGCGTAGCGCGATGACGTGGTCTGACAAGTTGTGACACGTGTCAGCCGGTGGCACGAGGTCACGCCACGTGTCAACACGTGGCACCGCGCTGGCCACGTGTCAACACGTGGCAGGTCTATTATGTGACTGGCCAAGCCTACGTCGCGCTACGCGACGGGCTAGCCAAAGGACCCATCGCGTACCGCGATGGGATCCAAAATCAGCTCTATAAATAGCAAGGTCCGGTTCTTCATTTCTACACACCAAATTCAGCTTATTACTCTCTCTAAACATCTCTCTATACCTCGAAGTCCGTGCCCTCGATCCACTTCGATAATCGTACCCGATTCCTCGTTTTCTGTGCCATATCTTGATAATCGTGCCACCTCCCGATGATGTTAAGCAAGAAGATAGTATTGGAGTGACGTCCCGACAAGTTACCTCGTGAAGCGTGCCGACGCGGAAGTGTGTCTCGTTTTGCGTGCCGAAGTAAAGTATTGATCAAGTGAGAATTGAAAAGATCAAGCGGCGTCGAAGTGCTGCCCAAGTGTCTAGGGATTATAAGCCAACGAAGGTAGGCATAATGCCCGACTGAAATAATAATAAAATATTATAAAGGCTTAATACCCTAAGTCGAAATTATGCTCGATGTCTCAAGAAAAATATATAACAAAGAAAAGAAAAGAAAAGAAAAGAGATATAAATATATTTATGTGTGTAAATATAAATAATTCTTTGTTATAAATATTATTTAAGTAATAAAGAGTGTTCTTAAATAATAAAGAAAAGAATACGCTTCTTAAAGAAGAAGAAACGTAGGGTTTTTATAATAATTTAAAGGTTTATAAACATTACTTTTTAACTAAAGGTTTTAAAGTAAAAGAGTATTGAACTAAAGGTTCATCGAGATAAATAAGACTAAAGGTTTTAAGCCGGATTGTATATCTGACTAATAAAAAGTTATACTCGTACTATAGGTGTGAGATAGCAAGAGAAAGACTCACGAACGGTGTTGGAAACCGATCCCTATCAAAAGGTGAATACGCCCCACTTTTATAAACTTGTTTTCAAACAAATCAAACGTGTTATGTGTAAAACTTTACATGAGACTAAGTGTCTCTAAAAACATTATGAATAAGAGTAAAAGCCTAGCCCTCATGCTGTAGTATACGTTTGTCTGGATCCTTACATATGTGGTAAAAGGCGGTGGGCAAATCGCACCACGCTTGGTCACGACCTCCAGCCACGATGGGCCGGACCTAAGTACGTTCGAGTGAGGATGGCCATGTGTATATTTATGGCACCTAAGTACGTCGAAACGCTGCGGTGTTTTGCTGGGGTGACCTAGTGTAGAGACTCGAATTTATAATGATGTTTGTTTTAACTTGATTATTCCTATGACAAGATGGGCCGAGACTTACGTGGTCTCGAGAGGTAATTAAGTAAAGAAAATATTTTTGCGTCAGCGTATTCACCAGCATTCGTTGCTGACGTATTTTCTGATATTCTGCAGGTAACCAAGAATAGAGCTTGAAGGACGAATGGCTCAAGAATCCGATGGCTCGGATAATTTTGCTTAAATATTAAATATGGTAGTTTTTGTAAAACAAATAAACAAGTGAACTTTAATGTAACTTTTGTTCCATCTTTTGTAATGTAAATATTTAACTTTAAATCCACATGTTTTATAAAAGTCTTCCGCTTAAACCCGTAACTCTGATTTATTTACAAATGCGGTACCAACTGTTGAGTCACCCTCCTAGGCCCTACGTGGGGGTGTGATAGTATATAATCATAAAGTTTCTAAATTTTTATTAATATTTATTGAATTATAAATTTAGTAAATTTATTAAATCATAATAGTGATTTTTAAAATTAAACAAAAAAGTATAATATTGATTTTCCAAATATAATCTATTCTAAAATTTTCTAAAAATATTAATCTACATTAATTAATCTGTTATTATTCCATAATTTTATAATTTATTAATAATAATAATAATAATTGACAGTTTTACAAAAACTTGAAATTTAAATATATTTAAAGGTTTGACTATAATAACATTAGTTAATGAAACTATTATGTTTTTTATTATTGTTATTGTTATTTAATTCCTAAATTAAGCAACGTATTATTATTAAATATTAAACGGATTTTGATTAATCTTAAATATTGAAATATTAAATTTATTATATAATAATACATTCTAAATATACATTTTGAATATAATAAATCGTTTATTTTAGGAAAAAAATAATATGAAGAATGGTTTCTAGAAAGTTAGCCTTGAATTTCTAATTGTTTAAAACTGACGCCCATAACTGGTAAATGTATCGGACCACCTTTTCGTTTTCAAAATCAACATATTTTATTATTTATTATTTATCTCAATTAAACTAATTATGAATTTCTTACAATTATATTATTAACAGCCTCTAATTATCTAGATATTGTTATATGAGAAAAGATTGTTAAGGTGTTTATTCGTGATCTGAAATTATATAATATTACATAAAATTATATAATAGTATATAATTGTAGATTCTAAATATACTTTGTTTTATGATCAATCATTTTTATTTCCAAATATAATATATTCTAGAAGTTTCTAAAAATGTTAATCTTTTATTTTACACTAATTTGAAATTCAAATATATTATAATGTTTGACTATAAAAACGATAATTAAGGAGAGAGTTTAATGTTTATATATTATTCTTATTGTTATTTCATTTTTAAATTAAGCAACTTATTATTGTCTTTGTTAACTGATTTAGATTAACCTTAAATATAGTAAATCATTCTAAATATACATTTTCAATATAAATTCTTTAGATATTGTTATTAGATTTAATACAAGTAGTAGATGGTCAACACCTCTTTACACTTTCTAATATATAATTTGGAATTTAAGATTTATTGGTTCCATATAACAACTTTAGTAATGTTTATATGTTACTAATTATTATACATGTTGTTTTGTGTGGTTTATATTTTATATAATCTGCTATTGTGTTGTAACAATTTTCAGGGTGTGTTAGGAAAAGTGATTTTCTTTTGGTTGAAGTTTTCAAAATGTTGATGATGGTTTAATAGCAAAGAACATTATGAATTATTTTGTTGATGTGTAATAGTTGTTATGCTCAAATTAACTTCTTGTAATTTGAAAGTTTTAATATTAAGACAATGTAAATATATTAATTTTTGGTTGGTATGGTGATGTGTTTAGTGACAATGTAAATCTATCAAATAGTTAAAGAAATATATGTTTGTTTAAATTGATATTTAAGTTAATTATGTTTAGTGACATGTTATTCCACCCGCGTGTCACGCGGGCTATAACCTAGTTTAACTAAATAAAGCCCCTATCATTTGAGACAAAAGTTGACAATATTTTGTATGGAGTACCCAATCCGTTCAACATTTAACATCTATGCAAAAAATAATCAAACACCTCAAGTAAATTAAATCCAGCTTTATACGAATCAATCCTTTCAATTTTGAACTTTCACCTATTCTAAAAACACATGTGATTTTATAGAGCATGATTCCAAAGAGTTCATGCTTGTAAATAGAAATCAAGAATTTATAGAATAAATTATAAAATAGAAATCAAGATTTTATATATCTCCAAACATATATATAAATTATAAAATCCATATCAAGATTTTACAGAATAAATTATAACCATTCTCCAAGTTCACGGTCGTAACGGTTCAAGTTTCTTCCCACCCCATGGAGCTTGAGAGAAGCATGGCTATGAGCAGTTGACCCAAACAATACCTGCCTCAAAAGCCTGCACAAAATAAACAAAATTTTAAACTATTTTGCTACAATGACCCCAAACAGGACATAAAAACAATTATGTATTTGTTGTGTCATCTAACCTTTACAATAAACAAATCGTGTTTGGGTTGATCTAGCTAATGAAACAGATTGTATTTGAGTTGACCTCTTTAACCCATTTACTTAGACATGGTGACCCATTAAAGAGCCGTGTTTGGGCTGATATTTTTAAATCATAACTGAATTAGAGCATAGTTCAATTTGACATAACGGCAAACTCCAATATAGAAATAACTCAATAAGTGAAATTAGGGACGCACAGTTGGAATATAGAAATAACTCAATATGATTTAACTGTTACATAACTGTAAGGACTTTTGATGATGTTGTTAAAGAAACTGTCATTCTCTTAATCTCCTCACACAGTCGGAATGACATATCACATAGTTATGGTTCATATAACAAATATAACTCCAAGTTTGTATAAATCATAATTAAGACTTACATGTGCTGATCAACATAAAAAAAATTCCTAAAATTTCATGTTAAGTTCAAAGTCAAAACACGTATACGACTCTTAAAGTAAAATTACAATATACAATCTTAGTGTTAAACTTACAAGTAATTCGGGCCATTAACAGGGCTATAAGGTTTTCGAGTTATTTGAGACGTCTTTGTTACTCTTTTTTGATCCATCGTTCGTGTCAAATCTTTTCTCGAAACCACTTAATGACAGTTGATTTGTCTTTTGACTCCATGATCCCTTCCTGCATATTGTCACAAGTGACATAAATTCTCAAAGCAATTATATAATACAATTAATATACACTCCAACAAACTATACAAAAAGAAAAATAAAGAAGGGGGTTTAGGTATCGCTCGTTTGTTCGCGTTTACTTATCTTGGGATTATGGTTGGAGCTAACATGAATAGGGTGGTTAATTGGGAACCGGTTGTGTCCAAGTTCAAGAAGAGGCTTTCTAAATGGAAAGTTAATTCGTTATCTATTGCTGGTCGGTTAACCCTTATTAAATCGGTGCTGGATAGTCTTCCCACTTATTATTTTTCGCTTTTTAAGGCACCCAAGAAGGTTACCAATGATTTAGAAGCTTTGATGAGAAGGTTCTTATGGGGAGGTTCGGATGAAGTGAGGAAGATGTCTTGGGTGGCTTGGGAGGTAGTCACCAAACCTATAAAAGAAGGGGGTTTAGGTATCGCTCGTTTAGAGGTTAATAATCAAGCGCTGATTACTAAATGGCTTGGGAGATTTCTAAATGATCATCACGCGATGTGGAGAAGAGTAGTGTTGTCTATTCACGGGACCTCGCGCTGTTGGGGGCTTGCTCCGGTTAATAATGGGGTTCCCGGGGTTTGGAAGAATTGTGTTATGTTCTGGAACAAATTTAAGGTTGATGGTGTGGGTTTTAATAGAGTGATCCGGGCCACAGTCGGGAATGGTCGCCAAGTTAGGTTTTGGACGGATTTGTGGTTGGGTTCGGCGCCGGTTATGGACAAGTATCCGTCCTTATATGCGGTAGAAAAACATAAAAATGTCTTGTTAGCTGATCGGTTGGTGGTCACTGGATCTTCTCGTCGCATTGTGTGGGATTGGCTTAGAGCTCCTTGCTCCCATCAGGAGGTGAGCGAGAAGCAGGAGTTGGAAGATCTCCTTCAAGGGGTGGTAATGGTTGACCGTGAAGATTCATGGTCTTGGGCGGTTGGTAGCTGCAAAGAGTTTGAGGTTTCGGCGATTAAAAAATGGATTGTGCGATCCGTTGTGGACGCTGGGAGTTCCAGTTTCCAATGGAGCGATTGGGTCCCGAAAAAATGTAATATTTTTATGTGGAGGGCCGTTCTGGATAGCCTTCCAACCAAGCAGGCTTTAGCTAGACGTCATTTGTATTGTGATGATCATAGTTGCGCTTTATGTGAGAGTAATAAGGAATCGCTCGAGCACTTGTTAACCGGGTGTTCCATTTCTATGGCCGTTTGGAATGCGATTGGTTCATGGTGCAACATCCCTAGACTAGTTGTTTTTCATGTCAATGATTTGGTGGAAGTGCATAAGGTTTGTGGTGCGACGGGGAATAAAAGGTTGATTATTCATGGAATTGTCATCATTACTTGTTGGAGGATTTGGCGGGCTAGGAATGAAAAGATTTTTTCGGGCAAGAGCACTAACGTGGCAGAAATGGTTGCGGATATAAAATCTTTGGGTTTTCTTTGGTACAAAAATAGATCTAAGATAGGGGTGGTGGATTGGAAAAGTTGGTGTTTATTTGATGTAACGTGATTGTTGGTTTTGGTTTTTGGATTTCAGCGTCTTTCTCCGTCTTGGTGATAGTCGTTGGTTGTGTCTTTTTTTAATGAAAGTCAATTTTCAAAAAAAAAAAAAAAAAAAACTATTTTTACGGTGGTTAAGAATTGTGGGCAATCAGTTACCTATTACTAAATTTTTTTTCGCTCCTGTCATGTAACTTGATATTATTCATGTTCTCTCGTTTACAAACTGAAAAATAAAATGTTGTTTTAACAGCAAACTTTTAAGGCTAAGTAACATGCTATCAAGGAAGGCTAAACTATTCAATAATCAAGCTAACATTAATAAAAATACTAAATCAAACTAATCGAATGACCTAGCAAATAATCAAATAAACTAAAGTAAATTTAGAGAAAAATTTGTAAAGAAAATCTGAATTGAAGATTTGGGGATGGCTTAGAATCGGATTTGAGAGAGAAGCGTGTGTAACTCAATTTAGAAGGCTTAGAAATTAAAGAGAGCAAAAGTAACAAAAATTTTCTTTTACCAATGATCAATATTTTTTTAAAAGCTTTGTACTTTTAACATAGGAATGTACGTATGTATTTATATGCATATAATAAACAATCAAACTAATTCATTTCCAACAGAGAGAGAACTGAATATTCATTTTCAAGATAAGATTCACCGGTCTTCTTGGATCCACTGTTACATTTCCATAGGTTCATGTTTTTTTAATTCTCTTAAACCATCATTTTCGTTCAAAAAATTATGAAGTTTATGCATGCAATCATTAACTTTTGCCTTTTAGGGTTTCCCATTTTTATTTACAATTGACCATTCTTTAAATACTTTCATGTGATTCTTTAAATACTTTCATGTGTATCTATGTATTATGTTGATTTAGATGTACATAAATATCATATGTATTTACACGCTAGTTTCCTTTCGACAATGTTTGCATGCATGGAAAAGTAGTTTATGAGCCGTAAGATGATATTCCAGATTGATTTTAGTAATAGATTGTATGATATAATGGATCAGCTACATGATCATGAATAATAAACCCTAGACACGTGTTTATACTCTTTGAATTTGATACTTTTTTGAACTACTTAGTCGTGTCAAACGGATCATGAATATTAATGTTATGACCTCATGTTCTATGAATATTATTTTGAAACGAATGTTAATGCAACTTGTTGTCTATTTGCCTTTTGTATCGATGTAAACACTACTTTTTAATGATATATCTTTTATTAATAATGAAAGTCCAATTGTTTTTTGATGAGTAAAGCTAGAAAGATATTGAAACCAAAAAATTTAGGGTTTATGTTTAATACTCATCATTAATGCTTATTCTTGTGTAGTTTGCAGCATGACAAGGGCTTTTTCACCCTACTTTGATCCCGAATTTGATTCACTTTCAGAAAGGATAAACGGTCCATCGTAAGTGATACCGCGATTGATATCCAATAAGTGGTTGAAACATTCTTAATTAAGTCATCATTAATGCTCATTTGGTTTGCTTTCATCGATCAGTTGCAGGGTTACATTTGATAATGAAAGCTTAGAAGATTATACCATTGTGAAGGTAATTGATTTTTAAATTTACGCATAATATAAAAACGGATGTAAATGAGTCAACTGGATCTATGTTTCAAGGGTTTGATTATGTCTTTGTCGTTTAAGATGCAGATAGATTGTGTAAAGAAGCAAGATCAACTTCTGGAAGTGGTGCAGGTCTTGACAGAAGTCAACTTAACTATCTCAAAAGGCTATATATCTTCTGATGCTAGATGGTTCATGGATGGTATATCAACAATTTTGGCTCTTTTCATACCAAACATACTCTTTTCAAAATGCTAACTAAATCAAGATCGAATCATAATTGATTCGGTTAGATATACATTATAATTTCGAATTGATTTTTAAAATTTTTAAACTGAATTAATTTGGATTTTGAATACCAAATTGAATTTGTGATTTCGATTCAATTAAAAATGCATATAACTTGAATAAATTTATTTTATATATATTTTTCAATAATATTGGATTTACTTTTTCTTAGAATTGAGTCAACCAGAATTTGAATTTGAGGTTAGCTTCAAAATTTTCAAAATTGGATTAACTGACTCGATTAACTTGAATAACTCAAAATTTGATTCGTTAAACAACCTCTAAAGTCTAAATTAGTCACATGCTTACATTTAAGGTTTGATCATGTCAAAACTCAAATTTATGGTAATCTCCAATACGCGACATTGCTGTTTCTAGACTTCGAAACTCCAAAAACATTATGTCGTACCATAGTTTTGTATGGCCTAATATTAATTGATCATTTCAAACAAATGCAGAAATTTGAATCAATTTAAAGTGGAGTTTAGTTAATTAAACTTTTCTAAAGTCAAAAATGAAATCTTGAGGTGTTTATCATATATTTACATGGCTAATTTGTTACTATTGTGCTTTATATAAGTATTCCATGTTAAAGAGGAGAATGGCAAGAAAGTGACTGACCAAAGAATCATCAACTGCATCCAGCAGGTAAATTTTCATGAAAATGTTTTCATGACTGCTCCATCTTTAAAGTTTTTTGCATCTGATGAGGTATTTATATAAAACTTCAGCGCGTATTAACATGAAATACAGGCTATAGGTTCAAAACGGATAGATCCATCAAAGATCACAACTCTAACAAGTAAACCATATGACACTAATCTTCATGGAGAGCCAACAGCTATTGAAATGACCGCCACAGACCGCCCGGGCCTGTTTTCTGAGATATCAGCGGCCCTAGCCGATCTCGATTGCAACATTATTGAAGCCCATGCTTGGAGCCATAACTCCTGTTTGGCTTGTGTAGCCTACATATCAGATCAATCCTCTAATACAAGCATTGATAGCCATCGTCTTTCGGCTATCAAACACCACCTCAACACCATTCTACATGCTTCTAGCACACCCGAAAACACTAATCTGCAGTCCCCACAACATACAGATGTTAAGCCCATTGGCCTTATAAGGGCTGGTGGCAGTGAAGGCACCATGACCACCGTGGAGAGACGGTTGCATCAACTCTTGTTATCAGCTCAGGACTTTGATGTGCCGCCACTACAACAGCGCGCCTGCCCTCCTGGGATCTCAGTGGGAATTGATTCTAATGGTGAGAAAAAGACTCAAAAGACAGTGTGCAAATTGAAAACTGCTCTGAGAAGGGATACTCGATCGTCACCGTGCAATGTAAGGATAGAAGAAGGCTTATGTTTGATACAGTATGCACACTTGTAGATATGCAGTATGTGATATCTCATGCATCTGTTGATTCTCATGGTGGCTATGCCTTTCAGGTATGCAATCATCTAACTATTTTCATAAAATTACCAACATTATAACGTATTGTCTTTGTTATTGTGGATTTCATATTGTCAAACTAGTTAGAAGATTCATCACATCATGGTTTGACTTAAGTTATTATTATTATTATTATTATTATTATTATTATTATTATTATTATTATTATTATTATGGAACTATTTAAACTTTTTTAACAGGAGTATTTTATAAGAAAGATTGATGGAGGTGCATTAAGCTCAGAAAGTGAGAAGCAGCATGCTATGAAATGCCTAGAGGCTGCAGTGGAACGTCGTGTATGTGAGGTATTGCATCATTCTCGCAAACAAATAAACGTACCCTGTAAAATCTAAGGCCTCAATAGCACTCATGAGATTTTATGTGTTATATATATTTGCATGTTTGCGTAGGGAACCCGACTAGAACTATCTGCAAATAACAGGATAGGATTGCTATCAGACATAACACGAGTTCTTCGTGAGAAGGGGCTAGTAGTGCTGAGAGCAGATTTAGCAACAAAAATGGACAAATGTACTGTGGATATTACATTCTACGTGAGGGACGTAGTCGGAAACAACGTGGACATGGAGTTGGTGAAATCCATGAAGAGAGATGGGTTTAATAGATCTAGCAGTGAAGAATGAGAAAGTTGTGAAGTCATCGCCTGCGGTGAAGCCAAGGTTCTCAATTGGAGATATCTTCAAGTCTCAGATTGAGAGGCTTTCACACAGTCTTTTGACTTACATGTAAACTACTTGGTTTAATAGGTAACATCACTTAGGCCTTTATTCTAGATTTTTCTTTAGGTTTTGTAGAATTTGTACATAAATAAACAAGGTTTATGTTAGGATCTGTACATATTCCACTTCGAATCTTTGATTGCACCAATGTCTCGCAATCATGTTTGCGTGCATACCATGAAAGTTGCAGCACATATATAATCATTCACATTAATATGTAAACTTGAAAACAACCTTCTTAAGATATATATAAACGTACAATAACAATTCTTGTCATAACCAATCTGACCAGCCTGAGTGTCCAACTAATTATATGCGTAATGGTATGCGTTAAGTGAGATCAAAAGACAAGTCATTTTAATATTTCAAATCATTTTCATATAATTAATGCTACACTTTGTACTTCATACAATAATATGGTACTTTATTATGAATCTGATTATTGTATCAAACAATCAATAAAACTAAAGGATTGAGAAATGACCTGGCCACAGCTCTATTTCACTTTCACACGTGCTAAAGAAATGTTAACAATGAGATCTTGTATGAATCTGATTACTTGTATTCTAAGCTAGCTTACTTCTGACTTCAATAAAACTTTTCTTGGACAAAGTGTAATTGCTCATGTCTATCCGATCTCCGGGTGATACCATGTCAGGTACTCCTTGATTGGCCTATACATTTGTGCATCATTCGTTGTTTCCTGAAAAAAATTTTAAAATAGGAAAACCATGAAGGATAAAATGGATTATAGGAAAGAGAAAAGAAGTATTAAAAAAATAGGAGATTCGTCATTTGAAATGGTGGATCTCAACAAACATGTAGGGCCTGTCAGATCTTGTCTGGTGAGGCGGACGACAAACATGAGATCCGTCATTTCAAATGACGGATCACGAATATTTTATTCGTTTTCCGCCATTTGAAATGACGGATGTCAACTTTGGTGATCCGCCAGTTTGACTGGTAGGTCACAGATTTCAAAGTAGGTTGCCCTATGTGTAAAAGCGAATTTTGTTCGACATTCGCCATTTGAAATGGAATATGTCATCCTGACTCAAATTGCGGATGTGAATAGTGATTTTGACTAACCTGACATGACAACACACCAGTCCCTTTAAGTTTGAATGCCTCGTTTTTGGGGAATGGCTCCCATCCATAATATTAAATAAGTAACACATATATACCAAAAAGCCACATTTTAATTTCTTTAATAAATAATGCATATGTTTTAAATAAATCACAATTTCAACTATAAAAACTACATAAATTTATATTATATGAATAATGACAACTACATAAATATTGTTGGAGCAGATATTGCGTCTACCAACTGCTTAAATATAAGGCATGCATCACAAATGAGAGTTTAATTTTGACACTTATCTTACAATACCACCATTACCTCTTTCACAATGTAAATTTTTTTTATCATTGTAATTATTTCCTTATTTTTTCTTTTTTATTAGATAACAACATTTTTTAAATACCTTATTTAACAAATAACGTTTTTAAAATACGTTTTGTCTCTTTATAATTTATTAGTTTTATAAATGTCCTTATTTAAAAAATACAAAATTTACTATTAAAAAGGTTTCTTTTAATAAAAACACCATGTTTTAATATTTTGAAGGATATCCGCCATTTGAAATGGAAGATGTCATCTTAACATCCGTCATTTCAAAAGGTGGATGTGAATACTGATTTCACCACACCAGTCTCTTTTTCTTTATATTATTTACTTTTTTCTTTTTATTATTTACTTAATAACCTTTTTCAAATACCTTATTTAACAAATAAAACGTGGATTTAACAAATAACGTTTTTAAAATACGTTTTATTAGTTATTACTTTTCTAAATGTCATTATTTATAAAAAAACAAAATGTAATATTAAAAGATTTTTCTTAATAAAAACACTATGTTCTAATATTTTGATGGATGATATGGGCTAAATTATATATAAATATTATAATTATATCCTACACTTTGAGTTACTTTTGAGCTAGTTTTAGTAAATATTACTCTTAAATGGCTCATACTTAGATTTTACAGATTTCATAATGTAACATGCTAAAACGAGTAAAACCCTTCAACAATTATAACTAATTCAAAATCTCTATAACAAAATAAGTTATAGTTTTGTATTATGATCTGATTGTTTATTTTGTTACATATATTGATTACTTCTAATTTAATGTTACAGGCAATAAAACATGATATGCACAAATGAATTTAATTAAATGTCGTTGGTTTTGTTAGTTTGTTGGTGGCTAATATTTTATTATTTTATTAGATAAAAACAACACCAACAAAAACGCACTTCGAGCTGTGCATAATGGAGTTTTAATTTGACATTGGCTGAGATGTGAGCTTTTATTAAACATAATAAATGGAAAGCCCACTAAAAAAGAGAGATGCATCGAGGGTTTTTGAAGAACGAAAATAAAAGGAAAATAATGGACAGCCACAAGGAAAGGGGGACGCAACAAAAGGGGTTTTAACCCTACTGTGAGAGGACACACGACGCAAGTCAAAGGAGGCAGCCCCTTTGTTTTGGCTACTGTTAAGTTGAAAGAAGAAGCAAGAAGGTCAACTTTATTATTTGATGTTATTTGATGAACTGTAATATTTATTTTGTTTTTGCTTTGTTTATAATTATGATTGGCTAAAATTGTTATACTGCATGGGTTTTGATGAATACTTGTTAGACTCGTTTTATTTTCAGTTTTGGATGTATTATTGATTGGTTCATGCTTTGGTAAAGTTTTTATTTTATTTAGTTGTGATGCTTATGCGTATTTGGTATTAATTTATAATCAATTTTTGTTCCATATGCGTCTTTGTGAACGTCTTTCATGTATGGATGCATATTAGGTTGTTTACTGTGTGTTTACAACTAGTTTATGGTTTATAGTTAACGTATTCCATAGGAACGGTAATTGAGAGTTTAGAGATACCTTATATTCTGTCACTTGAGAGACCGGGAGGTAATTAAGTGTCATCTGTTTTGGTCTTTTGCGGGTTTGGGTAGTGATTGCACGAGAGTGAGTTACCCTAGATTCTCTTAGATTCTTAGAGATCCGAATTAAATAAAAATACCCCTTTACGCCTTAGGGTGTTTTGTGATTAGAGAGACCGGGAGGTAATTTATTCTTTGGGTACCTTAGCATAGTTAGGTAAGGTAAGACCGGGAGGTGATCCGAACCATTAAACCGTTGAGCTTACATGATTTTTAGGGTTCTTAGGTATTGTTGGTGAGACCGGGAGGTGATCTAACTTACTATAGTTATTTCTTAAATTTCATATTTTTAGAATACGGTACCAATCATAAATCCAATTCCGAGAGTTTACGAGTTGACTAGTAGGATTCCTTACCTAGGTAGTTGTTTCCCCTGTTTGAGTTTTACCTCTATTTGTTCGTGTCAGTTTTAGTTTAAATATTATTTAATTTATAGTTAATAATTAAAAAAGACAAAAATAATCAATTAAATCTATTTATTTAAGTTATTAGTCTGAGTCTAATTTAAGTGTCGCTAGTGTCCTATGAGTTTGACATCCGGACTTCATTAGGCTTTACTATAGTTGATAGGTACACTTACATGTCTAGTGGTCTAGCATTAGGAGAGTCTAGGTTTATAAATTTAAAACTAGAGTGTCTAGGTTAGTTTAAGTTTTTAATAGACCGTTTTGCACATCAATGGACATCCGTCATTTGAAATTGAAGATGTAATCTTGACATCCGCAATTTCAAATGGTGGATGTGAATAGTGTACTTTCTGGCTAATTTGACAACACACTACATTTTTCTTTTTATTTTTACTTATTTTCCTAAATTAACAAATAAAAAGTTAATATTAAGAAATACTTTTTTTTTATTAAAATCACTTAATATATGTAATTTAAAAACACAATTTTTTATTATTTATTATTTTCAAAATAACATTATATAAAAAAATAAAAAAAATTAGTATTAAAAATTTTTTTTTATTAAAAACACTAATATATGTAATTTAAAGAATAGATTTTTCAGACATCCGTCATTTGAAATGGCAGATTTCCTCTTGACATCCGCCATTGGATTTTTCAGACATCCGTCATTTGAAATGGCAGATTTCCTCTTGACATCCGTCATTTCAAATGACGGATGTGAATAGTGTACTTCTGGCTGATTTGACCACACACTACTTTTTATTTTTATTTTTACTTATTTTGTAATAACTTTAAAAAAATAGAAAGTTTTTTAACATTAAACACTAACATATGTAATTTTGATAACATACGCTTTTTTATTTTTATTATTTATTAGTTTTCGAAATATGGTTATTTAAAAAATGTAATATTAAAAAGATTTTTTTATTAAGTATGGTACATGTGTAATTTTAATTTTTAATATTTGATGGACATCCGCCATTTGAAGTGGAATATGTCATCCTGACATTCGCCATTTCAAATGGCGGGTGTGAATAGTGTACTTTCTGGCTGGTTTCACAACACACTACCTTTTTGTTTTTACTTTTACTTATTTTCCTAAATAACTCTTAATATTAAGAACGATTTTTTAAATATTAAAAACACTAATTTTAAAAAATACATTTTTTCTTTTTATTATTTATTATTTTTCTAATAGTGCTACATTGCTACTGTCAGTTATCGTTTTGATTGTTTTATTTATTTTATATGTTTATAGAGAAAGCACTGAGATATATCACACATATAATAAACTAAGAGTTGTGTTTCTAATACATTAACATTACAAACATATAATATTACACATATGGTGAGCCACAATTAAACATAATTAAACACTAACTAAACATACTTTAATAACCTAAGAGTTGTGGTCTTCTGCTTCTGAATAATACTCTTGAGTTTCCAATAACTCTCGATAAGCTTGAAATTCTATTTCAGCGAGATATTCTTCAAAAGCGGAGCCTTCAAAAGGCCTTTCTAGTCCATCATCTTCTTCAACAAATTGACGATTTGGTTGTTCAAATGGAGGGTTTGTTTTTGGTTGTTGAATTGGTTAGTTATGGTTTGGTTGTTGCATGGGTTGGTTAGGACATGGTTGTTGCATACTACGACGACGGTGATGGTTATGGTGATGGTGACTGTGTCGTTGATTGGGCGTGTGACGGCTTGGTTGTTGAATATTTTGGGGGCGGTGATTATGATGGATATGCTCTTCAACATTGATGTGAATATGAAAATGTAGGTGAATGTTGTGTTCACGATTTGTCATTCCCACAAATTGATGTTAAAGGTGGATAAGTGCAACAAAGAGAAGGTGGGTACATATAGATGGAGTGGTTAGATGTTTGGTAGACAACAACAACAATAATAATTATACTAATAATAATAATAATAATAATAATAATAATAATAATAATAACAACTAGAACATCCCAACATTAACTGACTACATACTGCGTCTAGCATACAATTTGTCCGCCATAAAACGTCTGAACCTCAAACACGCATCTTGTAAATTTACTTTTTCCCATGAAAATGACCCAGACTGAACCTCAGTCCCTGATGACGTTAAAAATTGCGTACATCGTGCCGGGTTTAGTGGTGTGCTGGATTGTGGATATAAGCAACTTGACCATGGATTGATAACCGCATTGGTCAAGAGATGGAGACCCGAGACAAATACTTTTCACCTACCATTTGGCGAGGTAACAGTAATGTTACAAGACGTTAATGTCTTATTTGGGTTACCGGTAGAGGGTGCGATTGTATCGGGGAAGGAAACATCGATACAAGTTGAACAACGTTCCTATCGATGTCAACAATTATTAGGAATTAAACCCGTAAACAGTGATATTTTGGGTAATTGTATAAAGACGTCAAATCTTTTTGAAGAAAATTTTGGCACCATTAGGGCCAAACGCAGCTGATTTACAATGCGAACGACGTGCACGATGTATAATTCTTTATTTATGTGGCACGACTTTATATGCTGATAGCACAAGCCATACAGTATTACAGTTTCTCTTCATTTTTTAAATCACCTAGTTGATTTCAACGAATGTGGAAAATTGAGTTGGGGTAGCGCTATGCTAGCATGCCTCTACCGAAACTTATCTAAAGCAACAGACCCATCAGCTACTAAGATATATGGTCTGGTGTATCTTTTACAATTGTGGGCTTGGACTAGGATCGGGTGTTTAGCACCGAAGATGGGAGTCAGTTGACCTACAATTATACGAAATCATATGGAGCTAAGTATGTCTATTTAATATCTTTTAAAACTTTTTATTAGCTAATTATATGTTTTAAAGAGATCTGCATGTTGTAAGTGTTCAAAGAGGCAGAACCATTTGTTAATATACAGTATTTTATTACTAGAGTTGTTCATCGGGTCAACCCGATCGGGTTTCAACAGATTCAGCTAGATAATACAACATGCTCATACTATCATCCCCAACGATAAATGAGGAATCACATGTGCCTTGAAATGTGAAATAGAGTAGCAACTGAAATTTATTGGTTTGTTGCTCAATTTGCACGTGATTACAAATCAAAGCAACAAATTCTTCATATTTCATTTGGTATCTCATAATAAACGAAGTTGCATTGGTAGATTCATCACACCGAACAACTCCGTTTACATACGAAATATGTTCACATCCCCCAATATAGTTTTACTAGAAATGGTTTGAAATTACAAGACATTGATACCAATATAAAAAAATTACATTGATAGAGTATGAAAATGACAAGATGATAAGCAGGGCTAGTCTCGTTTAAATATCAAATATGAATTTTTTTAGAATATATTAAGTTACTAAGTTGTCAAATCCGGGTCAGATATAAGAGTACGGGTACTGTTCACATCTGCCATTAAAATGACAGATGTCAAGAGGACATCTTCCATTTCAAATGGAGGATGCCTGAATAAATGTATTTTAAAATTACATATATTAGTGTTTTTAATTTAAAAAATCTTTTTAATGTTAAATCTTTTTATTTTTCTTAAATAATTTTGTTCGAAAAATAATAAAAAGAAAATATTTTAATTTTTGTTTGTTGTATCTGACCTAAACATTTAGTTTATTACTGTAAATGCAATTGAACAAACAATTTGTAATAATATCAAAACAAGTCACTGATATTTTATTAGACAAAACATCAAAGATCGTACTTAATCATTATAAGTAGCACAAAGTAAGTGTATGCAGACTTAGACATGTTTGTACTTAAACGCAACAAAAATATGCTTTATAGTGGAACTTGTAGATGATTTTACTTTGAGGATTATTCATGTAGGATTTTTATATATATAGTCCAATTTGCATCTAATTTTCTATATTTTTTATATCTAGATTAAAAAGATGCATATCTTTTAGTGAACATATTTAATGCAAAGATAATTATTTAATATAATAGTGTAAAATAATCGATTTGTAATAAATAATATATTTGAAAATTAATGCAAAGTTTTAAAATATAATTTTTGCATTTATTGGAGTCAAAATATAATATTATAACAAGCTACAAACTTCCTCAAATACTCAAATATCAAAGATTGTTAGTGATTTAAATATATTAAATTAATAAGTTGTCAAATCTGGGTCAGATATGAAAGTACGGGTATTGTTCACATCTGCCATTTGAAATGACGGATGTCAAGAGGACATCTTCCATTTCAAATGGAGGATGCCAGAATAAATGTATTTTAAAATTACATATATTAGTGTTTTTAATAAAAAAATATTTTTAATATTAAATTTTTATTTTTCTTAAATACTGTTGTTGGAAAAATAATAAATAATAAAAAGAAAAATGTTTTTTTTAAATTTAGTGTTTTAAAAAAATCTTTCTTAGTATTAAGACTTATTATTTTTCAAAAAAGAGTTATTTAGAAAAATAAAAATGAATAAAAAGAAAAGGTAATGGTGTGATCAAATCAGGTAGAAAACATAAACTATTCACATCTGCCCATTTGAAATGGCGGATGCCCATCAAATGTTAAAAATTAAAATTACACATGTTGGTGTTTTTAATAAAAAAATCTTTTTAATATTAAATTTTTATTTTTTAAATAACCATATTTTGAAAACTAATAAATAATAAAAAGAAAAAACGTATTTTATCAAAATTACATATATTAGTGTTTAATGTTAAGCTGGCATCTTCCATTTCAAATGGCGGATATCAATCAAAATATTAAAATTACACATGTTAGTGTTTTTAATAAAAAAATCTTTATTATACATGTTAAATAATGATGTTTCGAAAACTAATATATAAATAGTTTTAAAAGTATGTCGTAATTTCTATTTAAATATATAAAATATCTAACAGAATTACATGATACTTACACTTACTTACATACTGGTTTTCTGGAGGAAAACACACCTACTCATTTTTGATTTTTCGTAATTTCTTATATATCACAAGTTTATACTAGATACCCTTATATCACTTAAAGTCCTTACATTACCTTGAACCGATAGGATGGAATCACGGGGTTATATTGAGTAGTACTACTGGGTTCGACAAACCCCACTCTGGCTAGTAGCGCTAGCACGGCTGTGATGTTGTAAAACGAGTGTTATATTTACCTAACTTTTATACGCCAGTGTTGGTGATAGACCTGGTAAGAAGGCATACATTCAGTCAGCTTTGGTTCAAACGTCTAGTAGCTTGTGAATGGGTTAGCTACCCTGATATATTTGAAATGTGCTAAATCTACTTACATTACTTTTTACTATAACTTATGAACTCACCAACCTTGTGTTGACCCTTGTGTATTTATACTTGCCAGGTTACTAGGAATACTAAGGAGCACGTGCATGCATTTGTTTGGAGTTTCATTAAAGCATAGATATTTACCTTTCATTATTATACACTTGGATAGGTTGTACATGTTTGAGCATGTAACTACTTTGTTTTTAAATTGTTTACATTTACGCTTCCGCTAACGCAATTACACTGTAACTGGATTTTCTCATATTAATGAGTGATAATAAATATTATTTTTAATTATTAAATGATTGTTCAGTATGACAAGTGGCTAGATCTGGTATGTCATGCGCCTCACAGTAAACCCCGTTAGTTGAAATTTAAGGGTGTGACAGATTGGTATCAAAGCCATTGGTTATAGTGAATTAGGTTTGTTTTCAAACCCAGTCTATAACCGTTTTCAAAGCTCAACAACTGTTTTTCAAACATGTCAACCCAGACACACATTTCAATCATGCATGCATTGCATACGTACAATCGGAGTATTCACATAGTATTAGTTATGCATTTTCATAGGTATTTGTATGTGACATACATAGGTACATGAGATAGATACATACAATGCATCCAAATATTTCAACACATTGTAAGCTAATCGACATCATCCACCCCACTTTCCCCGGGTGACGAGTACGTTAATCTCGTTTTCATATCAGCATCTACACAACTTTCACGCCACTGGATTTGAGGAAGACACTGGTATGAATCTATTAATGACATCATCAGACACGCTGAGCCTTTTCATATCCTTGTTGGGGTGATCCCAAGAACTAGCATGATCTATGTGACAGTTGGTTTCGCCGAGAGCGAATCCATACTTCACCTACCAACGACAATACCCCAATCTCAGTAGCTTTACTCCACATCGAGCCGGAACTCGTGGGTCTCAGATGAGACATAACACATTGAGCCTGATCCTTGAAGACAGTTTCACAAAAAATTGTTTTGCATGGAGATGTCATTAGTTCCCCCGAGCCATAAACTCAAACTCCATCTTGACTCCGATCAAATGGTTCCCAACTACTCTTTCTGATGTAACTCCTAATTAATTTACATATGATCGGCGACCAAACTTCTGACGATCCTTTCAGTTTCGGTAACACTTTATACTAGACAATCCAATTTAAGGGACAATTTAACACATGATAGGAAGAATTAGGGTGAACATGCAAACCAAATTGTTATTACGGGTGCACACGGAATAATAATTTGAGATGCATATGAATCCTAGTGA
The DNA here is from genome assembly GCF_021521415.1 of Bidens hawaiensis. Lineage (NCBI taxonomy): Eukaryota > Viridiplantae > Streptophyta > Magnoliopsida > Asterales > Asteraceae > Bidens > Bidens hawaiensis. The sequence continues at coordinate 44,249 of NW_027492658.1, forward strand.
CTCATAGCGTGTGGATAAATGGTCAAAATCTTTAATTTACAAACCTAAGTTTTCACTTTCAGTAAAAGTCTCCGTAACCCATTTAACAACTAGTTAGTATCGTTAAATCTGTTCAACGGCTGATAATCACGACTATCCGGTTGAAGACGACTATGGACAAATTGGCTATCGTTGATGAATTTTTCCATTTAACCTTACTCCTTTAAGTGTTACACTGAACTTAAGACCTTCATCCAAATTTCATTATCAAAACCATCTTGATTCAAAACTTCTCTAGAATCTCATGGCCGAACCTTTAGCTTTGTCTTGTGCGCGGAAATTGAAGAATACCTCGTAAACTTACACCATATCCCTCACACTCAGTCTATGAATCTTTTTTGACTATATTATTCTGACTGGTGGTTAACTTTCCTTCTAACTTGATTTATGCCCTGCCATAACGAACTATGTAACCAGATTCTCCCACAAGATAAATACGTAGCCTCAGTGACATTAGAAAACAGTAATTCAAACCACCAAACCCCTCAACTGAACATGATGACTTACAAGATTATTTTACCCCCGCTGGAATCATCAATCCATGAGAAATCGATTCGGGTGAAATCTCCTTCTTAGAGCTCACATTGACCAAGTTTACTTATAAACGCAGTTTTCATTATCCCTCCTAATGGGACCATGCAATTTATTTATTTATTTATTTATTTTGCTTGTATGGTTGTACTCCTTTCTTAGGAAAATCCCTAATCATCAGAAAGAACGCCATGGCTGACATGGAAACCCAACACAGATTCACCCTAGTTTGCTTTCAACCCTATTTGCTTATGTACTTGTTTAACTACCTTGTGGAGAAGACGGCTGGAGTCACCTAATTGTTGCCTATACCAGCTCAAACTCACTATTAACTTTTATTTTCTCTATTGGCAAACCTCAACTCTAAACCCTGATGGAGTTGCAAGCCTGAACCTAACAAGACAGATACTTGGACCCTTCCTTTCCATTAAACAACAAGAAAGGTGGTAAACGCACTCCCTAATAATCGATCAAACTCCTGTCATGACGTTACTCGTGATGAACCTTGATTTGAATGAAACCCGAATAATTGCATTCTTCTTGTGCTTTTTGTATCTACCTACTCTAGACCCCTAACTCAAGAATATTTTCTCGTAAGAAGCTATTTCTAAAACTCAGAGCATATTTTATTGCACATCGGAGGATCAAATCTGTAATCAGAACAACCTCTGCCAGTCTGCGTAAGACTTTTTTTTTTCAAGGACACTTCTTTACCCAACGAACCAAATTGTAAACCTGAATCTCTCGAGGTACAACGAATTGGCCAACAAGTTGATTATCCCCTGGATACACTATGAACCATTTCAGACAAAATACCTAAACTCAATCCTTTTGGACTAACACTGAGAAGGAATTCGGTTATTCTTTTCTCTGTTTATCACGGTTGAATAGCAAAGTAATTGTTGCTTATGGTTGACGACTAGAATCACTTGTGATGTGCGGCTAGTGTGGTGAGTTAGCTATGGTACACCTTATATGTAGACACTAATGGTACTTTGAAGTTGGAGATTAGATACAAATCATTAACCAAACCTTAGCACCTTAAGCATCTACGCTTCTGCTTTGACCTTGAGGAATCGACACTCGCATCAAAGAGGCAGGGGACAAAGGCCACTTTACGACCCTCAATCGACCCACTGGAATTAAGTAAGAAACCTTCTTATGATGTTAGACGCGAACCCCAATTCCCGCTAGAGTGGTGGAACAGATTAATCGATTGCTTCCATATGATGATTCAATGTTTTGCTCCGAATGCCCATCCGACTTAACGACTAAACTACTAGAGTGAGTTAGTTTATACCATCCTCTGTTTCTAATACTCGGACCTTGATAAGATCAATTATGTTATTAAAACCATCCTTTGGATATGTTTTCCCTTTCTCGCTAAAAGCCACAACATTGAACCGCACCTCTTATTCTCAGACATCGTGACTAGTTCCCAGACTAAAGTCATATCTTGCTCGTTGGGTCAAGGCGAAGTTGAATATCAAAAGGTTTTTGGCTTGTTTCAATGATAGGAAAATCCCGTTAGGAACGAGAACAAACTTCCATGGACTTCGTCATCAAGCATCTCGAACTTTTAGCGTATGCGATACCATTTGAGTAAATCTTAGTTTCATTGACTGATTCGCGCACTTTCTTGTGATCATGACGAATAATAAGAGAAAACAGATCGAACCTTGGATGTCTTTTATACAGTTTCGAATACGAAAAGTCATTGATATTTCCAGAATAAGCGACACGACACCTGACTTGGATCTTCAGTCAAGTTACTATTAATTTACCGGACGAGTTGATTTCAATTAAAATTTATTTTTTTTTGGAAACCTTGGGTACAATGAATTCACTCATGTCATTTGGGGGCGGTGAATGCATAATTACATATCTCTATACTTGCATCGCATATCAGTAAAATTCAGGACACTCGTTTTGATTACCCCCACTTGGTAGTCCTTCCCCGGATGCCACTAACTCGCATAATCCTACAAATTGGAAGATTTAGACTCTAACAAATTACTGTGACAACGGATCACGTATGACCTATCACATATTCATCATCCTCTCGTTAAAAAAAACATATCCTTCGTGACCACACGTGAAACCTCAAAACACGTGTTGAATACAATTGCTTCATGGAGTTTTAGTATCTTAATGCTTAGATCATTCCAAGATAGCTAATTGTCACATTTCCAGTTCATGAAAATTCACGTGTGGGTGGATTGACCTTAGATGCGTATGGTGCAACAACCTCCCTCGACACGTTATATACGTCTGTCATGCTTCTATGATCATAAGAACGCAGGTCGTCATGGCCTAAAAGAAAATTTAAAGACTTCTAGCTTACTGTTAAATTGAGCATATGTTTTTTTTTTATTTGTAAGCATATGTTTTTTTTATTTGTACTAATTTCTCATGAGGACCCATAGAAGGAACTCAAACCATTCCTTATCAGCTTAATGTTGTTCCAACTCTTGTGAGTAACACATGTGACTACCCTAACCTATTACAAAAATTCTCATTCTTGAGCTTCCATGAATTCAATTTATACTTTGGACCAAGTACGAAGTGACTCGTTCGGTATTCTTCGCTCGATAGCCTAACTTGATCTATAATTAAAATTCTAATATGCGGAATCACCTTGATGTACCGCATTATCTTGAGCCAGAGTGGCTTAGCTCACTAAATCTTAAACGTTAATGTCAGTTCAGAAACAATAAATATATCTAATTACTAGGCATCTTAGGAACTCAACCTTACCCATGAAAACAAATTGGACTATCCAGGTTTAACCTCGTAGTATCTTTAGAAATTGTGTTATTTCCTTACTTTCGTTTATGCGTACTATTACAGCCAAGTGCAACAACTTTTACAAACATCGGATGGTTTCTTTCACAATAAACCTCTCGATTATGCTCTTTTAAGTCCTTGTTCAAATGGATACTTGAATCTCTGGCGTTCTCAAGCACAGTCAAAATCATTTATGCTACACTTTTCGCCTCTTTGTAACGTTATACGTTATGACGCTTCTATTGTCAATAAACTATGGTTATAGTTTATAAACATCTTAATTAAAAATTTCGGGACGAAATTTCTTTCAACAAAGGGATGATGTGACAATCGAAAAATTTTTACTAAACATTTGCAATGCTGCCAAAACATTAGCGGCACTAATCTATAGACGGAAATTCTACTTAATTCATTTAGATCATACATTTAGACAGGAAGTCTACTTATTTGCTTAGCAGCTGATATCAATTTTCGGGACAAAAATTCTTTCAACAAAGGGATAATGTGACACCTGGAAATTTATAGTTAACACTGTTAATAAAAACTCCGTTATCTCAAACATTCAGTCATGCATTTCACTTAATTAGGGTTAATTAAGTGTGTCGGTTATTGCACAAACATTCACGTAGCAGTAATTAGGGAATTACTGAGTCACGCAAGTCTAACCTCGAACGTTGGCGAAAATATGAAAATAATATCTCGAGCATATGTTTATAATATTATCTATGTGAAATTACATGCTAAATGATTATGTGTTTAGTTCATAGCTTGTTTCATGAAATTGCGATCGATTGCGCATACTTTGTATGTTTTCACCTTTTAAAAAGTAATATTTATGATAGAACAACGAGCCTTAGTTTTATGAACTTGGGTTAGAATTTTATTTGTAATGATTCGTTATAATATAGTTTAGGTGTTATAAAGTTGCTTTAAAACCAAAACTGATTCTGGAAGGACCATTCTTGTAAATATAATTTAGTATAATATTAAAATAAATAATCCAACCTTAAAATACCCACCCTAAACTATCGACTCTCCCTCCCTGCTCCCTCTCATCGATCGCAGCTCACAGACCATCTCCACCATCTTTAATTCAACCTTGGGTCTTGCAATTAGTTGTGTCTTTGAGTATTTCTCAACATTCCTAGCAGTAGTTGGTAAGTTTTTATGCATTAATTTCATGTTTTAATGAGTTATTGGGAAACCCTAGATGTTCAATCTCTTTATTATTGATTATTATGATGTTGATTGATGAATTAGAACCCTAGGGATGCCATAAACATGTTAGGGATTGAGTTTTGATGACAACAGTTTGCTGACAGATTTGTGATTGTTTATTGATTGGTCTGTAACTTGATGTTAAATGATCAGTACTGATCGATTCTTGATTCCATGATGTTTTAATTTGAGTCTAGTTTCCAGAAGGATATAGTTTGTAATTTTTGGACGAGTTTTGAATAGCTTTTATGATTTTACAAAAATGTGTGTCAAAGCTGACGCGAGGAGTCAAATTCTGGTATGTATTCACGATATCATAACTCTTTTATGGCAAAGCCAAATGGGTTGTTTTTACTTCTGAAACTTCACATTTTTAGTTAGGATTCTAACCCAATTGGCATTGCTTAATTTTGTTAAGTATTGATTTTTAACCAAATAAAAACTTGGTGTTGCGCACTGAAATAGCTGCACGTGCCTTTCTGGTTTGGATGAATTTTTGTGATTTGTTTGGGTATTGGAAAAATATAAAAAATATATATTTAGAAATATAAGACATGTATTCTACTGTGGTAAATAGTTTATAATTTATTTTCATGATTTGCCTACTTAATAAAATACACCTTTGCATGTTAAAATCTGTCTTATAAGTCTAGAATCTGTTCATGTGTTATTTGATTAAATGCTTGATTATTTGACTAATACTGGATATAGGAATTGTGTTAGAACATGTTTTCACTCAAGAAGGTAATATAATCAACAACGGGTCAAACTTGTTGCATTGTGAGTCATTTCATGAATCATAGGACTATCTGTTGTTATACACTTGAGTTGTCTAGTTGCATGATCACACTCTCATAACTTAACACTTGTACTAGGTAACATGTAGCGAGTCAAATGCATTCTTCTGTTTTTGAGGAAAGTCTATTACATGCGTCAACAGGTGAGTTCATACTTTTTATACTTGTTTTCGGGGAGAAAAGGCAAAACCTTTTCCTATACTTGTTTTCGGGGAGAAAACACGGACTTACTTACATACTGGTTTTCTAGAGGAAAACACACCTACTCATTTTTGATTTTTTGTAATTTATTATATATCACAAGTTTATAGTAGATGCCTTATATCACTTAAAGTCCTTACATTACCTTGAACCGATAGGATGGGATCGCGGGGTTATATTGAGTAGTACTACTGGGTTCGACAAACCCCACTCTGGCTAGTAGCGCTAGCACGGCTGTGATGTTGTAAAACGAGTGTTATATTTACCTAACTTTTATACGCCAGTGTTGGTGATAGACCTGGTAAGAAGGCATACATTCAGTCAGCTTTGGTTCAAACGTCTAGTAGCTTGTGAATGGGTTAGCTACCCTGATATATTTGAAATGTGCTAAATCTATTTACATTACATTTTACTATAACTTATGAACTCACCAACCTTGTGTTGACCCTTGAGTATTTATACTTGCCAGGTTACTAGGTATACTAAGGAGCACGTGTATGCATTTGTTTGGTGTCACACCCTCAAAATCCACTAACGGAGTTTTACCGTCAGAGGGTGTGAACTGACAGGATCGGAATCATCAGTTATAATCAAACCATAAAATAAAGTTTCAAAACCACGAAAACGTTTACGAGTAATTAAATGCGGAAGCGTAAAAACCTTTAATCAAAAGTTGTGTCACGCAGGACGACTTAAAACCAAAGATAACCGTTAAAAATAAGTTTGCAGGACAAAAGCGTTTTCAATCAATGCATGTTCCTAAACCGCGCGCCCGCCTCGGCTACCTGAGAATAACATACTAAAAGTGTCAACACAAGGTTAGTGAGTTCACAAGTTATATAAAAATAAATCGTTTAGCGTTTGCGTTCAGCGTTACAGCGTTTTGCGTTAAGCGTTTTGCGTAACAACGTTACGGCGTTTTGCGTTAAGCGTTTTGCGTAACAACGTTACGGCGTTTTGCGTTACCAGATAGTGTTATGTCAAATTATATATCGATAGGTAGCTAGTCTATACAACAAGTATTACTAAGTGTTCGACACCGAAGCTGACTCGTTTAATAAGTGCCTTGTCACCAGGTCCTCCAGACCATGGTACGTGTTAGCCAAAATTACACCCGCTCGACATCCAGTCGAGTTTAGCGTTGGGTGGGGTTTGTCAAACCCAGTAGTACTACTCAACAGTGACTCGCTATTCTAAATATTAACCGGTTCGATGTGTAGGACTTCAAATATTTCGTTTGCCACTTAGCCTTTACAAGTGATATATAATTTATAACAAAATCTTAAATGCGTTGTGGAGTATGTTATCTCCCCCAAGTGAAAAACGTTTGAAAACAGTTTAAAGAGGGGAAAGTGAAACTCACTGTTTGCGAAGAATTTCCCAAAATAAATCACCAAGATGCGCGTCACCGAAAAACTCTCTCTAACGTTCTAAAACAACAAAGAGATTTTTCTAAGTGTCGGAATATTATCGAGTCTCTAGACCCGGCACATAATACCTATGCACATAACATGTTTCGTGTTTCGTTTATGAATCGTGTGTGACTTAAACAAGTGTTTTTGTGACACATTACATGTGTAAGCAATCATATACGTGTCATGTATTCATAACGTACGTTACTAGCAATTATTCCCCGTAAGGGCATTTTGGTCAACAAATAACAATTAACTAACCATTATTCCCCATAAGGGCAATTTGGTCAAATCATGGCAATCAATTAGCAATTATTCCCCGCAAGGGTATTTTGGTCAAAACATAACAATTATATATCAAGTATCATATTTCATGCATTTTTACACAACTCAGCAGCTAGTTTCACCGAGACAGAAATCCTACTAGAAAGATTGTACTATTTCACCGATCATAGCATCTCAATTAATTTACCAAAAATCATCACAGAAGCACATATGTCTTAGGTTTCCAGAACATATTTTATTACATTTTTATTCCTCATAGTTTTCTCACAATCATCAAATCATTACAGCAAACTCATAACAGTCAGATTCATGCACAACAGAATGTTATTTGCAATTCCCGTTAAACGAAAAATCCAATAAATGCAAGACCACTTGGGTTTGGTTCCTAACTCAATGAGTCAACTTCCAAAAGTGGAACCAACCCAATTGGTCTCGTAGTTCATGAGATATAACATTTACAACATAACCTAACAGCAGGTCTAACAGCTCAGCTTTGCACAACGTTTTTGTAAAATCATAAAAGTTAACTTCTACTTGACCAAAAATTACAAGTTTTTATTCTTTAGAAACTAGACTCAGCCTAGTTTACTGTAGTACCAACAATCTCAACTAATTTTCATGTTTACACTTCATTACAGTCACTTAAACATCAAATACACATTCTGTCCAGAAACTGTTTGTATCCAAACTCAATATATTAACAACCTATGAACTATCATGCATTCATATGACCCTCTAGACTCCATAAACACCATCCATGCACATCAATTACATATTACATACTTGATTAGGGTTTGTGTTTGAACTCAAATCAAAGACACAACAATCAACATGCAACAAGATTCAATCTAGTTATCAAATCATCATTCAATCAACAACAATCATGTTAACTTCATACATACATGAAATCGGCTCATCTAGGGTTTTTAATTAACCCATTAAACATCAAAATCAATCAACAAGAATGTATAGAATAATCAAATATACCTTCCTAGCACCTAGTTCTTCAATCAACCACTTGATTTGATGCTGTATGTGTGTGTATAATGGACGGCAACTTAGAGGGAGGGGGGTAGGGGGTTTCCGATCGGGGTTAGGGAGAAAGAGAATGGGTTAGGGTTAAGGTTATTAGTATATATTTATAATAATAATAAGTTACACTCAAGTCCCTCCACTATCAAGTGTTACTTTTCTAGCCTAACTAACTTGTTTACATCTTGAGTTAACGTCTATAACCATGTTATCACATAACACATAAGTCTAACACATAATTATCACATAATTACTGTTTTGACGTTTTTCGTTTATTCATCAATCGTTTGCGTCAACTCGTTTGCGTTTCGGTGCAAATCCCGAAAGACTACACATGTAGTAAGTGTTAAGCGTCATTTAAACCCTAGTTTAAATGTAATGAAGTGTGCGTTATAGATTTAGTGATCTTAAGTTTGAATTGATGGAGTTGAGTTAACAGAGTTAACCTGAAATTGACGATTGTCACATTATTCCCATGTTAAAGAATTTTCGTCCCGAAAATTTGAGTCAAGTCGTGATGAGTGTCTGAAAAAGTAAGAAAAATTTCAGTTTGTCATATCATCCCCTAGTAGAAAGAAATTTCGTCCCGAAATTTAATTCATACCTCCGGTGATGTCTGACGGTTTGCCGAGTTTCGCGGTTTTCTGTGTTTGGTTAGCCCTTCAAAAAGGTGAGGATACTTTTTCATCATTTGATCCTCGCGTTCCCACGTGAACTCCGGTCCACGTCTTGAGTTCCAACGAACCTTAACGATTGGAATTTTGCTGTGTTTGAGCGTTTTGGTTTCCCAATCCAAAACCTCGACTGGTTCCTCAATGAAACGTAACTGTTCATCAACTTGTAGTTCCTCCAAAGGGACTACTTGGGTTTCATCAGATAGGCATTTCTTCAAATTTGATACGTGGAATACATCGTGTACGCCACTGAGTTCCGTTGGTAGGTCCAGTCGGTACGCCACCGGACCAATGCGCTCAGTTATTCGATAGGGACCAACATATCATGGGTTGAGTTTGTTTCGCTTACCAAAGCGAACCACACCTTTCCAATGTGAGACTTTGAGTAACACTCGATCGTTCACTTGAAATTCGAGAGGTTTTAGGCGCTTGTCGGCGTAACTCTTTTGGCGATCTCGTGCTGCTGCCATGCGATTTCGGATTTGAACAATCTTTTCCGAAGTTTCGAGTACCAGTTCTGGACCAGTGATTTGGCTGTCACCCACCTCTGCCCAGCAGAGTGGTGATCGACACTTCCGTCCGTACAGCGCTTCAAACGGCGCTGCTTTAATACTTGCGTGGTAGCTGTTATTATACGAAAACTCTACCAAAGGTAAGTGAGGTTCCCAACTTTTTCCGAAATCCAACACGCATGCACGCAACATATCCTCCAGGGTCTGAATAGTTCGTTCACTTTGCCCATCCGTCTGAGGATGGTATGCTGTGCTCATATCAAGACGGGTGCCTAGTGCGCTTTGCAGCGACTTCCAAAAGTGCGAAGTGAAACGAGAATCTCGATCAGAAATGATTGAGACAGGCACTCCGTGTCTAGACACCACTTCTTTCATGTAAACACGAGTCAGTCTCTCCATTTTGTCCGATTCCTTAATCGCTAAGAAGTGTGCAGACTTAGTCAACCGGTCAACGATCACCCAGATGGTATCGCATCCCGTCGGTGTCTTAGGTAAACCCGTAATAAAATCCATTGAGATGTGTTCCCATTTCCACATTGGGAGTTCCGGTTGTTGCAGTAGACCAGATGGTTTCTGGTATTCTATTTTGACTCTGGCACAAGTCAAGCATTTGCTCACGTAGGTGGCAATGTCGGCTTTCATGTTCGGCCACCAGTAAAGTGCCTTTAAATCATGATACATTTTATCTGAGCCAGGGTGGATAGAATATCGGGACTTGTGTGCTTCGTCCATCACCAGAGTTCTCAACTCTCCGAACCGTGGAATCCAAATCCGGTTCTCAAAATATCGGACCCCGTCCGATCTGGTTTCAAGTTGCTTGCTCATGCCCCGCATGAGTTCCGATGGAAGATTATCATCTTTCAAAGCTTCGAGTTGCGCCTCGCGAATCTGGTCAGGTAAGCTGGCATGAATCGTGAGTTGCAAAGCTCTCACCCGTCTGGGTTTATCTGTTTCTTTTCTGCTGAGGGCGTCGGCCACCACATTGGCCTTGCCAGGGTGGTACTTGATGGCACAATCATAATCTTTGAGAAGCTCGACCCAACGACGCTGTCGCATGTTCAGCTCCTTCTGATCGTAGATATGTTGGAGACTCTTGTGGTCGGTGTAAATGGTAAACTTGGTACCGTACAAGTAATGCCTCCATATCTTAAGAGCAAACACCACAGCTCCGAGTTCCAAATCGTGGGTCGTGTAGTTCTTCTCGTGAACCCGTAGTTGTCGAGAGGCGTAGGCTATAACCTTCTCGAGTTGTATCAGCACACAACCGAGACCTTGTATAGATGCGTCACAGTGTACCTCAAAATTTTTCGTTCCCTCGGGGAGGGCTAAAATAGGGGCGCTGCAGAGTTTGGTTTTCAATAGTTGAAAAGCGGATTCTTGCGCGTCACCCCAATTGTACTTAGTGCCCTTGTGAGTCAAAGCGGTGAGGGGTTGAGCAATCTTTGAAAATCCCTCGATGAAACGCCGGTAGTAGCCGGCCAGTCCTAGGAATTGTCGCACCTCAGTCGGAGTCTTAGGTGCTTCCCAGTTTTTGATGGCCTCTACCTTACCGGGATCGACATGGATACCATTCTCGTTGATCACATGTCCTAAAAAGTGTACCTCGCGAAGCCAAATTTCACATTTCGAGAGTTTAGCATACAGTTGTTCCTTCTTCAATAGTTCCAGAATTACCCTCAAGTGCTCTTCATGGTCAGCCTCGTTCTTGGAGTAGACGAGAATATCATCAATGAAAACAATCACAAACTTGTCGAGGTACACCTTGCATACTCGATTCATGAGATCCATAAATACGGCTGGTGCGTTGGTTAGGCCAAAAGGCATAACCGAAAACTCGTAGTGACCATACCGTGTTCTGAAAGCCGTCTTTGAAATATCTTCCTCGCGCACTCTCAGCTGGTGGTAACCGGATTTCAGATCGATCTTCGAGTAGTAACTCGATCCTTGAAGCTGGTCAAACAAATCATCAATTCGGGGTAAAGGATAACGGTTCTTGACCGTCACCTTGTTCAACTCCCGGTAGTCGATGCACATTCGGAAAGTCCCGTCTTTCTTTCGGACAAACAAGACAGGGGCTCCCCATGGCGATGAGCTAGGTCGGATAAAACCCTTATCCAACAAATCTTGCAACTGAGTGGACAGTTCCTGAAGCTCCGCCGGTGCGAGCCGATACGGGGCTCGTGCTATGGGTGCTGCACCGGGTGTCAACTCGATTTGGAATTCGACTTGTCGTATAGGAGGGAGTCCAGGCAAATCCTCCGGGAAAACTTCCGGAAAATCTCGCACAATCGGTATATCTTCAATTCGCTTCTCCTCCGCGGGTTTCTCAACAATCTGCGCCAAAATTGCCAGATGACCCTTTCGTAGGTACTTCTGCGCCTTCATGAGGGTAATGACGCTGGTGGTCATGACGCTTCTCTCACCTCGGATTGAAATGATCTCGCCGGAAGGGGTAGTAATGTGGACTATCTTGTCGTGACATATAATCTCCGCTCGGTTCTCGGATAATCAGTCCATGCCGACCACGACATCGAAACTACTAAGCGTAAAAGGAATAAGGTCGATATCAAAGATATGACCTGACAGTTTTAACTTACATCCCGCAAGTACATGAGTCATTACTATGGTCTTACCGTCAGCTAATTCAACAGGAAACTTAGCATCTAACGGAATTGGAGTTACGTCTAAGAGTTGACTAAAGGCTTTCGACACAAAACTCCTATCAGCTCCAGTGTCAAACAATACAGAAGCAAAACAATCGTTTACAGGGAACTTACCAGTCACCACGTGCGGATCATTGCGGGCTTGACCCGACCCAATCACAAACGCTCTTCCCTTGCCATTGCTTCCACCATTACTGCCACTTCCATTACCCCCATTGTTGTCATTCTGTTTCAGCTTGGGCAATCTTTTCTGAAATGACCTTCCTGCCCACATTCAAAGCATCCTTTCGTCGTCATAGGTGGCTTAGGAGCACCCTTTGCCGCAAAGTCTCCTCTACATTCTTTCGCTTGGTGACCCATATTTTCGCATCTCTGACACTTGGCACGGTCACACTGGCCAACATGATGATAGTTGCACCTGTTGCACTTTGGATATTTCCCAGCATATCCGCTCGAACCCTGCCCACTACCGTTGTTATTGTTGTTGTGACTCTGATTGTTAAAGCTCCGAGTGAATTCGGGCTTACGGTAGTGTTGTTGCTGTGGGAGGTTCGAGGACGAGGATCTGGTGTTGTCAAACTTTCTCTTTCCGCTGCTCGGGTTGCTGTTGCTGTTGTTGTCATTACTCGGGTTGTCACGGGCTTTCGCGGTTGAACCCCTAGGTGGTAACGCACCTTGGGTCACTGCTTGATCCGTCAGTTTGTGAGCTAAACGGATCGCTTGTTGAAACGTGGCTGGTCTGGAAGACGTCACCATGCCCTGAATCTGCGGTGCTAACCCATCAATATACATTTCAATCCTCTTACTCGGCGGATCTACCATCCGCGGACACATCACCGCTAACTCGTGAGAACGGATAGTGTAGGCTTCGATTTCCGAACCCACCATCTTCAGCGACCAAAATTCTGACTCAAATTTTGAAATTTCTTCCCTCGGACAGTACTCCTCTCGCATCATATTTTTGAACTCCTCCCAGTTCATCGCATTAGCCAGTTCCAATCCAAGGATCTGGACGTTCGAATTCCACCAAGTGAGGGCAGAATCCTCAAGTGTTCCGGCAGCAAATTTGACCCTACTGGCAGGGGGACAATTGCACATCTCAAATGCCGACTCGGCCTTCTCAGCCCAACGCAGGAAGCCTATAGCTCCCTCAGTGCCCTTAAACGTACTGGGCTTGCAGTCAAGGTAGTTCTTGAAGGTACACGTTCCACTTGGACCTCCAGTTTGGTTCTGAACGTGTGCGGCTAGAGCGGCCGCCGCATGGTCGTTCAGCAGAGTTTGGAGTTCAGCTGCAGTCAAGCTGATGTTACCACGTCCTCGTCCAGCGTTTCTTCCAGCCATTTCCTAGAATCACAGTATAAAATGTTAAACATGAATTTTTCTTTCATATACAACACACCATACATGTAATAAAAAGATAGGTAAGAAAGAAATAAGAAACAACATCACATCACAACCACATATTAGTCTAAATAAAAATTCATGATTAAAACCATTGTATTCGCTACAAAGTATTTCCAATCAATCCTTAAAATCATAGAAAAATAATAGTTCGGATGGAGACAACCCCTCCATCTAAGTGTCATCATCACTAGATGTCGTCATCTGAGGACACCTCCGAGTGTGCCTCCTCCTCAGCCGGTTCTTCCTCCGGTTCTTCTTCGGGTTCCTCCTCGGGATCTTCCTCGGGATCCTCCTCAGGCTCCTCTTCGGGATCTTCTTCAGGTTCGGCCTCAGGCTCTGCCTCAGGCTCGACTGCGTTCTGAGCAAGTTGCATTTGCAAGACATCGCAACGCTCCAACGCTATCTCAGTTCGGGTCCTTGCTTCTTGGAGTTGCTCTTGCAAGTCTATCATCTCGGCTTGCATCTTCATCATAACCTTCATTTGCTGATCACTAGCCTCTCGCATTTCCTTCATTGCCGCTGCCATGCGGGCAATCTCCTCCTTAGTCTCGGTTCCGTCTTTTAACATTCTGGAAACGTTCTCCCTCGTATAGCGCATGTAACCCACATCACGCTCCAAACAAGAAACGACAGCTGCGAGAACTCGCTCTACAGGTTCGGTTATGGGTGGTAGGGTGTTGGGATAAGCAGGGTGGTTCGGGTGAGGTAACGGGGGAACTTGCTCGCGATAGACCATACGTCTGATCATGTTAGGGTACCAATCCCAGCTAACGTCGTTTTCGTATATGCCTCCGGATAAGCGGTACCTCTTCGGTGCGGGAGCTTCGAGTTCCGGGACTACACGGGGTGGCGATGTGGTAGGTAACTGCGGTTCCTTCCCGTGAGCATGAGTCATCGGATCGGATGATGATGATGATGGCGGCGTCGACATTCCTACAGGTAAGCCGTGTATGCGCACGCGTATGAGTGAAAGAGGTAAAGAGATAGGATAACAAAGACTACACAAATCTATGCAGTGCGTATCATTATAACTAATGGGTCGTCGCGGTTATAGTCTAGTATGCATGCAGCCTCTAGTTCGCTATAACCAATGGCTTTGATACCAATCTGTCACACCCTCAAAATCCACTAACGCAGTTTTACCGTCAGAGGGTGTGAACTGACAGGATCGGAATCATCAGTTATAATCAAACCATAAAATAAAGTTTCAAAACCACGAAAACGTTTACAAGTAATTAAATGCGGAAGCATAAAAACCTTTAATCAAAAGTTGCGTCACGCAGGACGACTTAAAACCAAAGATAACCGTTAAAAATAAGTTTGCAGGACAAAAGCGTTTTCAATCAATGCATGTTCCTAAACCGCGCGCCCGCCTCGGCTACCTGAGAATAACATACTAATAGTGTCAACACAAGGTTGGTGAGTTCACAAGTTATATAAAAATAAATCGTTTAGCGTTTGCGTTCAGCGTTACAGCGTTACAGCGTTTTGCGTTAAGCGTTTTGCGTAACAACGTTACGGCGTTTTGCGTTAAGCGTTTTGCGTAACAACGTTACGGCGTTTTGCGTTACCAGATAGTGTTATGTCAAATTATATATCGATAGGTAGCTAGTCTATACAACAAGTATTACTAAGTGTTCGACACCGAAGCTGACTCGTTTAATAAGTGCCTTGTCACCAGGTCCTCCAGACCATGGTACGTGTTAGCCAAAATTACACCCGCTCGACCTCCAGTCGAGTTTAGCGTTAGGTGGGGTTTGTCAAACCCAGTAGTACTACTCAACAGTGACTCGCTATTCTAAATATTAACCGGTTCGATGTGTAGGACTTCAAATATTTCGTTTGCCACTTAGCCTTTACAAGTGATATATAATTTATAACAAAATCTTAAATGCGTTGTGGAGTATGTTATCTCCCCCAAGTAAAAACGTTTGAAAACAGTTTAAAGAGGGGAAAGTGAAACTCACTGTTTGCGAAGAATTTCCCAAAATAAATCACCAAGATGCGCGTCACCGAAAAACTCTCTCTAACGTTCTAAAACAACAAAGAGATTTTTCTAAGTGTCGGAATATTATCGAGTCTCTAGACCCGGCACATAATACCTATGCACATAACATGTTTCGTGTTTCGTTTGTGAATCATGTGTGACTTAAACAAGTGTTTTTGTGACACATTACATGTGTAAGCAATCATATACGTGTCATGTATTCATAACGTACGTTACTAGCAATTATTCCCCGTAAGGGCATTTTGGTCAACAAATAACAATTAACTAACCATTATTCCCCATAAGGGCAATTTGTTCAAATCATGACAATCAATTAGCAATTATTCCCCGCAAGGGTATTTTGGTCAAAACATAACAATTATATATCAAGTATCATATTTCATGCATTTTTACACAACTCAGCAGCTAGTTTCACCGAGACAGAAATCCTACTAGAAAGATTGTACTATTTCACCGATCATAGCATCTCAATTAATTTACCAAAAATCATCACAGAAGCACATATGTCTTAGGTTTCCAGAACATATTTTATTACATTTTTATTCCTCATAGTTTTCTCACAATCATCAAATCATTACAGCAAACTCATAACAGTCAGATTCATGCACAACAGAATGTTATTTACAATTCCCGTTAAACGAAAAATCCAATAAATGCAAGACCACTTGGGTTTGGTTCCTAACTCAATGAGTCAACTTCCAGAAGTGGAACCAACCCAATTGGTCTCGTAGTTCATGAGATATAACATTTACAACATAACCTAACAGCAGGTCTAACAGCTCAGCTTTGCACAACGTTTTTGTAAAATCATAAAAGTTAACTTCTACTTGTCCAAAAATTACAAGTTTATATTCTTTAGAAACTAGACTCAGCCTAGTTTACTATAGTACCAACAATCTCAACCAATTTTCATGTTTACACTTCGTTACAGTCACTTAAACATCAAATACACATTCTGTCCAGAAGCTGTTTGTATCCAAACTCAATATATTAACAACCTATGAACTATCATGCATTCATATGAACATCTAGACTCCATAAACACCATCCATGCACATCAATTACATATTACATACTTGATTAGGGTTTGTGTTTGAACTCAAATCAAAGACACAACAATCAACATGCAACAAGATTCAATCTAGTTATTAAATCATCATTCACTCAACAACAATCATGTTAACTTCATACATACATGAAATCGGCTCATCTAGGGTTTTCAATTAACCCATTAAACATCAAAATCAATCAACAAGAATGTATAGAATAATCAAATATACCTTCCTAGCATCTAGTTCTTTAATCAACCACTTGATTTGATGTTGTATGTGTGTGTATAATGGACGGAAACTTAGAGGGAGGGGGTAGGGGGTTTCCGATCGGGGTTAGGGAGAAAGAGAATGGGTTAGGGTTAAGGTTATTAGTATATATTTATAATAATAATAAGTTACACTCAAGTCCCTCCACTATCAAGTGTTACTTTTCTAGCCTAACTAACTTGTTTACATCTTGAGTTAACGTCTATAACCATGTTATCACATAACACATAAGTCTAACACATAATTATCACATAATTACTGTTTTGACGTTTTTCGTTTATTCATCAATCGTTTGCGTCAACTCGTTTGCGTTTCGGTGCAAATCCTGAAAGACTACACATGTAGTAAGTGTTAAGCGTCATTTAAACCCTAGTTTAAATGTAATGAAGTGTGCATTATAGATTTAGTGATCTTAAGTTTGAATTGACGGAGTTGAGTTAACGGAGTTAACCTGAAATTGACTATTGTCACATTTGAAGTTTCATTAAAGCATGGATATTTACCTTTCATTATTTTACACTTGGATGGGTTGTACATGTTTGAGCATGTAACTACTTTGTTTTTAAATTGTTTACGTTTACGCTTCCGCAAACGCAATTACACTGTAACTGGATTTTCTCATATTAATGAGTGATAATAAATATTATTTTTAATTATTAAATGATTGTTCAGTATGACAAGTGGCTAGATCTGGTATGTCACGTGCCTCACGGTAAACCCCGTTAGTTGAAATTTGATGGTGTGACACAGACTATCACCCTGCTAAAAGCAATAATCAAACACGTAGGTTATATGCCGCAACGATCCGCAGATCTCAGTGTGGTTTACCCAACATAGGGTCACTGTGCGTGGAGTCTCCCAAATAGTACTACCCATACTAGCCTCCGGCCCATCCCTCGGGTTAATGATTGTGTAAAAGTTGGGACAAAATTTAGCAGTAAAACACCCCGATAGTTCCATATCATATAAAAAGTTTAGGAGTGTGTACTAGTTCCCAAAAATTTAAGTACAAAGGGATTACACGCGAGACTCACCGAATGCTCCAAGTAAATCAACGACTGAATTCCCGAAAGTGGTGGTTCCTATCGTAAATAACGAATTATAAATGCTTAAATCAACTAGTTTTAACCTCAATAAAGATTCAATAGTGAAACGGGTATTTATCTCTAAGCGTTGGCCCAAGTGTTAAGTTCCTGGACTTTCGTTTAGCATTCATTTTGGTGAAAACCGGGTTTAGGACTTGGTAAATTTTAGGAAAATAAGTAAACACTAAACTTATGACTTTATTAAATTATAGTTACTGTAAAAATTTGGAATGTTCATATCTTTGTATTTTTAAATCTGCCCGTTCGGTTTTAAACAAAACAACACTTTAAAGTTTGTAAACGGGCCTGTTTTGTAAACCCAACTTCCCTTAAACATTTCATAGCTTATATATATATATATATATATATATATCTTTTAAAATTATAAGCTTCTGTTTTAAAGGTTCGGTTTTATAATATTCGGAAGTTACGGTTTAACTTGATATTTTGTTCCAAAAATACCCTTTTTAAACGAAAACCCACTTTTGGTCATCAAACCACTTAAGACCAGTTATGATACATAAAAATAAGTTGTTTACATTCCATGGGTTTTAAAAACATACTCATGGCTGTATTAATGCTAACGAACTCGGTTTTGGCCCGTTGGGCTTCTAGTTCGGTTTTTAATACGATTTTTGCGAAAACAGTTTCGGGTCAGCTTGTTATTTTTCAAAATATCATTTTTAAAGCTGTACAGTAATGTTATAATCTTATTTAGGTTTACGTGCTTATTTCATAGTTAAACGAGTTACAAAATACAAGTTTTATAAAGGTTTTTAATATACGGTTGATGTTACTTTTCGGGGCTGAACTTGTGAAGGTTTATTATTTACTTTTGGTTTTGGTTCTTTTCCAGGTTTAAGGACAAAAATAAAATACTTTTTAACTTCTGAAACATATGCTAACGGTTCAGAAGTTAAAAAGTCGCATATTTGTCCGGTTTCCGAACTAGTTTGACTTTAAACGAGTAACCGAATGGCCATTATTTTGGCCACGGTTTTGGGACTGCATGACATGTGATTTTTAAGGTTCCAGACCAGTGATAGATTCTGCAGATTCTGGTTATTATGTAAACGAAGTTTTAAGATTTGCTAACAGTTCAGAAGTTAAAAAGTCGCATATTTGTCCGGTTTCCGAACTAGTTTGACTTTAAACGAGTAACCGAATGGCCATTATTTTGGCCACAGTTTTGGGACTGCATGACATGTGATTTTTAAGGTTCCAGACCAGTGATAGATTCTGCAGATTCTGGATATTATGTAAACGAAGTTTTAAGATTCGGCTTCTTGGCCCGTTTTGTTTAAAAACAAGGTTTTTGTTTATAAATTTCGAACTTATTAAGAAAGTTAATCTACTAATGCTCTAAATCAGATTTATTAATATGTTTAGATAAATTTTAAGCAAATTTATTTACTTATTCGTTCACGGTTTAACATGCGGGTTTAACACGGAGCCAAAGCTTAGAATCGTATACAAACAAAACGAGTACGTGTTGTGATACCTGGTGGACACCAGTGATTTCACGAGCAACTCGTTCTCGCCTTTGGGTTGGTTCCACGAGCGAGCAGTTCGAGAGACAACAAAGATTAGGGCTGCAGTATTTGACCACGGAATTAAAAACAATCAGGTTTCAGAATCATTAGAATAGAATGAGGCATATCAACAAATTACCGGATTTCTTTATCTCAGGCAGAATTCACAAATACAAAGCTTGGGCTGCAGATTTCCTAGTTGTTTCTTGGCTGTTACAGAGAGAGAACAGGGAGTTATAGGGGTTGCAAGAAGTGAAGTTTGATATTGATTATAAAGACTGAGATGGAGATTTGTGGCAGAGGATTTCTTGGTTTGTGAAGGCATGCAATGACTCTTATTGGTGCTGCAGAGGAGACGTGAATGGAGGACAAAAAGAAGGTGTTCACGGTCTTCATTGGTACAAAAGATTTGATCAGGATTTTGAAGATATATTACATTTTGTTATGTATTATTATTTTTTTTTTGTTTATATATATAATTAGTTAAAGTAAAAGAGTTTTTATTATTATAACAACATAGCTCATGGTAATTTATGATGTGTCTCAAATCTCATGTTTCAGTTTTTGTTCGTTTGGTTCGGTGTTCGAATGTTCTTTTGAGAAGTGTTTGGCGGTTGAATTTTATGTTTTGGATACCCGGTAAGATTAAATAATTGTTTGATTGTTTCTTAAAAGTTTCGAGTTATCGGGTTCGGGATCGTTTGGGTTAAACTAGTACCTATTTGATTGGTTGTTCATTGTTCGATTACGATCAGATCTTTCCATCATGTTCATGCTCGTCATTCATATTCGACTCAAGTGAACAATGATGTAAATTCCTTTTAAATTTTTAATCAACTTTATATATAATACAAACCGAGCTACATCTGGATAATGGGTAAGCGAGCAACAAGCTGAGCCGCTATCCCCTTTTGAATCGCAAAGCCTATTCTACTAAATATAAATCCTTGGTTCCTCGAGCTCTGCGAGTCACTGTGGACCACCTTCTGCACCCGCTTCAAGAAGCGAACGCCTCGGGAGCTAGGGATCCAAAGGTGTCGAAGGCAAATGGAATGAACACGTGTTGATTCTCCAAACACGTTGCCTCATGTTTTGCAACCTTCTTAGATTCCGCTCTCAAAACCGCCTATCTCGGTACGAAGCCACTGTCTCTCAGCCCCACCAATGGGTACACCCCAGTGAGGTCAATACATGCATGCTTACCCCCTGCCCAGCCAAACAAGAACATCTGCAGGACGCAGGGTAGATCTTCCCTCTCGCGGATCAGTTAAACAGTTAACAGGTGCCTCTTTCTTGGCTGAGATCCCGGCACGCCTAAGCACATCCCATAAGACATCTCTAACCCAGTCATGACGATATTCGAATCCTGGCAATTCCTTACAGTGGAGGGCATGCTCACCAAATCTATCAAAACAAGTTTTTTTACAAATGGGGCATACATCTGGAGGGAAAATAGGAATCATAAGCCGGTATTTAAGGATGGCTCTGTATTCAACTGTCGACATCCGTTGCCCAAGACCTTCAATGGGCACAACAGTCAAAAAATCCTGGGCATGAGCCCCCTTGAGAAAAGCTACATCTGCCTTTTGTCTCGGGGTCATATCGAATCACTCCTCCAAATCATGTACGTGTTTACCATAAAGAGCACTCGCCAAGGTTTGTTGAGGTTTCTTGGGGGGCGGTCTCCTTATCAGTAAAACCGCCTAGATCAAGGTCCGGGAGAGTTGTTCCAATATTACCAAGTGCAACAGAGTAGTCAGGATCTACCCCCCAAAACACCAGCGTTTCGCAGGATGTGGTCCTGCAATTTCCACGACTGGGACCTGGAAGCCACAAAGGCATATGCGGAGACATCCTCAGCCGAGAAAATTCCTAAACCTCCGCAACGCATAGGGAAGGAATCCAACCTCCACTAGAGGTCCCCAAAATGCGGTCCTCCACACACAACAATATCTTCAATTGCCCCCCGCAAGCCCGCATCAAAGATGGACACACCCTCTTTGACATGTTCAGGTGGACAGGTCTAGAGCCCAAACACTAACTTAGCAACCCACATGCACGAGCGCAACAAAAGGAGCTCACTTTGGGGGTCCCTCAGGTCCAGCAGGCGTTTCATAAGTTCAACCGCCCTCAAAGCTCTTTTAGTTGCCAAAGACCGAATAAACCCTGCATCCCGACTAACCGCTCCCCCTAGGAGTTTAACTCCCGTCACAGGCCTGCTAATATCTCCAGGAAATAAACCTGACACTTTCTTCGAATCGTCACATGACGGCGAAAAAATCTCCGTTTTTCGAATATTATGCGTAAGCCCTAGAGACGCCCCCTATGAGCGAATAATGCCCAATGCTCTAGCAACCTCCTCAGCCTTACCAATGATAGTGCCATCGTCTAAATACCAAGCATG
This sequence comes from Bidens hawaiensis, assembly GCF_021521415.1. Classification (NCBI taxonomy): domain Eukaryota; kingdom Viridiplantae; phylum Streptophyta; class Magnoliopsida; order Asterales; family Asteraceae; genus Bidens; species Bidens hawaiensis. The sequence continues at coordinate 66,152 of NW_027492658.1, forward strand.
AAAGGGCAAGGAACATGTCTCCTGCACCCTAAGGATAAGCGGATGAAGGACCAACGCAAAAAGAAGAGGGCCAAGGGGGTCCCCTTCCTGTACCCCAGTAAAAGCCCCAATATGAGTATCCCCCACATATAAACGGGCGGGGCGGGCATATAAAAACTGGACCCATGGGAAGATGGATAGACATATGCAGCTAACTTCTCTGAGAAGGGTCGTCCGATCCACCTCGTTGAAGGCGTTAGAAAAATCAACAGTGAGCATAGCCAAGGACCCGTCAGAATGAAACGTGCTCAAAAATCTGTTAGTACTATGCAATACCACTTCTGCCCCATTAGGGATCCCAACCCCGAATTGGAAATCCCCTAGATAAGAAGCCACCTTTTTCCCTAATTTAAGCATAGTGACTTTCGACACCAATCTTCTCCAAATGGCTCCCACTGCGATGGGTCTAATTCCATTGCCAGGCTTCAACAGGGGGGTCAACGGTGCCGAAGCAATGAACTCCGCTAGAACTTTAGGACAAAGCCCCCCAAGCCACAAGTTGACAACATCATTGATAGCCTTTAAGAGCCCGGAGGCCGTTGGAGACCCCTGGCCACAGAAAGCGTCTAAAATATGTTGGGCCCGTAAACCATCCCTCCCACAAGAAGTGCCTTTCGGAAAGGTTTTAATACATTCCAGCACACAATCACCGTCCACCTGCAAGGCTGGTTCCGATGGCATGACGGAGGGCTTGGTCGGGAGGTCCACCACAGGATGTTTGTCTATCAATGCTCTCAATGTATCCCCCCCCAAGCAGGCGCGACCCCGGATGAACACAGGACTTTGATCGCCGATGTGTAATGGCCATCCGCTACCTTCCGGAGACACTGCTTGATATAGCCCCCTCCCTCTTCTTTAAGTTGGCAATCCCACATCACAGGAAGTTCAATGAGCGGTAGCACCAACTCTTCTAAACCTGCCCATCTTTCCAAACAGCCAAATCCCACATAATGGAGCTACATTGAAGCAATTTCCTGTTACCGGACATTCGTTCCTGTCTAGTAGCCGGTTTGACAACACGTAACGTGCAACGAGGCAACAACAAAAGTTTAACCCAAGCCTCAATAGACCCCGGGGCATCCACCACTTTACGGAGCCCCCCTGACAAAGCCTGGGCAAAAGCCATGCGACACATGGGCGGGATACTCTTGACAGTAACAATAGGAATGGCGAGGATGCGCTCAAGGAGTACAATTCTATTGTGAGATTCTCACAGCTCCCCGACAAATTTGAACACATATATGAACATGTCAAGTTCTAACTAGTGATATGCCATATATATTGAAGAAACACGGATCCAATCCCCGGATATGGGTCCTGGATCCAATGAGTCCACAGGGTAAAATATGATAACTACTAACACGGTAAGAGTACAACTTCCCAAAGTCCAATGACCAGAACCTGCAAAACAGACACCGTGAGTCTCGTTACAGGAAGGACAAGAGGGGAGTCTTCCTGTAACCACCCTCCGGCGTGAGAATCAGTAGCGTTCGTAAAGGAGAAAGTACTGAAAACTAAGTAGACCAAGTGTAATCAGAGTATATATGAATCAGAATGATTGTGTGTGAATGAATACCTCATGCAGGTTGACGAGGTATTTATAGCCGAAGGATGTAGGAAGGTGATTGGGCCAGCTGTCCTCTTCTAGAAGATCTTGATAACTGCCTGGACGTGTGTCCTCTTGTGATAGGTTGAGCTATACGTCCCATGTGCACGGGTATAACAACCTGGACACGCGTCATCCAATGATAGGACAGATTGCACCCTGGCCATGTGCACGGTTATAACAACCTAGTCGGGTGTCCTTTGTTCATTAGCTGGTGAGTCACGTATTCTTCAAGTAACAATCGTGGACATTTTTCTAGAGAGTAGTTAATTGGTGACAGCTATCCTGTTGGCATTGCCTTCGGTCATTTTGGCGGACAGATGTCCTGTTCTGCGGATGACTTCTGAGGGTGCCAGGATGTTTCCACGCGTGGTATGAGGACGTTCTTCCTCTATCGTGATATGCGGGTGATCCATATGTCCCGCAGGTGGTATTGGGGAGCTCCTCTATGACCCGCGGGTGATATCTAAGGGTATTTGGGTCTTTTTGGTACCCTACCTCTATAAGTCCCCTCAGTCCAGTGTTTTTTCCGTGTGAAGTCTTTATGCGGGTGAAATGTTGGATTTAACGTATTTTGGGGGTTTTTAAATTTGAGGTTTGGTAGGAGATATCTTCTGTTGGTGTAGATAATCATGAAAAAAGGACAAGTTGACCACTCGCAGGCGCGTGAACAGGTGATGGAACATTTTTGAGGGTTGTCACTGTACCCGACTGTGCAACTTTTTCTCTTTTTCGAATTTCCCGTGTGACGTGGCGATTGTTAATTATGTGATGACTTTCTCTCTCTACCGTTCATATCCCATCGCATTAATTGCGATGGGTATAAATAGGGAGAGATTTCTTCTAGTCGAAGTTTTATCGTCTTGAATTCCTGATTATCTTCTTGCTTTCTTTCTAATAAAATACTAAATTTCTTGCATATCTTCTTTCTATTCCACCACGTCTTAGTAAAATGTCGAACGTTCATACCGAGGTTGACGAGATAGAAGTCTCATGGGATTATTCTGAATATCAGAAGTTGCTGAAGACTTACGGCATTCCACCGGAATGGGAGCCGGAGTTTCCTTCCCCTGGTTCTATAGCCAGTCTGCCACCGCTTGGCAAAATGGCTGTTTACTCTGATTATTTCGTTTATGGAAATTTCCGTCTTCCCATAACGAAATTTTTCATTAAGGTGCTAACTGCCTATGGGATTCATTTATCCCAGTTGCATCCACGCACTGTAATGCGAATTCGTCATTACGAATTCGTATGTACAGCACATGGTATGGTGCCACATCTTGACCGATTTCCCGTCTTCTATCGTCTTACAATCGTAACGGTTGGTATACGTGCCAAGGGTTCTCCGATCGAAGTATCGGGTACGAAGTTGAGAAAGGGTCTACCGATTGGCGGAATAAATTTTTTTGGATTTCGGAGGACGTGGTACCTATTACCATGGTTCATCGTCCGGTTAATTCTGCTCTTCCGGACGTGTCACGGCTGCTCATGATGGACGCGATTGGTTCTGCACTCTAACGGCGGAGCCAACACCAATGCGAGCACTACCTGAGGAAGCATTGTTGTGGGCGGGCATGAGCCGCTTATGGCCAACAAAATTTATGGAGCCCATTTTTGTTGATTTAAAGGAATGTAAGTTATCTTTTTTGTCAATTCTCTTCCTCGAGGTTTTTTATGACTGATTTTCTATTTTTTCAGGTCGGAGCCCTATGCTTAATGCCCTCTTTGAGGATAGGGGTTGTGTCCATGAGAGCATTCGTGATGCGGGGGACCCACCTATCCTTGAGAGGACCAAGGCCCGGTTTCTTTTTCCGACGAAAGTGCCGGCTGAGCCTGTAGTTTCGGACGCCACCTTTGAAACAGGTGCGTATGTTCTAAACCTTCCTCCGCTTAATGCCATTACTTCTGATGGGATGATCGCCATTCTATCATTAAGCAATGATGATGGCGATGCCTCTGAGTTTTCTGCTTCTCAAGAGGAGATGGACTCTGATGACGATGCCCCTGAATTTTCCTCTGTCTCATCTTTATTGGCAGAATTGGAGAAAATGAGAACTTTCTTGACTTTTCAAGAAAGTCAAGCGGGCGTAAAGACTGCGGACACTGCGGCGAGACCTTCGAAGAAAAAATGAAAAACTCATCGTCTCAAAAATCCACAGTACGGTCTTGCTGAACACATTGATATAGTAGAAGGTATGTATCTCCTTTTCTAAGTTTTACTATTTTGAGATGTTAGCTGAGTATAGCTTTTCTTTTTGTAGATCCATTGATCTTTAGGGATGATATATCCGAGAGGTTACCCACACCAACTCCCCAATCTGAGAAGCAGCCGTTTCCTCCTCTGGAGAAGACTATGGAAAATCGGCCGCATTCTCCTCTGATTAAGACGACAACAGAAGGAAGGCCACCGACTCCCCCAGTTGATATTACTTTGTAGGAACCTAACATCCAGTCTGGTACTGATAATCGGTATGACTATCTTTTCCAGACTGGAAGTGCTACTGGTTTCCAGGAGGACAACTCTGCCGTGAATGCGGAGGGTTTTAGGATTAACGAGTCTCCTCCTTGTCCTCCTCCACAACAATAATCTTTAATCCCAGTTCTCCTTGACACTTCAGGTTCCCGTTATTATGGGGACGCGAACTTGGGAGATAAGTTTGATTTGTTTGTCCCTCCGTGGGACATTACTAATGGGTCTCGGTTTTCTGACCCCGAGACTTGTATGAGCTTTATTAAGCACTGTGCGCCGCCAGCTGAAATGGCGTACCAGCGCGACTGCTCCCGCCATGAACTCCACACTGATCTTTCATTTTCCTTGGCTAATTCTTTAACTTGTAGCCAAGAAATCTTGCGTGAATGGCGTTCTATGGGTGGAAAGCTGGGTGACGCTCATCGGGCCGCTGAGGCTGCGAAGAAAGAAGTTGAGGAGCACCGTATAGCGGCCAATACTGCTAAGTGGAAGCAGGCGGATGCTGAGATCGCCCTTAGGGGTGAGCAGGATCAGAATGCTACCGCTGCTCGCCAATGGAAGGAGGCCTGTGAAAAGCAGAACTCTCTTCTTGAGGCTGCCCGGGCTAAGGCCCAGAAAGAAAAAGATTAGTTGGCCCGGGCTCAAGAAGCAAATTCAGCTTTGGAAAATCAAGTGACTCTTCAAGGCACTCGAATCCAAGAGCTTGAAGCGGAGCTGAATTTGCAGAGGGAGCAAGCTGAGCTTAATGACAAAAGTGCTATTGAGATTCAAGCTGCTTATGACTCCCTCTTGCAAGCTCAGGAAGAAACAACTGCGGAATCTCAAGCGCTCCGGATGCGAGCTGAACGTGCGGAGAAAGACCGTCAGTGGCTCCTCACTCGGGGACTTGATTCTGTAAGTTTTCCTTATTTGTTGTTCTTCTCACGTTTTGATGTCAAATACTTATGTTTTTATCTTGTCAGGTCATCTGTCATATCAAGGGGAGTCCTGAGATGGTTGACAGCTTTGCCAACCTGATGACTGCCTCTTCCCAACATGGTCGTGTGAGAGGCTTTAATGAAGGGGTGACCTATACTCAAAGTAACCGTTTATTTAAAGATCATCCGCTTCATGGCCTTGATGTCAAGTAGGAGCGGGAAATACGGATTAAGAAGCATGATAATCTTGTCTTCCCGCTTCAGAATATGCTCCCAGAATTTGCTTCCGCCGGTGACGGTGTGCAGCAGTTAAGGAGCTACTTAGGTGATGAGTCTGAGGACGACTCTTCTGAGGACACTTCCTCAAAAGCTCCGGAAGATAATAAAGCTTAAAATCCGTAGAATAGGATAGGCTAGATTTTTAAGCTTTGTAATTGATCTTCTATCTTTTTGTAATCATCTTTTGAATGTTAAATGGAAATGAACTTTTTTTTTTGTTTATCTTGTTGTGAATATTCAACTGTGTTGAAGTAAATGTCCTTAGGAGATATTTTCAAAATTTGAAATTTTTGTAAGATGGATGATCATGATGACGTGGAAGGAAAAGAAATTTTTTATAGGCAACTGACAAGACGTATATGACGTCCGTGACAGCCTGTTTGCACTTTCTTGAATCTCCCGCCTGACGTGTCGATCATCTGGCGGTCCTCGGTTTCTCTCTCTTCTGGCGCTCCATCAGTCACATTAATTGCGATGAGTATAAATAAATCAGTTGTGATTCCATTTAACTCTTATCGCTTTCAAATTCTCCTTCTTTCAAATATTCAAACCTTGAAACTCTCTGAGATTTCTTTCTTCTTCTTACTTAAATGGCTGGAGAGAAAAAAGGTACCCCTACCATTCGTGACGTCGTTGTAAACCTTAAGCAGAAGGACTTTGATGACGTTGTTAACGTATACAGTCTGGCTTCTGAATGGGAACCAGAACGTCCAGCGAAGGGTTCTGTTGCTACCCGTCCACCGCCGAAGAAGATGGTTGTATACATAGACCATTTACAACGGGAAACTTCCAGATCCCGATAACTAAGTTTGTCCGATCGATTTTGACGACCTATGGGATTCATATATCTCAGATCCATCCTTTTGGGATGTTGAGGATTTGACACTTCGAATTCTGTTGTCAAGTTCGGAATTTTGAACCGTCTGTCGGCATGTTTTCCGTGTTCTATAAAATGACCTCTCGCGATGGATGGTACAGCTTTTCTTCCACCGGGAAGAACATTATAGGTACGGAATGGATCCGTAGCCTACATGGCTGGAAGCCAAAGTTTTTCTGGATTAGGGAAGATGTTGTCCCGTTCCTGATGGTTCGTCGTAAGGCAGAAGAAGCCATGCCGGTGGTTCCGGCTACTGCACACGAGGGTCTTTCCTGGTTTACGGCTCTAACTGCCACGCCAACTCCCATGCGTCCTATCCATGAAGGGGCAATGGTGAGTGCGAAGATGAGCCGTCTGTAGCCATTCCCTGAGTTAGAGCCCTACTATGAGAGGACCGACAAGAGTAAGCTTGATCTTACCTCTAGTTTCTTTAATAAACGTCTGGTTTCTGATTCGTACTATTATTTGTACAACTGAGGGTTCCGCCTTTGATACTTTGTGGGATCAGGAAGGAGGGATAATGGTGCGCCGTCCGATTGATTCAAGGGATGTGCCCTTTTTAGAGCGCACCAGTTTTAACTTCCTGTTTCCCACTGCGTTTCGCTCAGAACCTGTGGTTTCTGAGGCGATGTACGCCCAAGGAGAGGATTATGTTGAGGAATGCATCCAGAAAGGTGAGGGCATTCTACAACTTCGACATGTGACTGCTATTACTTCCAGCGGAGTGATTGTACTCTTTTCGTCCAATGAAGAGTCGTCATTCCGCGAAGGAAATTTTCCAGTTGATGCTACTAACGCTGTGGACTCAACTGCATGTCTCACCCGCCTAAGAGACACTGCCAGCCAGGCACCGGTTCAAGACGATGCGAACACTGCTACGGAAGGCAACGTGCCTGATGATGTCATCCCTGAAGATATCCATCAAGCTGGTGATGCGGGTGCCTCCAAAGTGGCTGGTAAGCGTAAGGTTAACCCCGTCACAGTTGCTCCGAAGAAAAAATCCAAAAAGGCAAAGTCTACCGCCTTCGAAGCACGTTTAAACCAGCTTGACAAGGAAGACGCTTCCTTGGGTAAGTTAAATATTTCTCATGTTTTGTTAACTGTTATAAGTTAAATATATTTCTAACCAGCTGTTAACGTTATTCAGTGGACCTGGACAACCTTACTGAAGGTGCTTCGGGTTTGAAGAGTTTGACTCCTCTTCCGCCACCACCATCTCCGCCTCCCAACACTGCCAAAGATCCGATCTTTGTAGCGGATGATTCCCCTATGAAGAATAAGGAGGTTGACAATACTGAACATTTTAGTATGTCACCGTCTTACAACGTTCATCACTTTAGGGATCAAGGAGGTGAGAGCATGTTTCCCCATGGTCCTCAGACCTCTCCGGCTGCTCAAGAGGAAGATCCCACCCCGCATCGTCCACGTTGGTCCCTACGTCGAGACTCGACGTTTCGCGACGTGAACCTATGTTTTGAATACATGCGGGAAACTCTTCCTCTCGTTGAGAGGGAGCGACATCGACGTAGTATTCGCCAAGAGTTATTGAACTCCAATTCTTATCATTTGGCGAATACTATTTCCACCAGTCAAGAGATAACCCGGGACTGGTTGGCGATGAATGAGGAATGGGATGACTTGGAGATCAAGTTGGCGGAAGCCAAGAAAGAGGCTCTCGGGGCCATTGATGAGGCCAAAGAAAACCGACAAGCACTGGAAGCAGAAAAGGCTGCTCACCTTGCTACTGAGGAAGCCAAGGCTGTTCTCCAAAGACAACTGGCTGAATAAGCTGAGCTAATAAAGACCTTGAGCGCTTGGTTAATCTTGCTGCCAGAAGCCGAGAACAAGCATTGGAATGTGCTGGGCACAAGATGGAGCTTGTTTGAGCCAAGGCGGACAAGAAGTGGCTATTAGCCGAAGGAATTCCCAAGGTATGTATCCTGTTTTGCTTTGTAAATAATCTAAGTGTTTGAAATTACTTATACTTAATTATTCTAACAGGTCATTGCCGAGGTCCGGGCAAGTGATGAACTTGGGAACTGTGTTGTTGTTCTCCTAAAAGCTTCTAAGCAAGCTGGTCGCCAGCTAGGCTTCCAGGAAGGTTACAAGTTTGGTTCTACTTCCAAGTTTCCTGAGGAGTATATCTTGGCTAGCCAAGATACTATTGCCATCATTATCCAAAAGACAACGGATTTTGATTCTTTAAAATTTTCTTTGGCGGAGCAGGTATCTGAGCTTGCAGATAAGGAGGACAACATCGAGCAATTAAAAGTCCTTCTTGACCTTGGTGAAGAAGATGAAGAAGATGCTGATGATGCGAAAGACAAGAACGCGGGACATGATGATGTCGCGCCATAGATAAATTTTGTCTTGTAATTAAGCTTTCCTTCTTGTAATCCCTTTTGCATAAATAAAGAAGTTTCTTTTTGTATCCGATGCACTTTGTTTTATTTTTTATAATATAAGTGTTTGTAGGATCTTCTTTGTATGCCAATAAAGGATTACATAACCATACATGTCATAAATGACTGAAATAAAATTTTCATAGATGAGGCATAAGCCGAATTACAAAAAATGAAAGTACATAGTTTGTGACTATCTAATTAGACACGCAGGCCAAAAAAGAAAAACATACTACATGTAACATTTCTTTAGTTGGGCCCCATTACAAGTTCTAGGGATCTCAGTCTCATCCAACTTTTCTAACTTGTAGGCACCTTTAGATAAAACTTTCAGAATTCTATAAGGTTCTTCCCAAGTTGGGGCCAACTTTCCCGAAGGCTCTTGCCCGGAGGCTTCATTGTTGCGGAAGACAAAGTCTCCCGCATCGAACTCACATATTTGGATCTGCGAGTTATAGTACCATTGCAGCTGGCGTTTGTAATTGTGCTCGCAGATCGACGCTATTTCTCTCCTCTCCTCGAGGAGGTCAAGATTCATCCGGAGTTCGTGATCATTATTATCAATCGATAGAACTCTTGCGGATGGAATCCCAATCTCGGCCGGAATAATGGCCTATGTGCTGTAGGTTAGACTAAAGGGGGTCTCAGAATTACTAGAATTCTTTTGGGTGCGGAAGGCCCATAGTACATGGGGCAATTCGTCAACCCAACCCGCCCGTTTAGTTCCTAACCTTGCTTTGATTCCTTCCTTGATCGTTCGGTTGGTTCTCTCAACCTGACCATTCGCTTGCGGATGGGCTACAGATGTGAAGATTTTAGAAATCTGTAATTCTTTCAGCCATTCCTGTAGTCCACTGTCCGCGAATTGAGTACCATTATCGCTAACGAGTTCCAGCGGAAGACCAAACTGGCATATGATGAATTCCCACAGGAATTTCTTAACACTTGCTGCTGTTATGGAAGCAACTGGTTTGGCTTCCACCCACTTCGTGAAGTAGTCGATGGCTACTATTAAAAGTTTGACACGTCCCGGGGCTTCAGGGAAAGGTCCCATTATATCGATAGCCCATTTCTGGAACGGCCAAGCTGAAGTGACTGGAACGAGCTCGTTCTTTGGTCGCAGCGTGTTAGGAGCATGATGCAGGCATGAATCACACTTTCTGATTTCATGCACAGCGTCCAAATGCATTCTTGGCAAGTGCTATCCAGCATTCATCAATTTCGCTACGACCATGCGCGTGCCAGCTTGAAGACCACAAATGCCTTCATGAACCTCTATGATTAAATAGTTCGCGTCCTCAGCATCCACGCATCGAAGTAGTGGTCCGAGGAAGGAACGTCAGTATAAAACACCGTCATGCATCTGATAGTTCAAGGCTTTGTGTTTTATCTTCCGGGTCGCGGCTTTTCCTTCCGGAAGAGTTTCGGATGACAAGTATGCTATAATGGGTGTCATCCAGGATTCCACTCCCGTTTGGATCACCAAAACTTGGTGTTGTGGAACAGACGGGTGGTCCAATATTTCGATGCGGATGTCTTTAGCAAAATGTTCAAAGTTCGTGGAAGCCAATTTGCTAAGGGCGTCTGCTGATTTGTTCTCGCTTCTTTTTATGTGAATGACCTTGCATGAGGAGAACTGAATCATCAAATCTTTCTCCTGTGACACATATGAAGCCATAAAATCATTCTTTGCTTCATATGTTCAGTTGATCTGTCTCGCAATCAACATGGAATCCACACGGGCTTCCAAATGTCTTACCCCAAGCTTTTTGGCTATTCGTAAACCTACCAGGAAGGCCTCATACTCCGCCTCGTTGTTAGTGCTCTTGAAGTCTAATTTTATAGCGTATGTGAACTCATGGCCTTCGGGATTAACTAGCCTGAGACCTGTGCCAGATCCCTCACTGCTTGAAGAACCATCCGTGAACAAAGACCAAATATGTCCTAGTTCAGGAGGTGCTTGGGGTTGTTGCTCAATCAAACATTCTTTCTCTTTGTGTTGCGGGATTTCAGTGACAAAGTCCGCTAACACTTGTCCCTTAATTGCTGGCCTAGGTTTGTATTCTATCGCATGTTCACCTAGTTCTATGGCCCACTTTGCCACAATTCTGGCTTACTGATGACGTTCTTGAGCTTATATCCGATCAAAACTTTGATGGGATGCCCTGGAAGTACCTGCGGAGGCGTCGGGCAGCATAGACCAATGCTAGGACAAGTATTTCTAACATAGAATATCTTGTCTCCGGGTCTGATATTGTTCTACGAACGTAGTAGATCAGTGTTTGAACATTTTTTCTATCCGTTAGGAGGACAGCCCCAATAGCAATGTCTGATGCTGACAAGTACATCGTTAAAGGTTCTCCGGCATAAGGTGCTGTCAACGTGGGTAGCTCCATCAAACATTTCTTAACCTCTAAGAAAGCTTGTTCCGCTTCCACGGTCCATCTGAAATGTGCTTTCTTGAGGCAATTTCTTAGTGTTGAGATAAAGGGATAAGATTTGGCCGCGTGATTTGCCAAAAAACGATTTAAAGCAACCAAACGACCGTTGAGCGTCTGGACCTCCTTGAGGGAGTGTTGGTACATGTTTGTCAGTAGTTCATAGTCTTGTAATTGTAATCGAGTCTGTATTGTAATTGTGTATTTGATTATGTTTTAGATTGTGTAACTAGCAAAGTTGTCAACAAGTTTGCTCAGGCGAACTTGTTGAACAAGCGAAGTTGTCAACAAGTTCGCTCAGGCGAACTTGTTGAATATGCGAAGTTACAGACAACTTCGCCTGTGGCGAAGTTGTCGTGTATATATTCACTGTTTCAGCCGAAACGGGTAGGAGGTTAAGCAGTTTAGGGTTTCAGTCAAGAGTTCGAGTTTAAGCAGACGTGTTTGCTAGTTCCAGTGTCTGTAATAGTGACTACGAGTCACGTGTTTGGTTAATAATATTACGTGTTTGATTCATTGCTTGTGTTATTCTATATCTACACTCGTAACCTACCTACGCAGGGATTCCGCACCTGCGTTGTTAGAGAACATCCCGTGTACGATCCGTTCCAGGAACCTACAATTGGTATCAGAGCCAATCGGCTCGATTGTGAGGTTCGGGATTTCACGCGGGTGTAGTTTCGTCTCGTTTGACCTATTCGCGAGACGTATTTTTGTTGGGATTGTGTTCTACTAGTGCTTGACAGTCATTTTCAAGCCTTAGCATTGATCGGGAGCTTCTGGTTTGAAGAAAACAGATCTGGAAAAACTTCCAGGTTCATCGGGCGAACTTGCTGATCTTCAGGCGAAGTTGTTGAATTCAGGCGAAGTTGCCGTCACTAGAATTAGGGTTTTTGGCGAAGATATAAGGTTTGGCGAAGTTAACCACAACTTCGCTCAACTCATAAGTTCGCCTTAGCGAAGTTATCTGCAACTTCGCTTCACACTTAAGTTCGCTGATTTCATAAGTTCGCCTTAGCGAAGTTATCCACAATTTCGCTTACTACCCAAGTTCGCTCAACTCATAAGTTCGCCTGAGATAAGCGAAGTTAACTTTAACTTCGCCAATTCAAGCGAATTAAAGACCTCAGCGAAGTTCTCTGTTCAGCGAAGTTGACCTTCAAGCGAAGTTATCTTTAACTTCGCTTACTGAGCTGTTTTAATATTTTCTTGTTTTTTTTTTTTTTTTTTTTTTTTTTTCAGGTTTTTCAGGTTTTACAAGGATGTCGTCTATCAACATCTCCGATTTGGTCAAGATGGAAGTTGAGGCAGGGTCAGCCACTAAGGCCCCGAGATTGATGAAGGGAACAGACTTCGTGGCATGGAAGGATAGATTCATCCAGTACATTAAATATCAGGATGCCAAAATGTGGGTGTGCATTCAAGATGGATACGTTCCTCCAACCATGCAATACGAAGGACGTGACGTGGTGAAGAAGTACAGTAAAATGGAGGACGAAGAAAAGAAAATGTATGAGGCCGAGAGCAAGGCCCATGCAGCGATAACAATGGCACTTCCTCAAGAAGTTCTCCATACGTTTCGAAAGTACACTTCTGCAAGAGAGCTTTGGGATGCTCTGGAAAACAGATTCGAGGGGAACGTAGGTATCCGTGCCTCAAAGATTAAACTCTTGAAGACCCAGTTCTCCGTCTTCAAATATTTGAAGAATGAATCTTTGGATGATATTATCACCAGATACTATCATCTAATGACAGAGCTTAGCAATTATTCGATTGCCTACCGAGAAGAAGAGATCGTCGAAAAGCTTCTCGATGCTCTCCCACCGAAGTGGGAAATGTACACCGTCCTTATGAGGGAAGACAGAGACTTTCCTAACTGTGATTTGGAAACTGCAGTAAACAAGCTCAGAACTTATGAGCTCAATATGGTTCGAAAAGAAACACCAACAGACCAGATACAAGACCCTGGTATGTATGGTGCAAAGATTAACTCAGGCTCAAGCTCGAGACCTGAATCTGCAGCTTTTTACTCAAAAGGGGAGTCAGGTCCCGACTCTCCTCATGATGGAAACGTTTCTGTAAACACGAATGGTGATGTATGTTTCGTTGCTGGAGGATCTAGTACTTCAAAGCCTCAAGCATCCACAAGTAGTTTTTCTGTAAATGCATCAAGCAATAATTATACCAAGATGCCTATGAGTGTAAAATCTGCTGAAGAGCAGTTTGCAGTCTATGCTTCATTTATTGCTTCCTACGAAAACTACATCCAGGGGAAGATTGTGGACCCTGCTGTTCTGGATGAGGATTATGACCAGATCGATGCTGATGATCTGGAGGAGATGGACTTGCAATGGCAAATGGCCATGATAGTGAGGCGAGTCAAGCGTTTCATGAATAAAACGGGGAGAAAGTTCGTTGGTGGTCGGCCCGGGTTCGACAAGTCCAAGGTAAGGTGCTACAATTGTCAACAGTACGGGCACTTTGCCAAGGAATGCAGAAATGAGAGGGTTGAACGTGGACAAGGTCGACCTACACAACACTCAGGAGTTAACAGAGAGATAAATGCCATGTTGACCAGAGAGGCAGGAGAGTACAACTGGAATCAACGCCCAAGTGGTTCTGGTGAACAGGCTAACATGGCTGAGACTGAAGCTGAAGAATGTGAGAAGGTTGAAGAAACAGAGAAAGCGAATGAAGAAGAAACCGCTTTCATGGCAAATGACAAGGATAATCGCTCCGAGGTAAGTCTTAAGACTGTTTGTACTAGTTGTGAGAATTTGTCTGAGCAACTCACAACGATAACTGCTCAGTATGTCAAATTGGATGCTGAATTTAAAACGATTAAAGAAGATCACCATTTTACTAAAGCCAGAGAAAACAGTTATAAAATTAAAATTAAGGCTTGTGAAAAAGACATTCAAAGTTTAAAAACCAAACTTGCTGAGAAAGTAGAAATTATTGATCTTAGTTATGAAGTTTTGGAAGAAAAAACTAAAGTGATTGCTGATCGGGATAAACAGATTGCTGACCACCAGGTAAAGGTGGTGGAACTGAACCGCAAACTTGAGCAGTTCAGGAATTCCTCGGCCATCCTTGATCACCTCGTGAGTGATCCAGGTACCTCTGCAAAGAGGGGAGGAATCGGATATAACGAAGTTCCACCACCCTTTAACCACAATTATACTTATAATCCAAGTGTTCAGAAATCTGTCGATTTCGAAGTTCCTCAGACAACTCCAATCAAGATTACAAAACCAAGTGTTACCTGTGGAGAAACAAGCTCGAATGTTTCTAGTCTGAATATTTCTGTATCAAGTCCAGTCTCATCAGATTCGGATATGTTGTCCGAATCTGGTCAGACAAAAGAGAAGGTAGGTTTACCCACCGATGGAGATAAAAATGAAGTAGCTAAAAAGAATACTCCACTCAATCCGTACGTCCCACCTTATGTGAGACAAACGGATAGTAAAACTGCCTCTACATCCAAATCAACATTTGACAAGAAAGTGGAGAGACGATGTTGCTTTAGATGTAACAAATTAGGGCATTTAGTTGCAGACTGCCCTCTGAAGCCGAGATTCAGAGGTGTGAGGCCTAACAAAACTGAGAATAAGCGTAATTTTGTAAATGCTAAAATTGGAAACTTTTCAAATGTCAAAAATGTACCTAATTCAAGTTTTCATAAATACAAACCTCAGTTTTTCAACCAAACCACAAGATATAACTCTTTCAATTCTCATAGGTTTGGAAGGCATTACACTCAATCTGCAGGGAGATTCCCTAACAGGACGTACAGAAATTATCCTGATGCTAACTTGAGAAAGCCAGGATACGGGATGTATCGATCCAAGACCAATTGGTCTTGGGTCCCAAGATTCTAACTCTTTGTTTTATGGTGCAGGAACAGTTGAACAGGGCTGCAAACAATCTTTGGATTGTAGATAGCGGCTGTTCCAGGCACATGACAGGCAACAAACACTTGTTGCAAGACTTAAAACCTGTTCAGGGAGCTAGAGTTAGTTTTGCTGGTGAAAGCGGTGGAAGGATTACCGGAAGAGGAACTGTGTCGAATGGGAGAATGACACTTGAAAATGTAAACTTTGTGGAGGAATTAAAGCACAATCTGCTGAGTGTGTCGCAGATCTGTGATAAAGAATACACTGTCCATTTCACTAAGAATGAAGCGATTGTATTGAAGCCTGGTTTTCATATACCAGAAGAATGGATAGTAATGAAAGCTCCACGTGAAACGAATACATACGTGATGGATATGAGGTCTACTGAAATGGCCACCAGAGAATCCTGTTTAATGACAAAGGCAAGCGAATCAGAATCAGAATTATGGCACAGGAGAATGGGACATATTCATCTTCGTAAGATGAACTTCATTGTCAAAAATGGGCTTGTGATGGGTGTTCCCTTAAAGAGTTTTAACTTTGAAGATAAATGCATAGCGTGCAAGAAGGGAAAACAACACAAGAAAAGCCATCTCACCAAGACGATCAACTCAATTGCTGGTACTCTAGAACTACTTCATATGGATCTCTTCGGTCCGGTGAATGTACAAAGTCTAGGCGGTACCTCTTACTGCTTGGTGATAACTGATGATTACTCGCGATACTCGTGGGTATATTTTCTGAAAACGAAAGACGAGACGACTCAGATGGTAAAGAATCTCATTACAAAAGTCGAGAATGTCATGAGTAAATCAGTTAAATTCATCAGAAGCGACAATGGGACAGAGTTCAAGAACTTTGAGATGGAAATCTTTTGTCTACAGAAGGGTATTGAGCATCAATACAGCGCTCCGTATACGCCACAACAGAACGGAGTAGCTGAAAGGAAGAACCGAACGTTGATTGAAGGAGCCAGAACTATGCTGGCAGACTCAAAGCTTCCTGTGATGTTCTGGGCTGAAGCAGTGGCTACAGCCTGCTATGTTCTGAATCGGGTGTTAACAGTTAAGAGACTTGGAAAAACTTGTTACGAGCTTATGCACGGTAGGAAGCCCAACTTGTGCGGTCTTGAACCATTTGGTTCTCCTTGTTCGATTTTGAAGACTAACTCGAAATTTGGTGAAGTAGCCGATGAGGGAATCCTAGTCGGTTATGTTGTTGGGACTCCCAACAGATGGGTCTTCAATACGACAACTTGCAAGGTGGAGGTGGTTTGTAACACCGACATTACTAGTTATCAACCGCCAAAACCAAGCAATGGACCTGCTGAGCTTTTTGACTATGTTAAACTGTTTAAGTCGTTTAACGTACCTAATTTGGAAATTGCTGAAGAAGACGAAAGAGTTGTGACGAAGATGATATTTGATGAGGAAGAGGAGCTAGTGCAACATCAGATGACAGAAAAATCTCAGCCTTCCACATCAAACTCTATTGATACCCCTGCGGCCTCAACTGAAGATGAGTTTATTAATCCTTTTCACTCTCAGCCTGAAACTACCATAGATGAGATCTCTTCAAACTTGGAAGAAAATTTACATGTCGGTGCTGTTCCGACCACGAGAATTCACAAAGATCACCCTTTGGAGAATGTTATAGGTGACGTGTCCTCGGGTGTACAAACCAGAAGTAGCCTGAATGAGCACACCTGTGTTTATTCAAGCATTAAAGATACAGGTATTATGAATGAATGTTTGTACTCTTGCTTCATAAGCCAAATTGAACCGAAGAATTATCAAATGGCTTTGAAGGACAGCTCGTGGGTCGAAGCTATGCAAGAAGAGTTGGCTCAGTTCGAGAAAATGGAAGTTTGGTCTTTGGTTGAAAAACCAAAGAATGTGCATGCTATAGGCACGAAATGGGTGTTCAAGTGCAAGAGAGATGATAAGGGAATTATTGTGAGAAATAAGGCGAGGCTGGTTGTTAAAGGTTTTAATCAGCAAGAGGGTATTGACTACAATGAGGTTTTCGCTCCTGTTGCCCGGTTAGAAGCGATTCGATTGTTTTTGGCGTTTGCTGCTTTCAAAAAGATGAAGGTGTTTCAGTTGGATGTAAAGAGTGCGTTTCTTAACGGGAAAGTTGACGAGGTTGTGTATGTTGAGCAACCACCGGGTTTTCCTGACCCAGACTTTCCTGATCATGTATACAGGTTGAGCAAGGCGTTATATGGTTTACATCAGGCACCTCGTGCCTGGTATTCAACGTTATCGGACTACTTGCTGGAAAATGGTTTTGAAAGGGGTTTGATCGACAGTACGCTGTTTGTGAAGAGAGAAGGATGTGACTTCTTACTGGTTCAAGTCTACGTGGATGACATCATTTTTGCTGCATCAAGAGTATCCATGTGTCAAGATTTTGAGGCTGTCATGAAGAAACGATTTGAGATGAGTGCTATGGGTGAACTAACTTTCTTTCTAGGATTGCAGGTTGATCAGAAGAAAGATGGGATGTTCATTCATCAAACAAAGTATGTTCATGATGTGCTGAAAAGATTCAAGATGGAGGACAGTTCTCCATATGACACTCCAATCTGCGTCAATCACAAATTGGGAGCTGAATCAGATGGTGACGCAGATGTGGACCCTACTCTGTATCGGGCGATAATAGGTTCTTTAATGTATTTAACTGCTTCTAGGCCTGATATAATGTTTTCTGTTTGTCTTTGTGCTCGCTTTCAGGCAAACCCAAAGGAATCTCACATGAAAGGTGTGAAGAGGATTTTGCGGTATCTCAAGGGCAAGCCGAAACTAGGATTGTGGTACCCAAAGGGAGGAGACGTTGAACTGGTGGCATATACTGATTCTGATTATGGAGGTTGTAATCAGAGTCGGAAGTCAACAACAGGAGGCTGTCAGTTTCTTGGAGGAAGATTAGTTTCCTGGCAGTGCAAGAAACAGACATCAGTTGCAATTTCAACTTGCGAAGCTGAATACATGGCAGCATCCAACTGCTGCTCTCAGGTTTTATGGATTCAGCAACAATTGCGCGACTATGGTCTGAATTTCTTACTCACTCCTATTTTAATTGATAACACTGCCGCCATCTCAGTAATTAACAATCCCGTGAAGCACAGTAAAACTAAGCATATTGACATTCGTCATCACTTCATACGGGATTGTGCTGAGAAGAAACTGATCAAGATCGAAAAAGTTGATACACTTGAAAATTTTGCTGACTTGTTTACAAAAGCGTTTGATAAATCCAGATTTCAAAACCTAATTGAGCTAAATGGGATGATCAATCCCGAGTAACCATGTCTTTGTTTTTGATTCAAAAAAAAAAAAAAAAAAAAAAAAAAAAAAAAAAAAAAAGGTGTCTTTATTGCTTAAAATTAGTCGGTTACCTCAGTTTGATGGACATCTCCTCGGATATGTTTTGGTCCTTGTTTTCGACTTAGGAAATGAGGATAGCCATTAACCGGAAGACTGAAAGTAACTGGGGCAGTGTTGACATGTTTTTCTTTCAGTTGCTGAAAATTAGTCGGTCATTCTTAGTAAGAAGGACACATACTTGTATGTGGTCGGTCCAGCTGATCCAATGGATCTTCAGGATAGCCGTTTACCTGATGACTTTGACATGATTGGGGCAATTGAATTCAAAATTTTTTTTTAAGGGAAATGAAATTACTTTTCAAGTCTATTACTTCGTAAGAAGTTCTTTGCTGTGTTTAAAAGAAAATTGATCCAACCTTGGAAAATGATATATATACTGACTATGTGTGCCTAACTAGTGAAGTTATTAAGCTTAAAAGGCTTTAGAACAGTCATTGTATGTCATGGTAATTTTAATGGTGCGTAAAAGTAGATGTGATACTAACTTAAATTTACTCGAATTTACGTGGAAACTCCTTAAGAGTTTTGTATGTCTTCATACATATCTTTTCGAAGGATAGGCAGAAAAGCGACTACCCAGTCATACACGAGCCCGTGAGTGTTCTGATTCCCGTGAAGAAAGCATTTCAAGATACTGCAGTGATCCAGATTCGGGACTTGCAGTGATTTAGTACTCCGATGAAAATTCTTATGTTGGATTATTAAAAAAAAAAAAAAAAAAAAAAAAAAAAAAAATTCATGTATAATTTTTGTACTTATGAGAAATAGTGACAATAAACACGAGAACCGAAACGTCTCAAGATTTCTCAAGTTTGGAGTAAGAAGAAAACGGGAAGCAGACAACGAGTATCTACAAGTTAATCAGACACTATGGGTCGAAGTCAATTCGGGGTGACTTGGGTACAGCCAAATACGCTTTGAGAATAGATAGAAGGCATCATTACCTCTGAGTTGTTGCCAACTTAAATTTTTGAGCTTAACTGAACCTTAATCCGTATCACAGAAAACAATGAAAACCATTTAAGTTATTACATGCTTACAACCTGTTTCTCTATGTCACAATACAGCCAAACACGGATCCAAGTGACAGTCACATAGTTAGTATGATTCCTGTTCGGATCTTTTCTAAAACGTAGTGGTCCCTGACTAGACTGAAATTTGATCCCTTATTTCGTTAAAATTTTATAAGTATTTTCTGTTTTTGTAGTTATATTTTTTTTTTTTGTTGGTTACTGGTTCTTGATCATTTTTGTTTAACTCTTTTTGGTAACTTATAAGGATATATTCAAGATTTTTCAAACTGAAAGGGCTGTTTTTGTATATATCGGGCGAAGTTGTTGAATCGGCGAAGTTGTACTTAACTTCGCTTAGGCGAAGTTAAGAATAACTTCGCCTGAACCAACTCTGCCCTATATAATGATTTTTTTTCTGGAACAGTTGCACATATTTCAAACACTCGGCGAACATATAACAAATTTTCAATTTTTCCGGCGATCTTATTTTTCAATTTCGATTTCGATCTTGTGTTCCTTTGTTTCTACTTTACTTGTGGTATGTGTTGTCAAAACATCCTTTCATTCTCGTTATTATTTTAACCGGTTCGAGACCTCGGGTCGTCGAACACTCGAAGAACCCGCGAAACCAAGGTTTTCGACCTCACGTTACGTGTTCATGGACGACCTTTTCGTCCATACACCATTGAGATATGTTGTTCTTCATGTTTATATCGTCAAATCGGTCCGAAAACATCGGATTTCGACCTCTGAATCCGAACAGTCGCCGATTCTGTTTCAGGCGAAGTTATGGTTTTGGCGAAGTTAATCTCAACTTCGCCAGACGCTTAAGTTCGCCTAGGGCGAAGTTAACCACAACTTCGCCGTGGCGAAGTTATCATCAACTTCGCCCTGGCGAACTTAACTGTAACTTCGCCGTGGCGAAGTTATCCTTATCTTCGCCTATATCCTTTTCTTTTAACTGTTTTTTAGACGAATTTACTGATGATGCGAAGTTGTCCCCAACTTCGCCTCAACTTTAATTTCGCCTGTGTATCTTACATCACAACTTCGCACTTGCTACACTGCGAACTTGTGAGTTACGTCAAACGTCTCTAACTTGATTTGTTTTGTGCAGATATGGCTGCAGTTGGAGGAACTGGTGGTGATGATGGTGATGAGCAACGACAATTCTTTCCAGCTCATAACCAATACATTACTTTGGATCCAGACGCACGAGGCGTTGAAGACTATAGGGAGATTATCACATTTCTCCAACGATCACGAGTTTTTCACGCGATCACTAATACACTACCCATATCTCTGCCCAACATTCAAGACTTCTGGTAGACGGTGTATTATGATTGCAGACCTGAGGCTCCAGTGATGCGAGCAACCGTCAATGGTCAAAACATACAGTTTTCTTCGGAAGACATTCGGTTGGCTCTGCAGTTCGGCAATGAGACACGAGACGACCCAACGGAGTTCGTAGCTCCTTTCCGTGACGGAGCATACTTGAGAATGGGTTATTCGGGTCCGCTGGGGGACTCGCAGAGGAGGAAAGGCTTTCTGCTGGACCAATGGCGTTTTCTGATGCACGTGTTAATTGTGTGCATGTCCGGCAGGAAAGCAGGAACAGACGGGATGGGTGCGACGATGCAATCTGCCATGACGGCCCTGACTTACAATCGTCGTTACTCTTTTAGTCAGATGATTTTCTATGAGATTGATCGTCAGAGACGGGCGACGGCGCGAGAACGATTTATCATGTATCCGCGATTTCTTCAAATGATTATTAATCATGTCGCTCCGTCTCTACCGCAACGGCGCCCTATTCGATATGTTGAGTGTGTAACAAAGCGTATTTTTGCTCAATGTAGGACGTCGAGCACTCGTAGCAACCCTGAACGCCGTCCAAGACATACTCCACTTTTCGGGTATCTCATCAACCCGGAGTATGTTCCTGCAGGAGGGGACGAGTTCAGGGATCCGCAACCACATCAGGCGGCAGCACCTCATGCTGTATCAGCTGCGCCTGTTGTATCTTCTGCTGCTGTGCCAGCTACTATTGCACAGACTATGTCCACGGCTGAAAACGTTGATCTGGATGCTGCTTTCAGTGGACACGGTTTGTTTGATATGGATATCTCGGGTCCTCAAGTTATGGATGCTTCAACAGCAGCTACTTCGGTAGCTGAATCCGAGTTAGATGAAACGTTTGCTGAGGCCAGACGGCTAATGGTGACTCGTGAAAGGATTTCGGGTAAGAGGCCGAGAGTTGAGGAAGAGGAAGGAGATGAGGAAGAAGCGGTACAACTTGTGATGAGACGTTCGCGACGAGAACAACTAGGTATTGCTACTGGAGCGGGGGAGACTTCAAGGCATGTACGTTTTGCTCCGCCTGTCTTGTCAGGTATGTCACTTCTTCCTACTACTGCACAGGTTACGACTGTCGAAGCGTCAGCTCCAGCAGTGGTGTCTCTACCACCACAACCGTTTGATCCACCGGTGGTAGTCGCACGCTTCGTTGATTCGACTATCACAACAACTGCAGGGTTACCAAGTGTACCACCTGCGGTCACTTCTGCTACTGATGTTCCGCCAACTCCACTGCCTACTTCAGATGCTGAACGGATTACATCACTAGAGCGTATTGTTGCCGAACAGTCTAAGACTATTGAACGCCTAGTGGAATCCAATCAACTACAAGCTGCCCTCCTGGTTGAACACGGAAGAATAATTGATGCCTTCAAGGAATACTTGGCATCTCAGGGGGAGAAGACGTGTAGGGGCGATGAGTTGAGAACGAAAAGACGAGAAGATCATGACGATGATCCCAATGCACCTTCGGGTGCAGGTGGTGAGCTGCCAAGAACCTCTCAGGCTCTTGGGGCTTCCACAACTGAGGGGGAGTCTACAGATGTAGCTGGTGATGTTGTTGTTGGTATGGGTGATGATGCTGATGTTGAGGACGTTATCGATGCTTTAAAGGAGTTGGATGATGAGGAAGACGATGAGTTTATGGATGATGACGACGTGTTGCCCGTGGATGAGATTGAGAGGATTGGGGAAAAGATTAATGTGGAAAATGTGTTAGAAGAAGGTGAGATAATGGATGATGATGTTGAGCATGACATTCCCGAAGTGGAAAAGTCGGGTGTTGGTGATGAAACGGTGTTGGATGAGACGATGTGGGAAGAGCAGCCTAGATGGAAGGAAGAATATGCTCATTGGTTTGTCAAGACCAAGAAGCCTGCTGTTCCAACCATGTTCAGAAAGAGCTACAACATTAAAGGGTATGCAGAGGCGAAAAAGGGGATTATTTGTTGGATCTATGATGAACAGCTCAAGTTGTTTGTGGTGAAGCGTTATGATGGCGTTCAGTATTTCAAGAGAATGTTGAGATCGTTCAACACATTGCCTGAATGCGAAGTAAAAGATTTGGCCAGGTTGGGCCTGATAAACCGAAACAACGACAATATGGCTAGAATGATTGAGAAGATAATGTGGAAAGAAGGAGTAAAAGAAAAGAAGTTTGAGTTGCTAAAGCCACAAAAGGGAAAATTAGTGAAGGATACAGAGAGAGGTATGAGAGCAGATGGTAAACCGTGGATGGTGATGAAGTACAAACCAGTCCGATGTATCAAGGAGGTACCCATGAAAGCTATGCCTCGAGATGTGCTGAAAGATTTGAAATGGTGGTTTGTGGACTGTGAGACTGCAGAGGCAGTAATGGAGGACGAGGATGAACAAGAACTGCTTCGGGTTTACGACCCGATGCATCTTGTTAACCTGTCGCAAGCTGATCTGGAAGTACTCAACAACAAGAAGATCTTCTACATTCCTGCTTGGAAGGATCAAGCTAGGAGATATCAAAGTGTAGTGTCAGTATGTGTGAAAGAAGGGGCGCACGCTTAGAGATGCAGATTACAAGACTCGAGTTTTGAAGAATCAAGATATGAAGCTACTGCCAAGGGGGAGTCTGTTGGTACATGTTTGTCAGTAGTTCATAGTCTTGTAATTGTAATCGAGTCTGTATTGTAATTGTGTATTTGATTATGTTTTAGATTGTGTAACTAGCAAAGTTGTCAACAAGTTTGCTCAGGCGAACTTGTTGAACAAGCGAAGTTGTCAACAAGTTCGCTCAGGCGAACTTGTTGAATATGCGAAGTTACAGACAACTTCGCCTGTGGCGAAGTTGTCGTGTATATATTCACTGTTTCAGCCGAAACGGGTAGGAGGTTAAGCAGTTTAGGGTTTCAGTCAAGAGTTCGAGTTTAAGCAGACGTGTTTGCTAGTTCCAGTGTCTGTAATAGTGACTACGAGTCACGTGTTTGGTTAATAATATTACGTGTTTGATTCATTGCTTGTGTTATTCTATATCTACACTCGTAACCTACCTACGCAGGGATTCCGCACCTGCGTTGTTAGAGAACATCCCGTGTACGATCCGTTCCAGGAACCTACAGGGAGGAAGGAGAGGGCATGCGGGCTACAGCTTGAATTTTATCTGGATTAGCTTTGAAGCCCGCATCTGTAACAATTACTCTAAGGAATTTTCCTTCCTCCATCCCGAACGAACACTTAGCTGGATTCAGCTTCATGTTGATACTTTTTAATCTTTCGAACGTTTCTTCGATGTCCCTCAACATTTGGTCCTCCTCAACGCTCTTGATCACGAGATCATCCATATAAACTTCCAAGTTTCGACAAATTTGATTTTTAAACGTTGCGTCCATCAACTGTTGATAGGTGGCCCCCGCATTCTTTAATCCGAAAGGCATCATCTTGTAGCAAAAGGTGCCTTGATCAGTACGAAATGATGTTTTATCTTCATCACCCGCAGCCATGCGGATCTGATGATAACCTTTGTAGGTGTCCAGGAAGCATTTGAATTTGAATGGAGCCACAGCATCAACCTTGAGGTCTATCTCAGGTAAAGGATAATAGTCCTTGGGACACGCCTTGTTTAAATCTTTGAAATCAATACACATCTGCCATGTCCCGTTGCTTTTGGGAACAATAACCGGATTGGCGACCCATGTCTGATATTGAATTGGTCGAATAATCCCGGCTTGTAAGAGGTCCTGAACTTGCTCATTCATTGCTTTTGTTTGCTCCGGACCCATCTTACGTTGTTTCTGAACAATCGGTGTAAACATAGGGTTTACCCTCAATTTGTGCTCCGCAATGCTCCACGGGACACCAGTCATGTCCGCGGGTTGACATGCGAAGACATCAATGTTTTTTAATGATAACTGCTTCAAAAAAGTCCTCACTATTTTTGAAATAGCAGGTCCTATTGTTACAGTTTGATCAGGAAACTTTTTGTTCAAAACCCATTTCTCCGGTTCAGTCCTCAGAGATTGTTTTGGAATCCTGCTAGGTTTTGAGCTTTCTGTGGTAAGCAATGTCTATTGACGTGAATTATTGCTACGCTGGTGTTGGTTGGAATTCCGACCGCACCGTGAGCTGTGGACGGGTGAGCATTGAAATCTCTAATTGCTTCCCTCCCTAAGATGATGTCATGTTTTGACGTTGCAAGTAAAACTAAGAATTCGACCTCCTCGGTCCTTGAATGAACTCCATCTCTTAGGGTGACTGGGAAAGAAATTACCCCTCGCGGGTGCATTACCTCTCCTCCAAATCCTGACACAGGAGCATGGATGGGTTTCAGTCTTTCTTTATCCTCCTCATCCAGTTGTTCAAAGCACTGTTCATACATGATGTTCGATGTACTACCAGTGTCAAAGAAAACATATTAGGAATGATAATAACCAAAAACGGCAGTGATAATTAGGGGGTTCTGTTATTGGGACCTCCCTTGATTCGTGGAAAAATCACTGGTTCATTTTTCCATTCCTCTTCATCAGATTCTCTTCTCTTTCCTCCCACCTTATGTCCACCCTGGATCATATGGACGTTTAAGTCCTTGACTTGCTTTTTGGATGGACCCTGGTTGTCCCGTATATGGGCTTTACCAGTGCCGGACTTCCCATCTTTTACCAGGTGTCCAAGTTTTCCAGACTTCACAGCTATCTCAATTTCGCTTTTCATAGCATTACACTCGTTAGTATTATGACCAATGTCATTATGATACGAACAATGTTTTTTGGTATCAAGGAACGACTTCCTTGTGAGTGGCTGTGGCTTTCGAAATTCACGTTCTCCGTGGTGAGAATTTCAGCGGGAGTTTTTGAAAGAGGAGTCCACCTGTTAGGACCTCGATTCGAGGGTCCTGTTTTGTTCTTGTTGCCGATGAGAGATCTTGCGTCAAATGGCTTTGATGCTTCAGTGTTCGGCTGAAGTCTTGACCAAATTGGCCCTTTTGCCTGTTTATTGGGTCGTGGAGTCTGAAACTCAACTTTGAGCTTTTGCTTCGAACTGTTATTCCCTAATATTTTTTCAGTGTTGGCAAATAACTTCGCCGTAGTCAAAAGATCATCCCATTCCTTAGGCATTCCGTCCCTACCAGTGAGTGTGCGGATCAACTCGTCACAGTTGACATTCTTGCGGAAGGCACCGCGAAGCATGTCCTTGCTTATCCCACCAATGTTCAGACTTTTGTCATTGAATCTGGTGATAAAATCTTCTATGGATTCATTATCCCGATGAATAACATCCAGAATCTCTTACTGGTCACGCGTGTGCTTCTTTTGTTGGCTGAACTGTTGTGAGAACTTCTTCACTAGATCATCCCAACTAGAAATTTGACCATCAGGTAGTTTTTCGAACCATTCCCTTGCTGCCCCCGTCAGTGTCAATGCGAACATGTGACACCAATAGGGGAGCGTCCATCCGCTTACACCACATACCGCCACGAAGTTCAGTAGATGATCACTTGGATCAGTCATGCCATTGTATCTACCCACCGTCGTAGGTATCTTAGCATTGACAGAAAAAGGTGTTGTCGCAATGCTAGCTATAAATTTTGACTTCTCGGCAAAGGCTGCTGGACGGTAAGGCTTGGTGAAATCTTCCTCAGCATCGCTGTGTTACTCGGTTGGCGGACGACGTCACGCGGACGACTGCTTCTTGCCCCTGAACTCATCCTGCTATCACCCGTGTAGAAACTGTAGTCTCCCGGGTGATAAGTTGAGTCATAACTATCATATTCATCAAAGTAAGAAGGCATCCGCATGTCCATGCGAGGACGAGGGCGTAACCTTTGTGGTTCAATAAATTCTTGCTCGGTTTGCTGACTGTAGTGGATCGGACTTCCCCTCGCCGTTGGAGGAGGAGAAATAGGTCTCCGAGGAGATTCTTCATAAGTCAGGGTACGAGCGTGAAGATGTGCATTCCGCACTCTACGCTCGTACTCCGCTTTCAGGCTCTCTTGTTGGGCATGAAGCCATTCTTCCGGAGACAGTAGTCCGCTGGATCAGGAATTATGACGGTGAGACCTCGCCATACCAGAATCACCGGAATCATCTACCAGATCTAATACTGAGCGAGTTTGGCGAGTCTCCCTCATGATTCGTCCAAGGTCACCCAGATTAGAGCCTTCTGGAGCCGTAACATGCCCTAAATCAGTAGAAGTCGGTCCAGTTGGCGCAGTGACACGCTCAAGGGTACGAACACCAAGTGTTGTATCAGTGGCTCGTGAGCCCGTAGCTGTACCACGCGCAAACATACTGGAAGCAAAACCCTCAGGTGCTTTAGTATTAATGACACATGATGTTTGTGCAGGAATTCCCGTCAGCCCCTCAGGAAGTTTAATCATACTTTAAACGAACCGAAAAACCAACAAAAATTTGTGTTGTTCTAACACCAAAACGGATGGCGCCAATGAAGAAACACGGATCTAATCAGGTGCTTCAGTATATATATGAACATGTTAAGTTCTAATTAGTGATACGGAACATATATGAACATGTCAAGTTCTAATTGGTAATATGGCACATTTCACATTTTTTTTAAGTGGTAGATAAAAAGTATTGTGGTTTTTAACCTCCTATGACATTAGTAGTGGGCCTTCATTACACATAGGTTTGGCAATTTATACACATTATGTGAATACACGACGCATATCTACGTGACTTTAACAGGTAACAGATAAGGCCTTAACAGGTCTTGTGTACTAAACAGGTAGACACGAAATTACCTGTTAATTTTCATGTCTAAACAGGTATAATACATGTTTACATGTTAGATACATGTTAATACTTAAAATTATATATATATATATAGTTATATTATATCCCTAACCCTAAATTCATCCAAATCATTCTTACAAGTAACAAACCACAGTCGTCGCATCTCAATCTTTCATCATCCATGCTCCTGTCACCGGCCTTCCTCCAGTCGCCGACCTTCCTTTATCGCCGGCCATCTCTCTCTCCGGCCATTCTTACGTCGGCCATTCTTACATACCACAGTTAATACTGTCATCAGCCATTCTTACAAACCACAGTTGTCACCTCTCATCATCCATCCCACTGTCGCCGGCCATACTCCTGTCGTCGGCCTTCCTTCTGACATTGGCCACAGTTTTCGTGTACTATAGTGTATTATCGTGTATACCAGGTAGTCGTGTTCGTGTTTGGGTTACAGGTACACGATAAGTTTTCGTTTCGTGTACATGTATACACATTTCATGTTCGTGTCTTATCATGTACGGGTATACACGATATGGCAGCCCTAATCACACATGTTATTGCACCAAAAATGCCCAAACACCCTTACACGACGTTTTGATAATTGTTTGGTGTGCTGGTTTTCCCAAGACGGAGTTTTGGGAAATGGGTTGATCAATGGAACACTAATATTTCTTCTTAAAGTAACTAATTTAAACAATATGTAATCCTTACAAAGAATTGATTCAGTAATTTGAATTTTGTATTAAGATGGTGTAATATTATAGTTACAAGAGGTGTGGTTATATAGACCAAATGTTACACAATTGACCCTATACTAATATAAACTATTGGTTTAACACAAAGAATTTCAACTATTATGCATAAAAAATAATAAAAAAATCACATGTTTATGTGGCGTTAACGTGGCATGAAAAATGAACGCTTTTAGCCACCAATAGATGCCATTATAAATCAATCATGGTAAGTTTAAGTTGTTACAAATATTATTTTAATAGATTTGTAAGGAATTATATTGATCGAATTGTAATTTCAAATTCTAACATTGTACTATTGTAGATCGAGCACACTCAATTGACTCATTAAATTCTTACAAGTTACACGATTAATAAGGTGTGAGCGGTTCGAAAGAACGTAACTTATTTTATTAAGTCCCTATAAAAGCGTATTAATGATTAGGATTTTTTAACGGTCAATTTGGATCACCGAAGGGCCACTGACCCAATCGATTATCTTCATTTCACCTTCAGGAGGAAACCTCCTATAGGTAAGAAAACCTTCTGGCCTAACTTAAGCCCTCTGTACATTGTTTCAAGTGAGACTTGAACTCAAACCCTTATCAAAATTGAAGTCTTTGGGTGTCTCACTCTAAGCACTTGGACTAAAAATCAATAAATCATTGGTTATTAATAATTACATGATTAATAATTTATATTTTACAGTTATACAAAAATGTAAAAATAATGACGGTAATTCTATCTATATTTTAACTTTCACAACTACTAGGTTGGTCTAGTAGTTGTTTGGTAAGTGTTGCGTCATTAAGTGCTGAACCAATAAAAGGTCTGAATGTTTAAGAGAGTCTGAGCCAATAAGTGTTGAACCAGTAAGTGTTGTTTAGTTGGACCTCTGAATGACTTTGCAGAATGACTATTTTACCCCTCTAAACTATTTCGTGCAAAATGAACTACCATAATACGTTTTTTTTTTCATTAAAACTCAATATATACACAAATATATACGTAAAAATGAAAACAATGTACATAAATGTTTCAAAGATACAAAAATTCAGAGTATCATAAATATAAATGTTTAAAAATAAACATATTATGCAATAACGAAATCGGCGTCTTCATTCTTGCAACCCGAACGATGTCTTCATTAGGGGTGAGCAACTTAACCGCCATAACCGTTTAACCGAACCATAACCGACATAACCGAACCGATTTTAACCGATAACCAACATAACCGATGGGTCGGTTTAGTGAATTTTCAATAACCGCCAAATATGGGTCGGTTTTGGTTAAAGATAATTCCAAACCGCCATAACCGAACCGACCCATTTATTTAACCAATAATAAGTTCGAGGCTAACTTCCACCGAACATATGATCGGAATACACCATTTTGATGGTTGTTCAACGTTTGTTATTGAGTTAACTTGGAATTTCATTGTTGGATTATATGTTGCCGTTTTTTTTAAATATATGGTATTAGTATTATGGATTATATATTTTGTTAGACAATGTAATGTCATTTTTTTGTAATATTTGGTACCAAACTTTTTGCCGTAGATACATTGTTTTGGCTATGGTTAACCGACCCAAACCGACTCGTAATAACCTTCAAAACCGATTAACCGAAACCGCCATAATGGATCGGTTATGGTTATGGATATCCATTAACCATCATATCGGTTATGGTTATGGGTTTGACTCAAAACCGCCCCAAACCGACCCATGCACACCCCTAGTCTTCATACTTGTGTAACGCCCAATCTTAAAAGGCTTGATCATCTCGGCACTCGCATTAAACTCTACCTATAGTCGCCTCATTTGTCTGCATGACTCGAATGCTTTCATAAATTACCTACACATTATCACCACGAAAGATTAGCCATATCTAAGTGAAGACTCATAATTATATACAATTGTATGATCAATTAATTATATTCATTTTGTGATCATCCACTTGACACATTTACTTCCAATCTTTGAAGCACCTAGCTTGATAACATGTCAACTTTCAATACTAGAACACACAAGACGGATATTCAAATCACCCAACCATGGGTATTCTTCACTTATAGTTCATTTGCACATTTCTAAGTTTCTTTATAAAAAAAGTTTAGCATGGCATAATTTAATATTATATAAAAACCCAATTTTAATGTTGCATGTTTAGTGCAGCACCTATTCCCATTGGATTTTGACACCCTTATGACTTGAATTACTTCAACATGATCAAAGGTAAAATATAGTAGAATCGAAAAGCTTTTGACCATATTTAATGCACATTTATCCGAGATATGGTTGATTTTATATAAATTCAAGAAAAACAGGTAAGCAGAGTAATTTTTCGCCATTGGATTTGCTGAAATAGCTGTACAGCTATAGAAGTCAGCCATTTTACCCCACTTAATATCCAAATCAACTTTTCATATCTTAAAATGAAATGTAGTAAACTGAAAGGGCTTTTTAACCATATAAGGTACACACTTATTATAGTTTTATGCGATTTTATACAAAATTTTAAAGACGTACCAGTAACAAGATCAACTACACATCAACTTTGTTTTTTATCAAATTCGATTAAAAACTCAGTTTTATATCCTTTCTAGTGACATCAATATCTAGACTCCAATTTACACTCATATAGACTTCGTTAAAACTAGAACTCAATTGAAATTACCACTTTTATGATTAAAGATACCACACCAGCAATTAATGAATCACCACACCAACAATTAACAATACAATTTGGTCCATAATCGTCATAACAACATTAAATTAGTTATTGTAAGCATAAAGTTCAAACCCGTGCCCCAATTCCATCCATCCCAAATATCATTTTAAATCCCAGTTTCAAAAATGATAAACATGATTTGAACATATATAATTTAATCCTATACTCATAACCAGGCAACAATCAGCAAGATTTCAAGGTTTTATTCCCTGATTTCAACTTCAAAATTACTTCTATCATATCATTACATCAAAGAAGTAGGGTTTAAGGAAAAACTCACACCTTTTGTTCTACTAGCAGAGAAGAGAACGATTTCATAGCTTTAGAAGTTATCATAATTTGACCATGCATCCATTCTGACCCGATTAAACTGCTTTAGATCGACCTATTCTGACCCAATTAAATCAAACAATTAAAAAAATGGATTAAACAGAAACCTATTACATAGAAATCAGAAATCGATTAAATCTTAATCAATTAACACTACAAACAAAAAGGCATTCAATGGAACACAGAAAGTGTCACAAGAAATCAAAGAAGTGCCACTAAAGAACTATGTTGGAATCAGTGACACAAAAAAAGTGCCACTAAAAAGCGCTACCACTAAAGCCTTTTAGTGGCACTTTTTTTCTGCCACTACAAACTTTCGGGCTTTTTGTGACAATTTTTTCCGTCTGCCATTAAAAGAATTTTGGACTTTTAGTGGCACTTGATGGTTGGTTATTTTGTATATAATTAAGTTCATTTATTTATTGGTTTTAACTGTTTATTGTGAGAACTTTGATACTTCATACATGTGTATTGTGTTTCAGGTCATAGACGTTAAAGTACCTAATTTGGACTTGTTGATACACGAGATGAAGACCCGGGACGTCCAGCACGCAAAACGAGAAAATAATATTTAATATCTGATGTGAAGGCCCATCGCAATACGCGACGGGCAGGCCTGAAGACACATCGCATATCGCGATGGGATTAAAAATAATGTTCACCATGGTCCATCGTGCTACGCGATGGACCAAAGAATACCCCATAGCGTATCGCGATGGGTTACAAAGACGGGAAAGTTAGGGTTTTTATGTTTTTCATCCTAAGTCGGCCCTATCATTCCATAACGAGTTCTAGGCAGTTTCCAGAGCTACAAGAGGGTGATTAGATCATTCCAGATCATACTGAGGCCATATTCATGTTCTATATCATCATAACTGAAGATTCCATGATGTTGAGGCTCGGCTAAAAGTTCCGATTCATTCCCGGGATGTAAAGTTTGTATTTTATTTAGTTTTTAATGTAACCAAGAACATACATTGTAATTATCGTTGATTGATCTATGAGTATTGATATTTAGTATTGCTGTGAATTCAATCCGTTTAGGTTTACGTTGATCAGAACGATTAGTTTGCTAGTTACTATAGTAATTGCTCATAGGGTTGATTTGACTCGTTTGAATACAACAAAGCATACAATTGCCCTTATTTGAGTCACACTGGCAGGGACCGTTTGATAACCAGTGTCGTGTGTTAGCAATTGTTGGTGCCTAAGGTTTAACTCGTTAATCAGTCTTTAGTCGGTCTTTAATAATTAATCGGTTAGGTTGCATGAGAAACTGTTAAATTACATTCTGGAATTTGTGAAATTGTTTAATCATTCTTATTTTGCGTGCACTAAAACTCATTACTTCATAATATTATAAATTAGTTACACGATTAAGTTGACCACATACTTCTTGTGTTTGACACCCTACTTACCCTAGCTTGCTTAGGTGGTTAGGAACTTGATTTATTTGTTTTTGACTAGATAGCGACAGTCTAGCATCAACACTCTTTTCCGTCTGCCACTACAACATTCAAACTTTTAGTGACACTTTTTTCATCTGCCGCACAAACTTTTAGACTTTAGTGAAACTTTTTTTTGTTTGCCAACTTTAGGATTTAGTGGCACTTTTTTGAATGTCGCCGCTACTTTTAGAGGTTTTAGTGACATTTCTTTGCCTGCCACTAAAAACTGAACTTTAGTGGCACTGTTTTTATCTGCCACTGCAAACCTTTGACCTTTTAATGGCACTTTTGTGTTTTGTCATTATAAATTTTTGAGCTTTTAATACATCACCACAATGTTTTGGCATTTTAACAAATATAAAATAAAAATAAAACTCGTAAATATATAAATCATTATATCTTCAAGTTTGACCACGTTCCAAAACATACAAAATGTCTAATAACTCTCATCAAGCCAATATATCAAACGTATAAAAAGGAAAGTTAAAAACATTAATAAAAACTGAAAAACTTTACTACGATCATTAACCATTTTCACAGTCTTTAATCTTCATATGAGATACAAATACTTGATAAGAAAAATAGAAACTTTTCAATATGTAAACAATGTGGACGCTGAATTGTGTAACTAGCTTAATTAATAACCTAAACATGATAATAACCTATTGAAATCAACCATATCAACACTTGCCTTATTTAGGGATGCAAATGAGCCGAGCAGCACACGAGCTACTTCAGATCAGCTTGGGAAAAAGCTCGATCAAGCCAAGCCTAAACAAGCTTGACCCCGAGCCTAAAAGTAACCTCGTTTAATAAACGAACCCGAGCTTCACTTGTCGATCTCAATCCGGCTCGCGAGCCTAAACGAGCCTAGCATTTTTATAATATATATATAATGTTGTGAAATAATAAGTAAATAATATGTTATACTTATATATATAAATTAGTTAGTATATAGTAAACAAGCCGAGCTCGATCTTGAAAAACTACTCACGAGTCAAGCTCAAGCTTTAGACATAGAGATTGAAACAAGCCTAAAGTTATAGATCCTTTATTCAACAGAGTATTGAGTGCCTCTTGTCTACCATCTCACTTTTAACACATGGGTCTCTAGCTTCCATCACGTACTCGTCCAAGCATATCCAACTGTAATCTTCGCTGTTCAAGTACGTTAAACCATAAGATGATGAAGCGCTGAGTAAATAACAATAGGCATATCGTTTGTTGATGACACTTAAATTAGTGGCACAAAAGCGAAATGCCATTAAAAACGAGTGACACTAGATTTTTAGTGGCATACACAAAGTGCCAAAAAAATCAAAATTAGTGGCATTAAAACTAAGTGCCACTAAAATGTGTTATAAGCTATGGCACACACAAAGTGCCATTAAAAACCTAAATTAGTGACACAAGTGTTAAATGCCACTAATAATGTGTGCCACTAAATGGACTTTTTTTGTAGTGTAAGGATGAAATAGAAATCGATTGAATCAGAAATAGATATTTAACCTGGTTAGCTGCATCGACGGAGCAAAAAAGAGACATGGTTTCGGGTTCGGTGGCGGTGGTAGATGGTGCGAAGGTGTGGAGAGCTGATGAAGATGGTGGTGAAGAAGAAGAGCGTTGTGTATGTTAGGGTATAATGGGCTTATGTGTGTGCTGAATGGTTCAACCAGTTTTTTAACCTGAATGGCTCAGAGCTACACTGAACCACTAAGATGTTTTATTTGAGCGAACCAAAAACACCCATGTTTAATCGATTAAGATATCTACATGTGGATGGTTCCATTAAATGCCAAAGAAACAGCCCCTTACTTGATATGGGGTAAAATATCAATCAATCAATCATACCAGTGAAGTCCCACCAACAACAAACTATAGGT
The DNA here is from genome assembly GCF_021521415.1 of Bidens hawaiensis. Classification (NCBI taxonomy): domain Eukaryota; kingdom Viridiplantae; phylum Streptophyta; class Magnoliopsida; order Asterales; family Asteraceae; genus Bidens; species Bidens hawaiensis. Next base: position 100,678 of record NW_027492658.1, read on the forward strand.
AGTGTATAGGGAGTGTGGGATGTAGGCACACCGTACCTATCCAAAGGGATAAAGAGGTGGCTTCCAGAGAGACCCTCAGCTCTAAAATACATATGTATGAATCAATACAAAGGAAATCAAAGTTGATCAGTAATATAATATATATATATATATATGGAAAGGATATACTATTATGGTGTGTGACCAAAATAAGGTAAATAAAAGCCCTAAGGTATTCCTTTCTCTCTAAAAAACCTTAACTTTAATTCTACGTCTCCACGAATTCTTATCCTCAACCATGTCCTCGGAGAGGTTTAGGTCTATCAAATCATGCTTAATCCTCTCATCCCACGTCTATTTAGGTCGTCATCTACCCCTCCTCCCTTTTATTGTAATGTTTTCTACGGATCTAACAGGATTCGTCGCCTGTCTTCTCTTCACATGTCCAAACCATCTCAATCTCGATCCACTCTCTTATCTTGTCTGCTATGTTCGCTACCCCTAATTTTTCCCGAAACACAACGTTTCTTATTCGGTCTAACCTTGTATGATATGGGGTAAAATAGGTGGGGAAAATGTTAGTTGTTAAAAACAAAATTCTATATTTTAACTTTCAATGGACAACTTTTTAAAAGAAATAAAATTATGGTAGTGATCTTTCTCTTTTAATACACGATAAGAGTTTTAAATTTTTGCATCTATGTTATATTAAAACATTTAAAGTATTATGAACAGTTTATACGAACTTCAATGGAATTAATTGTTACTTCCAAGTTATAACCATTTGGTTGGTAGTATACTTGATTACTTCATTTAATTCTTTACAGCTCTTACTTTATGATCTAGAACTTATACGTCAACTTATGACTGGTAATAGATAAATTCTTAATAAAGCACTCAACTAAATTTGTATATGAAAAATTATTATCAAAAGAAGTAGAACTCAATAGCCAAATAATACTTATAAATTCATTCAGTTATAACCCCATATCATATAGCATACTTTTTGTAGTACAGCAGCTGCCATGGTTGATCCTCCTAATCATTTCTTCAAGTTCATTCCACCAGGCTTCAACTTTAACATTGTAAGCTTTTATATATGCAATTAATATTCTTACTTTGATAAATGTTTAAGAGATTTGTTAACTTTCAATATATATTCAAGTCATCCATGGATCCATGCATGAAAAACAAAATGAAAAGAGGAAATAATAATAATAATAATAATAATAATAATAATAATAATAATACTTTGACTATATTTGAAATTACAGTCTATTCCGAAATCGTCTTTGCCGAACTTGGACGGATGGAGATCCAAAAAAGCAATACTGAGACGAGGGTGTCACAAATGGCCAGTGGACACTAGCGACGGAGAGGTTTTTGGTGACGGTTGGAGGAAGTTTGTGGTGGATAACGGAGTGCAAGAGTTGGACTTTATTGTATTCAAACATCATGGAAACATGGTGTTTGACTTATTTGTGTTTGACCCATCTACATGTGAAAGACAATATCTAAATCTAAGTGACGAGGTAGAAGATTCTCTCCCAGAATATGATTCGCTTCACACAGATGGTAAGCTCCGTTATGTAGTACCCTCTGCTCGTAGATTGTACTATGTTTTATGTTGGTACTCTATGAGTTTAGGAGTGTGAATTTCTTACACAACACGAAGCTAACACGAAATTTGTGGGCTGGTTTATGTTTGGTATAAACGGGTTCGGGTCAGTTTCAGGTCGAACCCATGAACATGTTTAGCTAACGTGAGTGGGTCAAACCCAGGGGGTAGGCGGATTAATCCGTTTAACCCTTTTATTTAATTATTTGTTTTATTTTATTGACACATTTTATGCAATAAATTAAACTGGTTGGGTATCTTAGGCTAAAGTTTAAAACTAATTAACATGAGATTTTATCATTAAAATTTATATATTTTGTATATATATTATTTTTGCTTTAAAATGTATATAAATATTAATATATGAAAATTATAAAATTTAAATCTTTTGGGTCAAATCGTGAATATGCGTGTCGTGTTCAGATTCATGTGTCTAACACGTTTTTTGGGTTCGATTCGGGGTCGTGTCGGGTTAGACCCGCCAACCCGTGTTTAACATTAGATGCCTTGGTGGTTAATTTTGTTTTGACATGTGATTAGAGAGGTCAAAGATGTTCAATAAGCGCAAGAGGGCCGAGTATTCTTCTCAAAGCAAAGATGGACTCCGACTAGACGACGATCATTGTTTTACGACCATAATGACACCTTACTCTGTCCGAACCTCACGAATTGTAAGTCAACTTGATATTAAATAGTAAAAAAATCGTTGAAAGTTCAAAAACCTTGGTTACTTAGATTAAACTTACAGCAAAATGTGGCCAATTTTGACTTTCGTTTCAATTGTGGTGTGTTTTGGAATACACGATGAATATAATTAAAAAAAATTAGTATATATCTTGGAGTGTTGAAATTAGAACGAGGAAATATAAACTATGAGAACCACATAACGAATTTGTACCTGTTGCTTTAAGAGTTATACAGAAAACGGATACACTGTGTGCAAAGTGTGGCTAGTGTGTGAAGCACTAAAATAATTATTACTTATGGTTCTGAAATAGCGAAATGTATATATTGAACTACGATAATAGTTATTTCACTACTTTAAAACTTTATGGTAATAATATTGTGGATGCTCTTATATATATAATGATATAATTGGTGTTAAATCTGTTTGCGACAAAATTTAGTTATACTAAATCATGATAAAATTCTGTTTCGTATGTCCTGAAAACAAAGAACAAATGTAGTTTAATGGTCTCGTCAAAATGTAGTTTTGGTGAATAAGTGCATCATTATACGCATTTTGCAGACCGTTCCTATAAAATTCGCAAGATCAAACAGATTAACTACCAGAAGAATGTATACACAAGTAGTTCTAGTGGACGAAGCAAAGAGTACTTGGCCTGCAACACTCCATATCAAGACAGATAAAGTTCAGTTAATGGGATGGTGTAACCTCATAATAGCAAACGGCTTAAGAGTTGGAGACAAGTGTATGTTTGAGCTCGTAAAAGCCGGAGAAGTGCCTGTTTTCAATCTCTTTAGTACGCATCTTTCTATTTGTTCACAATATACAAGTTTTTATCTACTGACCAATCGAGACATGAATTCAGATCTAGCAAAGAAGCCCACCATAAATCATATTCAAGTAAAGAAGGAAACTAGTAGCTCAACTTGTTACTATATATCTACTCTGAAGCCATATAGCTGTGAAAGGTGGCATTTGGTAACTTCTAACACCCAAATCTTTTGGTAAAACGAAATAACTAGCTTCAATCAATCAATCATACCCAGTGGAGTCCCACCAATAGTAAAACTATAAGTAGGGTCTGGGAAGGGTGGGATGTAGGCACACCGTACCTCTATCCAATGGGACAGAGAGGTGGCTTTCAGAGAGACCCTCAGCTCTTGATTACATATGTATGCGGCAATATAAAAGGAAATCAAAGTTCAACTATAGTATCATTGACAGGAGCACGTAGCAAAAATGATAATACTATATATATATATATTGAAAGAAAATATCATAATAGTGTGTGACTAAAAATAAGGTAAATAGAGGCCCCTAAGGTATTCATAATTTTAATCAACATATGGTGACTCTTTGTAGCATCTTCCGGCTGAATTTTCAAGATCAAATGGTTTAAGAATGGGAGAAATGATTCTTAGAGACGATAATGGTAGATCATGGAAAGTTCAGCTCAACAAACTTGGTGACAACAGACTTTATCTTGGATGTGGTTTTAGAGACTTCATGATTGGGAACGGATTAAGGGAAGGTGATGCGTACAAGTTTGAGCTCCTCGAGAATGAGAAGGACAAGCCTCCCATTGTGAACTTTTCGTGTAAGCTATTATATCTTTTCTTTCTTTTCATTTTAGCTAATTGATTATGTTTTCGAGTTTGATTCCCCTTATGTTAGACATTCATTTTCTTGTGAACTTTTCGTGTAAATTGTTGCACTTTTATCAATGTGAAGTTTCATATTATTTTAGTTCTAGGAAAGAAGGCAATCAAGGATCATATTCAGTTACAGGAGACAAGATTAAAGATTAAGGAGGTGATTGGTTCGACTTTGGTTAAGAAAGAGAATGACAAGCCTCCCGTAGTGAAAGGTGATTGGTTCAACTCTTGTAATAAAAGTGACTACTAGCGTAGCTCCAAACGAATCAAAAGTTATGCTCTTTTTATGTTGAGTCTTTCTAGCCGAATTGCCACTAGACTATTATGCAACTAGGCATGGTTAAAGGTGATTAATTGGTTCAACTTTTGTCTTAAAAAGTCTATTAGCTCCAACGAATTAAAAGTTAAGCTTTTTTAAGTTAGAGTCTTTGTAGCCATTTTGCCACCGGACGTTGACTATTTTCCCACTAGACATCATGAAAGGTGATTGGTTTAATTCTTGTTATGAGAAATTATGCTACCCACCAACGAATCAAAAGTTAAAGGTGCTTAATTAAGATGAGTCTTTCTAGCCAGTTTCCCACTTAACTATTTTGTTATTTTGGATATAATTATGTAATATGGTTAAGGCTGCTCTAACAGGGTTAATTATGAGCTAGATCCACTCCCATGCACTAACATGTGTATGTTGATTAGAGACATCAAAGATGCTCGACAAGAGTAAAAGGACTGACTATTTGTCTCAAAGCAAACATGAACTTCAACTAGACGACGATTATTGCTTTTTGACCATAATGACACCTTATCATATCAAAGACGCAAGATTGGTAAGTTAATTTTAACTTGATGATCAGTTTAGGTTAAAAAAATAATATTTTAATTGAAATTTTAGGAAAACTTTGGTTATTTAAATAAAGTTCTGATCCGGATGTCCTGAAAACAATAAACAACTGTACTTTTTGCAGAATGTTCCTATGAACTTGGCTAGATCAAACGGATTGACTACCAGAAGGATGCCTACACAAGTAATTCTAGTGGATGAAGCAAAGAGTACTTGGCCAGCAACACTCCATATGAACAAAAATGGAATTCGTTTAGCGGGCTGGCGTAACCTCATAATAGCAAACGACTTAAGAGTTGGAGACACGTGTATGTTTGAGCTCGTAAAATCCAGAGAAGTGCCTGTTTTCACTTTCTATAGTACGTGTCTTTCTGATTCTTTCTATATATAGCTTTTTTCATTCACAATAGTTATAATATACAAGTTTTATCTAGCTTTCCTGACCAAGTGGAAGGCATCATGAATTCTGTTTTTATGTCTATACTAACTTCATTGTCCAGAACTAGGAAAGAAGCCCACTAACAACAATATTCAAGTAAAGAAGGAAACTAGTTCCGCGATACAAAAGGCGACTAGCTCAACTCATTACTTTACTTCTACTCTGAATCCATATAGCTGTCAAAGGTCGATTTTGGTAAGCCTTTTAATACCCTAAATCGATCTTTTGGTAAAACGAAATAACTAGCTTGTATACCTCAGTTTATTTCCTAACATGTGGTGAGTCTATGTAGTATCTTCCGGCTGAATTTTCAATTTCAAATGGTTTAAGAACCGGAGAAACGATCCTTAGAGACGATAAAGGTAGATCTTGGGAAGTTCAGCTCAACAAACTTGGTGAAAACCAATTTTATCTTGGATGTGGTTTCAGAGATTTCTTGGTTGCGAACGGATTAAGGGAAGGTGATATGTACAAGTTTGAGCTTGTTGAAAATTAGAAGGACAAGCCTCCCGTTATGAACTTTTCGTGTAAGATGTTATATTATCTTATTTCTTTGTTTCGTTGTTTGTGTCCTTTTATGTTAGAAATCTGTTTTCTTGTCAAGTTTTTATGTTAAATTATTATACTTCATTACTTCTATTAATATGAAGTTATTCTATTTTTTAGATCTAGGAAAGATGGCAGGCAAGAAACACATTCACTTACATGAGAATAGTACAACGATAAAGAAGGTGATAGGTCCGACTCTGGTTAAGAAGAAGGGCATGCCCCAGATCATGAAAGGTAATTGGTTCAACTCTGATTATAAAAAGGACTGCTAGCTCCCAATGAATCAAAAGTTAAGCTCATTTTAAGTTGAGTTTTTATAGTAAGTTAATTTGTCACCAGACATTGACTATTTGGAACCACTAGACATCATGAAAGGTATGGTCCGACGCTAGTCGAAAAAAGTTAAACTAGCCCCGAATAAATTAAAAGTTAAGCTCGTTTTATGTTAAGTACTCTTTCTAGCCAGTTTGGAACTGGCTAGCTATTCTGCCACTAGACATCATGAAAGGTGATTGGTTCGACCATGGTTATGAAAAGGTCTACTAGCCCCTAACAAATCAAAGTGTTTATAGCACGTTTTCCTCTAGACATTAACTATATTTACACTAGACATTGTGAAAGTTGATTGGTTCGGCTTTGGCTATGTAGAAGTGAGAAGTACGCTAGCTCCTAACGAATCAAAAATTAAGCAAGTTTGGTCTATTAAGCCATTTTACACATTAGCACAAACTATTTTGTAATTTTTTATTATAAATGTGGAATACTACACTTTCCTTAGGCCTATGATCAGCTAGATCCACTCTTATGCACTAACAAGTATATGTGACATAAATTACATTATTGCAGAGGAAGTAGACTCTACTCCATCTGAAATAGAAGGCCGCCCATACTACAACGGCGAAGTAAAAGCCTACCACATAGAAAAGTCGATGCTGGTAATTCGATACATTTAGTTGTCATTATAAGAACAAAAAAAGCTCAATATGCAATAGACAATAGTGTTTGTGACATATATTTCTAACAACTGTGCATGGCATGTACGTAGTACTTGCCAAGTAAATTTGCAAGGAAATATGGATTGTTCAACAAGGAAGAAATGATTCTCAAAGACGACAATGAAAGGTCGTGGACCGTGGTTATAAAGTGCTCTAGGGACTATTGTTGCATAGGACCAGGATGGAACATATTTTGTGCTGCAAATGGCTTGAAGGAAGGGGATCTTTTCAAACTTGAGCTTGTCAGCAATGGTACAATACCCGTCGCAAACTTTTACGTTCAAAAGGTCTACTAGTTACATTTAACAAGCTCTCCTTGCCTGATAGTTAAACATGTCGTGATGTAACGTGTTTTGTTAAACATTTGTATTAAAGTATGTCTAATTTGTGTAAAACTGGCTTAAATGTTTGTAGTAAAATTATCGACTGTTACTTCTAATTTAGAAAGATGATTGTTAGCAACACAACTTTTGGAAGAAAGAGAGCATGTATATATGCCGTATGTAGCAATTGGCTTTGTCAATGACAAGGCGATAAAAGCAATGTGACAACCCATACGGCAATATCATCTTTTTTTATATTAATTTTTCAATAAAAATACCATTACTAACGAAATTTTTACCTATGAATGTCACCTTCTCTATGAAAATCTGTGTTAAAGTCTTCTAGCTAGTTGAACCTTTTAGAGTGGTATGCTTTTATTAAAATTATGTTGTGTTGAACCTCTTTTTAAGAACACGAGAATGTGAATAAATTAGCATAAGGTAAAAATTAGAGGATAAACAATTAATAATATATCATGTATAATTGGTGTAAAAATAACGTACTTTATCTAAAGTTTATTCTTAGATTTGCGAATGTTACCTTTTTGCTCCTATCATACTTACGTATGATTATGCTACGATTTCATGTTTTCCTTATATTTTTTTATCGAGCGAAAGATTTTATAAAAACTCACCGGCTAACGAAAGAACAAGCTGAGATTTTCAATCCACAAGGGCCAAAAAGTTGACAATTGCTTCAATTATCAATTCTTTCAGCTTGTTACTATATATATATATATATATATATATATATATATATATATATATATAAATAACATCATTTTCGAATCACCACAAATCTACCAAGAAGTTAAGATGACTGCTTCTATGTATCTAACTCCTTTTTAACCCTCTTACTTCTTTTTCCATCTTTTACCAATAAACAAGCGACTCCGGTTGCTTTGAAAATTGAAACAGCAAAAAAAACCTTTACGCGCTTTGAAATGGTGTTTTGGTTGGATACTCATGTTGCAATCTATTTATTAGCTACTTGTAAAATAGTAAAGTATTGTTGATGGTCATTTAACCCGTTTAAACTTTAAACTAGTGTATATCAACACATCTATATGTTAGTAATGTACTAATGTTCACATCTATTTGATTGGGGAAGAAGGCAAACAAACTGTTTGCTGTTTCAAAATATTATTTCCCTAAATGATTTAACATTTTCAAACAAAGGAGAGATCATAGTACAATAGATAACACATGAGAAGCTCACAAAATATGAACAAGACATGTGGTCGGGGTGTCCTACTTTAGTAGTAGTAATCCTATTTTATTTTATTTTATTTTATTTTTATTATTATTATTATTATTGAAATATGATGTTCGTTCTAGATTAATTAAAAGTATTTATTTTCTTTGTTGTGACTAAAAATTATTAGTATTTTTTGTCAACTTTTTAAATTGACATTAGTATTCTGTTTCAATATAAAATATTAAATAACTAATGACAACGCTCTCACTCAAATGACCATAGCACATACTAGTAAGTGTAAAACGCAGTTTGCTTTTGATTACGTGGCGATAACATAATAAGAGTATGTTTGGAATTGAGTTTGAAAAATGATTATTGGGTTGTTGGTGTTTTCAAAAAGCCAAAAAGTTTAAATGTGTTTGGCAATCACAAAAACTTTCTTATTTTAGCTTTTTGAAAGGGTTAAAAAACAGTTTTTCAAAAGCCTTAAATCTTGGCTTTTCAAAATGGCTTTTTAAAAAAGCACATAAACCAATAAGCATTTTTCAAACTCAATCCCAAACATGTCCTTAATAACATTTTTTTCACCCATGCAAGCATATAGCCTAATAATTAGAACTTACAACAATCAAAAGAACAAATTGAACTATCATTAGAACAAGAAATTAAGGTATAAAAAAATCAATCAATAGTTAATATTTAACAAACTAATCAAACCTAATTTTAAACTGGATTGATTACTTCTAGCCATAACTCAGTAGTTGAAGTTGAAATTGAAATCGAACAACTCAAGCAACACCCAAGTCGGACTTGCAAAAACTTATAAGGCTACCGAACACAAAGCACTTAAGCAACAACCAACAAGTCCTACCCATTTGAAACTTTGAATGTTTGATAAATGATTGATTTTGGTAACAACTATAAGCAACCAACCAAAGCAGATAAGCAACAACCAATATTCTCGATCTCTCGGCTCTTGCAACCACAACTTACGAGTCGATGGTTTGATTAATTGGTTGATCCATCTACTAGTGTTTTGATTGATCAATCAACTAGTTTAGTTAAACAGATCAACTCACTCACTTTTTAATAACTAACTTAACCCGTTTTTACAACCCATCAACTCGATTAACACGCTTACAACTTAATTATCGCCCACCAACCCATTTGACACATTTAGATAAATGAGTTAATCAGGTCATGCTGTTACGAGACTTTATGTGTGTGTGGGTTATGGTTGAACAATTTAACCTACAAACGTGTAACCCGTCCCAAATTTGACACCCATAGGTTCAAGCATGAGACTAAACTCGTTCAAGTTCAACTCGATTTGAAATTTTAACGTGTTAATATCATAACAAATTATATATTATGTGGAATGCAACATGAAAAGATTTAGTCTTTCAACTTTGACCCGAATATTTTAAACTTTTACAAAATAGTCACAAAAAACTTACACTTCCGTATTTACGCACAATTTCACAACAACATAACCTTTCATTTATGTTTCAGGCACACAACCATAAGGTAAGAATCAAACCGCCACAACACATATGTAAAATTACGATTCTTGAAATGTTAAACCAAACATGTTAGACGCAGCATCTAATATGCCGAATAACATTATCATAACAAACTGAATCAATATTGATCGACGCAATAAAACGGTTTAAAGCGACTATACTAGATAGTGATTGTGAGTCCCATGTCCCCTTCATATACCTCACTACATACAAACATACCAACTGATTTGATCTATCTTCTATATAATTAATATTATTATTGTCATTAAGTAAGAAGGTCAAATCCAAGAAAAATGGAGAACAACTCTCCGTATTACAAGGATGGCTTGCCACTATCAAACAGCAATATCTAAATCCGATAAACAACGATCCAGATCATCTTCATCTTCATCAAGATCTTCTTCTTCAATACCTTCAGTCTTTCTTGCTTTCTTCTCTTGTGTTGCCTGGCTTTACATCGCCGGAAGGTATACATAATTCAACTGTTGTTTTAAATTATCGATCTTGTTTCTTGTAATTGTTAATTGGTGAAGAGTTTGATGGTTCTGGATCTTGATTCTTGAATTTGGGAATGTTAATTACTGTGAGCATGTAGAGGTTACCAAAATTGGAAATTTTAGGGCTTTTATTTGAAATTATCATTATCATTTTACTAGTAATCTAATTTTAGGGTTTTTTTTATTTGGTGATCATGGAAGATGGCAATCATAGGTAGCTAAAAGATCACAATTTTGATAATGGGCTATAATTTAGGAGTGTAAACTAGCTGAACGGCTCACGGGCTACTCGAGATCGGATCGATGACAAGCTCAAAAAGAGCTGAGCTTGAGCACAAATAAAGCTCGTTTAGTTATCTAGCCCGAGCTCGAACTTTTGATTTTGTATTTTGAAAATTTTAGCTTTTTTGGACTTCTATATGTGTTAATTTCACACTACACTACCGAGCTCAAGCCGAACATTGGCTTGTTTTAGGTACTGCACACAAGCTCGAGCTGAACCTAGGCTTGTTTAAGTTTTCTCAAATATTTAATAATAATAAAAACTGTGTATAGGTTAATTAATTAATTAACAATAAAGTAATAAACAAGCCGAGCCCGATCAGAGTTCAAGCTTGAAAAAGTGACTCACGAGCCGAACTCAAGCTCGCGTAAGTCAAAACAAGCTGAGCCTTGTTTGCGTCCTAGGGCTATTGCCAGTTCTCTAAATGATTGAAGTTCAATTTTTAACAAAATTATAAAGTTGATCATAATTTATCCTTTTACTTATAATATGAATAATAATTCCTATTTTCTCTACCTTTGTAACTATGGATTAACTGCATTAATTATGTGAAATGAGGATTTGTGCCTGGAGGAGTTTTTTTAGGGTAATTATGGGCTTAAGTTATCACGTACTTTATTGAAAGTTATCATGTTATTATGAGCCTAAACGACTCGATAATATTTTATGCTTACTAGATTATGGCAAGATGCTGAGAACCGAACGTTGCTGGCTAATTTGCTTATGCAGAATTCCGCAGAGGTTTGCTTTAAATCTATAATTGTCAAATTATTTTTAGATGTTATATAAACAACTAAGTAGTTATGTATTTTTAACTTAAAAACCTTTTTGTTATTGTGTTTTATGGCAGAGACCAAAGATTCTTACAGTTGAAGACAGGCTCGTGGTCTTAGGATGCAAGTAATTTCTATTTTTTTTATATATTTTTAGATTTACTTGTTGATATTCTAATTCGGTTTTCGTTTAAATGTTTGTTATGCAGAGATTTAGAGAGAAAAATTGTTGAAGCAGAAATGGAAATAACACTAGCAAAAAGTCAAGGTTTTCTTAAGGACCGGCTAAAACAACCTGGTATTTCTTCCAATAAAAAACTGCTTGCAGTAATTGGCGTTTATACTGGATTCGGTAGTCGATTGAATAGAAATGTTTTCAGGGGATCTTGGATGCCAAAAGGTTAGTTGACGACTGAAAAATGTTTTAATCATTTTTCTTGAAATCCATAATGCTAAATGCTAATTTGTTTGAGTTTCTACAGGCGATTCTTTGAAAAAGCTTGAAGAAAGAGGCATTGTCATACGCTTTGTAATTGGACGGAGGTCATTTACTCGTTTATTTATTTACTTTTTTTACCTTATTATTTGATTTTGGATCAAAACCTAACTAAGCTTTGAAATTACAGTCCTAATCGTGGTGACAGCTTGGATCGCAACATTGATGAGGAAAATCGTACAACAAAAGATTTCTTGATTCTTGTAAGTTAAAAGTACGAGGTTTATCTTCAAGATGGTCAGATACTCATATAAAACTTAATTTTGTCTAATTACTCAAATACCAATTTTATCTTTATATATAGTTATTTATACTTGCTAAAATCACATGTATGATTCTTAGGATGGTCATGAAGAAGCTGATGAAGAATCACCAAAGAAAGCAAAGTTCTTTTTTAGCACTGCAGTTCAAAATTGGGATGCAGAGTTTTATGTGAAAGTGGATAATAGTATTGCCCTTGATCTTGGTAAGAATATTATCATTTGTTTTTGTATTGAACATTAAAATTTTGTTTTATTTATTAGTCTTGTTCATATTTTCAGAAGGGTTAATTGAACTTCTTGAAAGCCGCCGTGGTCAAGATAGTGTTTATATTGGATGCATGAAATCAGGAGAAGTAGTTTCTGAAGAGTAAGTAGCCTTTTTACCAACCTTAAAAACTTGTATTCATTTCATTTATGTGAGTGTGTGTCCCGCACAAGTTTAAAGATGTGTATCCTAAGTTTTTATTATATCAATTGTCAGGGGAAAGCCATGGTATGAACCAGATTGGTGGAAGTTCGGTGATGAGAAATCGTAAGTATTTGACCCTGTGAGTTGACTTTTACCCGTTTGAAAGTGAAAATGGGACCCGCAAACTAACTTGTTGACTTTGTGAAGGTATTTTCGACATGCAACTGGATCACTTATTATTCTATCAAAAAATTTTGCTCAGTACATAAATATAAACAGGTAAGTTATATTATTATGTCTCTTCATTGTTCCTGTGTTTAGACTTTTCTTCTACAAACTTATGTTTCCGGTCAATGAGTAAAAGACTAATATGCCCTTTAATTCACTATTTTCTTGTAGTGCATCTCTAAAGAGTTATGCTCATGAAGATACATCCATTGGTTCATGGATGATGGGCATACAAGCAACTTATATAGATGAAAGTCGTGTGTGCTGCAGCAGCTCTCGACAAGGTAAATTTGCTTCCATGTTGCTGACATGGCAATTTTGACTTGTTTACTTATGATGAAAACTCGTTTTGACCATCGGTTCATTACAAATTTGTTAATAATGTTCGGTTTGTTGCACAAACTTGATGGGTGTGTTTAGATGCTTAACATTCAAACAATTTTTTTCCAGATAAGGTGTGTTCATTGGCTTAATTGGACCCGAGAGGTTTTGTTATCGGTTCTAACAAAGCTATAGCCCCAGAGGTTTTACAGTTAGCTCGTTTCCACTTGGTAACTATATTTGTGTGTACAGTTTAGTGACTATTCTTAGTTGGTAAATTGAGTGTAACAATTCAAATTTTGGATTTTATATATGTGTTTGTGTTGACCCATTCATTACGATCGTGGGTTGTGGTATTGCCTCATCCTTATAACAAGTTATATGGCAATTTGGATTTGGCTTAAACTGTGGTTAGGTTTGGATTGTTTTAGTATCAGTTTGTTAAAAGAATCAAGTCTAGCTGGTAAAGTCTTTGTGTAAGCAGAATGGTTAATTGCTTATGTTAAATGGAGGACTAAAGTTGCAAAAGTGAACCAAAAAAAATGTTGGATATAATTAAGGATATGGTTAAAAGGGTGCAAAAATAAGATACAAAGAGTTTTAAAAAGTTGGACCTTGGACATTGACATCCTAACCAGACAATCAAAACTATATTGCATCTAGAACTATGTAAAGTGGTATAATGAATTTGATACAAGTATATATACAAAATATTGATGAATGATGATTGTTTACCTTCCCTAAACATTTGTGACTTACAACAAGCTCTTTTTTTTTCACATAAGCAGTAAAGATACATATAAATGTATTTTAAACATAACTATTAACTTTGCATTTAATCTAAATCAAAAACTAAAAAAAAAGAAGAAAAATTAATCTCTCCTTAAGTTTTCTCTTACATGTTATCAACCTTTGCACCATATTCTCTTACTATACTTCTTTCGCAAATCATATAGGATGTATCATATCAATAATAATACCAAAAATACCGATACCAAGTCTAAACAAAACTGGGTACCGAATATCGTACCGAATTTGTTGATATGGTACACGTACCGATATCAATGCCGGTATTTTGGTACGATACTCGTTTTTTTGTTTCTCCTAATGAAGCATACTTGTCCGAGTACCAAATAAGATAAATCAATACGGGTACCATTACGGTACGAGAACCAAATTAGCAAAAAACGATACTAAAATACTGAATACCAAGTTTGAAAAAAGTGAGTACCGAATAATAATGGCATGTGTACCATATGTATTAATTACCATAAAAAAAGAGTCTCATCTCTAATGCACATAGAAAATTTATTACATAACAAAACAACTGTGTATATGAATTTATAATTTACATATACAAAATAATAATGACATGTGTATATGAATCAAATACAAAAAATAGATGATAAAAAAGCCAAACTTAAGTTAAAATTTTTCATACAAGTCGAACTTAAGATTTAGATATAAAGCTTGAAATAAATCCAATTCCAGCTCTTATCAAACTAAACAGGGCAAACTCAAACTTCGAATCCTTTTCACTTATAAAAATGAGAGATTTTCTTTTGGAAGGCTAAATCAGATTTCAAAAAAACAAATGAATAGCAAAAAGTTATACAAACATCACTAGTACACAACATCTCAAAGATTCAAACAAATGTTACAACTTAAACTTACACCAATATTTTCATTTAACATTTTTTTATTTTTCGCTCTATACTTAACCTTTATGAAGTGAAATTTTTTTTCTCCTAAGTAATGTCTCTAATTAACGCCTTTATTCTATTCCATATACACCTACATGATCATTAGCGGACCTACGCCAAAGGTGTAGAGGTCAGGCCCCCTGTGATTTTTTTACGGTATATATATGTTAAAATTTTATCGGTTTTTTAAAGATATATTTTTTAAAGATATATATATATATATCATTAGCAACCCTACACCGAATGTGTAATATCCCGCCAATTTATGCTTTTTACATTTTTGACTTATTAATTATCCACGTATAGTTTAATGAGATGAAAAAAAAGTGACACTCCATACAATAATTCTAATATCATGTAACATGATGACTATCCACCAATTGCATGTATATAAAAAAATGGCGGTCAATGCATTAATTCTAATATCATGTTACATGCAATTGGTGGATAGTCGTCATCATCATCATCATCGTACTCAGTATATCCACCAATAGCAAAGCTATAGTAGGGTTTGAGGAGGGTAAGATGTAGACAGGGTGTTACACATGTATAGAAAAGTATGGCAAAACGGAAAAAGAAAAACTATTATTTCCGATTATACTATATATAAAGGAAAACGTTTTGCTACAGTAAAATAACGTTTTTCTATATTAATCATGATTTTATTAAAAGTGTGTTTTGGCCCGCCAGGTGTTTTTTTAGCCTTTCACTTTTTGCCCTCAAAGTTATCTATTTTTGTATTTTGATCATAAAGTTTGCAGTGTTTCAGTTGTTAAGTTTTATATTTTTGTTTATCCTATTTACATAAAATGCATTCTCATATACCAATTATTAGCTTATAAACTTTGAAGAATCGTCAAGTTCAAAGCTGAAAAATAATAAGACATGAATGGTTAGTTTTATACTTTTGTGTTTTCCAAATTATATAAAAGATAGTTTACATATATACGATCATCAACTTTTGTGTGCATACAAGTTCATACATTGTACATAACAATTTTTTTTCAATCTTATTTTATTTTTATTATTTTTGTTAATTTTTCATATTTACTTTTAACCTTTTACTTTTCATATTTTATGTTAATCCCTAGACTTTTCATCTTTAACAAATTTGTCACAAAACATTATTCACTTTTAACCCCAACTTTCACTTTCAACTTTTGTTTCGTTACTTTTCTATCATTTACAAATTTATCATAACGTTTCAGCTTAGATTCTGCGAGTTAATACGCCTCAAGAGCAATATGTGATTCAACCGTTCAACATTTTTACGTATGTTTTTTTCCCGTTCAACTTCAATCCTACCCTGAGTGAACTTAATTATTATCTTCTATGTTAAATTGTTGTGCCCGGTCACGGGAGCTTGGGGTGGACAACTCTAGAAAGATATTAATAATAATAATTTTTCATGTATAGAAATGGAATAGAATAGAAAAGAATACAAATTACTTATTATTATTATTATTATTATTATATTTAGTGTATTTAATTAATAGGAAGCAAGTGGTATTTATTTCCTTCCAACACTATCAATCAAACCCTCTTCTTCTCTTGTTTTGTTTTGTTTTGAGTTCAAACACACACACACACACACACAGAGATCGCCACAATCCGTCCGTCCGTCGTGGTGGGCGGTGCAAGCAAACAAACTCATCAGGTACCGGTACTCGATCGTTCGATTAATCGATCAATCAATCGATGCGTAATTTTCTAGGGTTTTAGAATTCAATTGCCTTTTTTGACCTACCTAATTGATTGCCACTTTGAAACCCTACGTCGTTTGATTTTATTCTGATTATTCAAGTTTTTTTTTAATTTGATTTGAGTAATTGGATTATTTGAGTCAAGTTAGGGTTTTTGAGCATCTGCATGTGTAATGAGTGCTGTTGATTGATTGTTTACTGGATTTTTGATGCCTCGTTAATGAAACCATAGGTGACAGATAACCGGTGGTGTTATTGGACAAGCGAATGGTTCACCAACACCTAAAGCAATGAAATTTATTGTTCGTGTTCGTTCATTAAGAAGATGAACTTGTTCGTGAATGGTTCACGAACACAAACACTGTTTTTTTTATATTTGGCTAACCGAGAATGGTTGGTGTCGGCGGTTCGGTCCGGCTGCCAAGTTCGTGTTGGTGTTTTTTTAACGTTCGTATTGATTGCATGGATGGCCAGCTTGAAATCCTAGGCTGTATGGTTTCAATCAATCGTTGTGAATTTTATCATATAAAGCTGTGTTTTTGCTTTTTAATTTAGGTATTGAATTGAGTTTATTGGCTAATTATTAGGTTTTTTATCTGATTTGAGCAATTAGGTTATTTGAGTGAAGTTAGAGTTCTTTTGTATCTGCAAGTGTAATGAGTGGCGTTTATAGATGTTTTAAAGGATTTTTAATGCCTGGTTAATAAAATGTTGGGTAGAAGATTATCAAGTTTTCTATTTGATTTGAGCAATTAGGTCATTTGAGTGAAGTTAGTGTTTTTATGCATCTGCGCGTGTAATGAGTGGCATTGATTAATTGTATAATGGATTTTTGATGCCTATTTAAAGAATTGTTAGGTAGCAGATTGCCGGTGATGTTATACATGAACATTGAACATGCATTAGTCAATTGTTTTGGTCTGCAGCTTCTATTTCTTATCTGGTTGGTTGCTGATGAGTTTGTCAGATGATTCTTGAGTTTTGATGAATTGATGTCCATTTGGGATTTTTTGTTTTATGCATGACATGCTTTACGTTTGGTTTTTTCACAAAT
The DNA here is from genome assembly GCF_021521415.1 of Bidens hawaiensis. NCBI lineage: Eukaryota > Viridiplantae > Streptophyta > Magnoliopsida > Asterales > Asteraceae > Bidens > Bidens hawaiensis. The sequence continues at coordinate 118,216 of NW_027492658.1, forward strand.
CATAATTATACTTAGTGATCTGAATCATTGACCTTTAACTTGTTACAGGCTTTAAGCAGGGAATTGAGACAATGGCAAGTAAACATGGTGGCAAGGGTGTTATGGATGCTGGGAGCAGTGATGGTAACAGTTCTGAAACCACTGTTGAAATAAAGATAAAGACTTTGGATTCTCAGACATACACTATGCGAGTAGATAAATGTGTAAACACTGTTTTTCTTTCCTTGACATTTTATTATTTTATGTTTCCATCTGTAATCATTTATGCAATTGAATCTTTAGTTCAAAGCTATTTATACATGTTAATAAGAAATCATTTTGTTTATTTATGAATCATTTGTGTAATGTTTTTCCCTAGAAACGAAAAAAAATGGTTATCTGCTTATCTCTAGTATCTGTCCAATTCAATATTACTCTATATTACTTAAATCTGTATATCTTTATAGGTACCTGTTCCTGCACTGAAGGAACAAATTGCTTCTGTTACTGGTGTATTATCTGACCAACAACGGTTGATATGCCGTGGCAAGGTTCTAAAGGATGACCAGCTTCTTTCAGCTTACCGTATCCTTCTTTCTAGTATTTTTCCTAAAAAAAGTGTAATCATCAGTAAATCTTGACAATGAAGCTCCTTAACGAGTATGAACTGTAGATGTGGAAGATGGACACACACTGCACTTGGTTGTTCGACAGTCGATTAATCCATCAAGCGTTCCAGATCTTACAGGTTTCATGAGTTTCCACAATTTTAAAGAACAACCCTCTTTAGTTACTGAATCTTAAATCACAAATCTGCATATTATGTATATATGATAGGACAATGTAAAACTTCATTTTGTTGTTAAATAGGTTGTGGCCATAGAATTTTCATTAAAAAGGCTTCTTTTTTTTTTGTAATTCTGTGTGGGGCCTTCTTTTAGAATCCCTTTTGATCCCAATGTATTATGTATTTGCAGAAGGTGATCCAGCCTCAAGTACCAGACAGACCATGGGTAGCCATGGGCCTAGTGTAGTGGTAGGAACATTTAATATATCTGAACAAGGTGATGGGAGTCTTCCAGATTTTAGTCGGGTAAGATCATGAAAGTTATAAATTGTTAAAATAACAAAAGCCAATCGTGAAAAGCTAAATCAATTGGTTTGTGGTGCCTTTATATTTGGTAGATTGTATCTGCTGTTCTTGGTTCCTTTGGAATAGCAAATGCTGGAAGCAGTGGTGAAGCAGTAGATTTACAAGTAAGTTGGTCACTGGTCTATAATTTTTTTATAATTTTGGGTTTTGTTTCTGTTATATTTAAACAACGTATTGCCTTTTATTTTTCTTCAACAGCAACACATTTCTGAAAGGCTTTCACGAATACCCGGTCTAAACCAAATAAGAAATCTCAGTGGTCAACAACCTGAAGATGCTTCTGGAAGAAGTCAGCCTAGTTCTCAAAATGCTGCATTTACGGTCCCAACTGATGTTTCTATGGACTCTCTTCAGCTTCCTGTAAGTTCAATGTTAATTGTTACCAAATTTTGAACATGTGAAGTAAAAGATTTGAAATTGTAGTCATTTAGACACTATTGATTACTTTTTTCTGATTAAGAATCTGTAATAAATCCTTGACAGGTTATTCCCGATTCTCTGACAACCCTATCCCAGTATTTAAGGCGTTTGAGGCAAGAATTTAACGAAAATGGTCAGAACATATTCTTGGAACACATTAAACACCTTCAATTTCTTATTTTAGTTACAATATCAATTTGATAGATGTTTGACAGTCAGAATCCAGGGCAACAGTGGGGGAGGAGACCCATCTGCTGCACCAAATTCAGCCGCCGGTCAGGGCGGATTACCAACACCGGCCGCCCTGAGTGAAGTGACTCAGTCTACAAGACAATTACTTGTTGAACAAGCTGGAGAATGTTTAATGGTATGCACTAAACATAGCAAAGAATTTTTAACAGCAACATGGTATATTTTTCATGTCACTATTCTCAAGTTTTGTTTTCTTTTTCTGTAGCAATTGACCAGACAATTAGGGGACCAAACAAATGTAACCGATCCTGTAGCACGGTTAAGGGTGCAGTCAAATGCTTTGAGATCAGGTGCACTTTTGCAAAATTTGGGTGCTTTTTTGCTGGAGCTTGGTCGCACAACCATGACACTTCGTATGGGACAGACACCGGTGTGTTATAAAATTCTTTTGTTTTTCTTTAATTTCTTGAATTTTTATATCTGACATGTAAAAGTTTTTTTCAGACTGATGCTGTGGTTAATGCTGGGCCTGCTGTTTTTATATCAACATCTGGTCCAAATCCTATTATGGTTCAGGTAATGTAATATTGTAATTTAAGAGGGGGAAATGTTGACCTGATTGATTTGGGTTATGCTGTTTTCAAATCTGTCAAATAGACCATATCCTGTATTCCTGTTTAACAAAAAAGGTGCTTTACATGATAAATCCTTAAATTTCACAGTTTAACAGAAAGGTCCTTTTTCGTATGATGAATTCTTATAACTTTATGGAAAGGACCTTTTTGGTGAGTTTTAAAAGCCCCGGGATTTAATCATACAAAAATAAAGTTATCGGACACACATAAATTTTAATTTTATAAGGGCCTTACTTAACCATGGTGCAGCCTCTACCTTTTCAACCTGGGGCAAGTTTTGGAACTACAACTGCGGGGACCGGCACTGGTTTACGCCCAAGGAATATTGATATCCGGATACGTACTGGTAATAAACAATAAGTTATTATTCGGATTTTTAATTTTAAATAAGTTGCATTATAAATTACTGATTTACTTTTCGTTTTTACAATGTGTACAGGCTCAGTGTTGGCGCCAGTTGTTACTCAAAGAGAATCAAGTGGCGGTGAGCGGTCGGCAGCTGCTGATGATGGTGGTGGTAGTGGAGGTCCAAATGATCAAGCTGCACCTAGAAATCACTCTCAGCCCACGGGTGGTTCTGAAGTTCGTGTGGTTCCAATTAGGATATCTACACTGCCACCTGGACTTGCATCTTCTGAGTCATCTATAGGTTCTATGAGTGTGCTGTATCCAGTGGTAGCAAGAAGTGACATTAATGGACAGGTGTCAAATGGAAGTCAATCTCATAATGGTGAAAATAGACCAAGTTCTACAGCTCAGCAGCAACCATCTCAAGGTCCTGGTAAAACAGGAGTGTTTTTTAGCCTTTTTATCACAACAAAATGCATATAACAGAAATGAATTTTACACATTTTTCCAACTTAAGCAAATGACTTTATGTTAGGCATAAAACAGGATTCAACTTTTAGTTTACTGCTGGTTTTGCAACCATCTCATTTCAGTTGATTCTGTGGATCCTATGCCCGGTGTCATATCGGACACCATTTAACATATTTTAAATTAATAATTAAAAATATCCCATGGTATATGCATAGATGCTAAATCGTTAGTTTTCGAAATGTTAGCAAGAAGTAACCTGTTTTATCAGTTAAACGGGTCATTTATTGCTATAATCGTTACCTAGATGCAACTTGGCTGCCACATCAGATGTCACACAAGAAAAAAATGATATCTTTCTGCCAATATGTTGAAAAATAGTTATTATAACGACAAATAAGATGTCACATCATGAATCTGGTTGCTAAGTAGGTGATAAAAGTATAAGTTGGTTTCTGTTTTATGTTTAATATAAGGTTGGTTGCTAAACATGGGAAAACGTTTAAAGTTCGTTTCTGTTTCATGCAACTTACTCTCTTTCTATTGGTATAGTATAATGTAGCAATAACATTGACTTTTACAAGAAGTCATAAATTAAAAGATTTCACATGACAGTTCAAAGTCAAACATGAAGTCTTATAATCTGATGCAGGTACAACTCATGGTCAAACCTTTTCTTCAGAAATTCCGAGTGGACTTGATCAACTGCTGAGAAATTTATTTCCTGTGGAGCAAAATCATGCCAACAACTTTATCTTTCAGGGAACAAGTGTTGAATCGGCTCCCGCACCTGTTAATTCTCAAGAAACGCCAGCCGTTACTGAAGAAGGAACCTTTTTGTCAAATTTGCTTCACCAGATTATGCCTATTGTGACTCAACACCTCAATGATGGGGAAAACGGAGCTGCCCAATCTTCTTCAAATGTAAGTCTCATGTTTTCCTATGTTATTCTTTAAATGTAACTGTTTTATTTAAACTTTGATATACATGTAGGTCCAAGAAAACCAAGATCGAGGTGCATCTTCACGCCGGCCCGACAGTCCATCTCCTCCGTCCAAACGTCAGAAGGTACTTTTAAATATTAATTAATGGTTCACATGTATATAAACATCAAATTTTAAATTTTTTCTACCTATGATGCAGACAGAGTAAGTTATTGCAAAAGCAAGTTGAAACCTCAAAGGAACAAAAAGTGGGTTTTTGCAACAGATATCGAGATCCCTATAGCTGGTTTGACTCTGGACCAATTTCAGTTGACCCGGCATAATCGATGAGGACCCAAGTTCAATACATATAATCTTTGGGTTTCGTTTCTCTAAATCCGTATATTGGGTAATCTCTTTTGTGTTTTGAGTAAACAACTGCATAGTAAAATATTTGGCTTTTTTGGCATTGAATATAATATGCCCATTTGGGTAGACTTGTAAGAAGCTGGGAGCAATTGTTGCATCGGTGTTTGATTATTTTTGGAATGGGTTACTATTATTTTTGTGGTCTAGTATATGCTTTATAACGTCCATTGAATATAGTCATATGCCTCAAATTCTATTATTTGATGATGTAATGATGCAATATAAAAAGAAAGATAAGCCAATTATTTGGGCACATCATCATGTCATTCTCGTTACATGATTGGTTTGATGGTACATTATACCTAGAGATGGTCAAAAAAACCGGTTGGGGAACGGTTTGCCGGTTTAAACCGGAAACCGGTTTTTTAAAAAACTGGTTTGACCGGTTTACAAACCGCCGGTTCGTATTTCGGTTACAAGTTTTAGATCCAAAACCGGTTAACGAACCGGTTAATGGAAAAACCGGTTTTTTTTAAAACCGGTTATTATGAAAAAAACCGGTTATTAACCGGTTATTTTAAAAAAAAACCGGTTAACCGGTTATTAACCGGTTCTAACCGGTTTCTAAACCGGTACTAACCGGTTAGACCGGTTGGGGTTTTGACATACAAAAACCGGTTATTAACCGGTCCGGTTATTAACCGAACCGGTTTTTTTCCGGGCCAAAAAAAACCGGTCCGGTTAATAACCGAACCGCTTTTTTTAAAAAAACCGATTTGTGCACCTCTAATTATACCTACCTTATATTTATATGCTTTCTTTAACTTTTGGATTTTGTGTTAGTGGAATATATTGTGGGTTAGTGATTTCTTTTCCAGTTATGCCATGTTTTTGGTTTAGCTGAAAGCCTAAACTAGTCATATAACAGCTTTATTTTTATTTTTGGGTAATTTTTTAAGTTTTGACTTGGACTCAAAAGACTTCTTATTGATTATTATGTGTGTATATTTTAGTACTATTTTGAGGAGTTTTTGACCAAAATAGGGGAAGGGGAACATTATTTACCAAATTGGATGATTTTAAAAATATTTATTAAAATAGGTTTTTATATAAACTTATCTTTTCTCACTCCTAATTAAATGAAGAAATAATATTTTTTTTAAGACTATAAAAAGTTTATATATAAATAGATAGGTAAAAAATTAAATTATAATAATAAAAGATTTATTTTTATTTTTCATCGAGTTTAAATCAATATTATTCAAAAAAAAATGTTTTACGAAATTGTGTTTTATATTCATGCTATTTATTTATTTAGGGATTTTTACATATTTCTCTTTGCTAACACTTGGTAATTACATATTTCTACAACCAAAAAAAATAATTACATATTTCCTTTCATTTGAAATTACCTATTTACCCCTAATATATCTTCTCCAACTATTGTGTTTGTAATGAAACTTAATTTTCAAAATATCACAAACCCTAATCTACCCAAAATCGTCATCCCGTCAAATATTTATTACTCCATGCTCCATCTTAAAACCCTCCTCGCCAAACAGCCAAACGGTTTCCGACAAGCTCGATTCTCAGACGAGATTCCGGCCACTTCATCATCGTTGAAATGACCACAACCACACTTTCCCTCTTTCTCCTCTGAATTCCACCGTCTCCCTCCACCTAGCCCACCGACGACACCGATTCCCCTGCCACACAGCTCTCAAAACATGTGGTCGTCGGAGATGAGACCGGGCAAATTGGTAAAACAAGATGGCGGTGGAATTTGTGTAGTGGTGGTTCGGCGGAAGTTGTAGCTCTCGATGGAGAAGATGACAATGATGAAGATGGTTTAGTGCCATGTACGAAGACGAAGAAGAAGAAGAAGAAGAAGAAGAAGAAGAAGAAGAAGAAGAAGAAGAATGGGCAAAGGCTCGTTCAAGGAAAGGAAAAAGAGAGAAGAAGAAAATAAAAGAATTGAGATGTTTATTGTTTTCTTTATATAAAGGGTAAAACAGTCAATTCATAAGTAAATTTTAGTAAAATGGATATATATGTAATTGATTTTTTTAGGAATGAGAAATATGTAATAAAGGATCTTATGGAGGGGAAATATGTAAATGCCTCATTTATTTATTTATAAAAACCAATTTAAAATAAACGCCTTATGTTTTTTTTTCCCCATTCATTGCTAATTATTGTTTTTTTCTTTTATTTCTTTTTCTCTCTTTTTCTTTCTATATTTTATTTTCTATATTTTATTTTGAGGTACATGCGTAAGTATGTTTGTGATTGATAATACCACTCTTTATAATAATAAAAAAACAATTTTTGTTTAAGTTGTTTTAAAATCAAAACGGATGTATGAAAATAATTATTTTATATTATTCTTTTCTTTTATCAAATCAGTTCATTAGTCGCTAACTTAAAAAATAATAACAATAATAAATAAAAAGAATATACATATGGTCTTAGTTTTTTTCTCGACAATAAAGCATAAATCTTATTGAATATAAAATTGCAACTAGAGTAATTTTTTATTATAATCTATACGAGTGCCGCTACTAAATCGGTACCATGACGAACCGAATTGATTTTAATTGAACAACATCGGTATCGATATTAGCATTACTCGAACTGATTCCGACTAAACAACATCGATACCAATATCAATTTTAAACACTTCTATATAAGAAAACAACTTGAAGAAAATAATAATAAATAACATATTTAGCAAATTAAAAATAATAAAAAAACAAAAAAAATTGTTTTTTTTTTTGTTTTAATGTGGTTTTGATAAGAAAATAAGACATAAAAATCAGTTTCTAAAAACATGTTTTTGAATAATCTTAATTAAAAACGAGATAAAAAAACAAAAAATAATAAAAAAGAAAACGTTTTTGTATTTAATACATCTTTTTCATCTATCTTTTTATATAGAAATTTTTAATAGAAGTTATTTTATTCAATATATAAGGTTAAGAGTGACAAAATACAAGTTAAGAAAAAAAAAAACTTATCTTGGTAAATATTTTTCAAATCATCCATTTTGATAAATATTCTTTTTCCATCCCCCATTTTAGTAAAAAAAACTCCTATTTTGAGCCCTTCACGGGGTTTATTTAGGATTTTGTTTTTAATTGTTTTTGTTATTTTATATTTGGTAATATTTTGTTTTATTTTTTTAATGTAGTTTTGTTTTGACTTTATATGTATATATTAGTTTGTTATGTTAATTTTTTTTTAGTGTTTGGGTTCTTTCAATTAATATGTGTAGGTTTTTTAGATTTTTAAAGAACAAATATAAACCAACACGAACATATTGATTTTTTTTTTAAACAAGCAAACGCGAACAAAAATATTTGTCTTATGAAAAAGGGGAGGCTGATTTAGGTGATGGTGGTTGATGCATGAGAGGAGGTTGATAACGATAGATGGTAATCGGAAGCTAACCGGTACCAGTGATGGAGATGATAGACCGGCGATTGAGAATATGTAGAGGATATAAATTAAATTAGGGTTCGATGATGAAAATGTTTCACAATTATAACCTGTATAAGGGCTATACGGGTTTGGTGAGACCCATCATCTGTGAAAATTATTGTTTTTGATGATTAAGAAGATATTTCACAAATAAATTAGATATTGTAACTCATTTAAAGGCTATCTTGGTTTGGTGTGACACATGATCACGAAAATTATTGTTTGATTATGAAAGGGTTTCACAAATAAATGAGATGTTATAGACCTTGTGTAAATGTTGTCAGTTCGAACCCGGAGTCCACCCGAGTTTTCGTCCCACCGTGTGTTAGACAGAGAGTTCTGCTCTTGTGGTGGCACAACGACTTTCAAGTGGCAATCAACAGTATGATTTCATGGGAAAACGCCCAAGCCAAACTCTAAAGTCATCATGAGCCTGGTTAAAATAACTTAGTCTGACCAGAGTAGGCCATAAGGATTTTCTAAATTCAGAGAATGCGATAGCCTAAATACAAAAAATTCGCCCTTCTAAACACAAAATTTAAACACCAAGTCAAAGCATGGCCGGTTCAACGAATGTGGAGGCCTAAATCGAAATAAGATTTTGTGGCCTTTTCATTATAGTTGTTAAGGGAACAAAATTGATTATTATGTTATAAATATATATTATTATGGTTATCAATACCTAATATAGATTAGGTTTTTTCTCCAAGTAATTTTTTCCTATATATACATGTCATTGTATCTTATTGTAATACACACCTTAGTAATAAAATCTCTCCCTTTTCTCCCTACATGTCTTCTCTTATTCTTTAGCTATTAGGCTTGTTTCACAACACGTTATCAGCACGAGAGTTCTCTCTCCAACAACCCTAATTTATTTTTGTTTCTTAACAAGTTCATTTCAACAAGTTGATCTAATGGGGCAAGTAGCTTTTCAATTTATGGTAATTGTTGGAGACGACCATCTGACTTGCTACGTTTTACAAAAAGGTAACAATATATACATACTTAATTATTAATTTATGAAATTTGTTTTCTGGGTAATATATGGAAACCGATTATTAAAATCTTGCCATGAATTTTGACTTGAGATTTGGGGAATAAATTTTGGCATCAAGAAGTAGATTAAACGTGATTAGTTTTTTTTAATTTGACAAACAAGTTGCTACACAAGCTTTAATTAATAAAGATTCATAGTTATTGTTGGTCACACATATGCAACCGGTGTTCTTATGTGTTTCAAAAGGATTTTTATTGCTATTGTTAAAAAACCACACTTGTTTAATTTTGGTTTATAATTAGTTATTGGCACAAAAGTACTGCCAATTTAATAAATAGTAGAAATCAAAAGAGGATCTCGTAATTCATATTAATTTTTGCGTATACATATCAATCTAGTTTATTAATATAATATAAAATTTTAATCTTATTTTGTCACTTTAAGTTTTTTTTATATAGTAAATGTTTATGAGTCAACCTTATAAACTGCATAAATTTTATAAGGCAGTATATATAATAAATTGATTAGAAAGTGTGATATGCCTAAAATTTTATTGTTATTAACGAGATATTACCAATATCAATTATGTCGTAAAATATTGTTGGTGATAATCCTTAGTTCTATGTATACAAGTTTATGAAAATGGAATTACTTACATTTTAGAGAAGTAAATATTACATATTTTATTTGGATAATTTATTTCCACGATATTAAAAGATACATGTGAATTTGCATTTAAATGTGTAAGAAAGATTGCTAGATGTTGGACGAATATACACGATAAACTTCAACTACATTTGCACAACACGATTGATTAATTTAGTTTTCTTTAAATGGTTTCATTATATTGAACAAATCAAGTTGCATGGTGATTTTTAATTACAAACAGAAAACAAAAGATTGTAATCTTCTAGTAGTATTTTTGTAAAGAGTATAAAGTTTTATATTAACTGTTTAACTATATTTTTATATTAAAATATTGAGTGATTTGCAAGTAAATTGCATTCTAGTATCCATCTCTTTAGATTTTTTTTCTTTGGTTGATCATGTTTTCTTATAAAGTTTGAAGCATTTGGTTTAACTAAAAGTCACGTATCCTTTTATGCACTAAAAGTTAGAACTTTATCTATTGATTTGGTTTTGGTTGCATGTTATAAACATGATCTATGTAAAAACTAAGTTAATCCTTATACGTATATAAATACAATTTATTATTCAAGATGTATGATTTCTTAGTGCCTTTTATCATACATCAGTTTTGTCCTTCATGAAATCAAAATATTTTAAGAAGGCATATATTTGATGTTGATAGAAATGAGAATAGTATGATGTCTAATCTAGTAGTTCTTATTAGAAAATTATTTCTATTGCAATTTTGTTTAAAACCATTATAATACTTATGATGGTATTATCTTTGCAGTATATTATTGTTAAAAATATTTTTTAGAAGCTATTGCATATTTGTATGGAGATTATAGGATAAAGCTAATAAATACCAGAGTTGTGGTTATCACGTTCATGAAAAGTATACAAATATGTTTAGATAAGACACTCATAGTGTCCAACTCCATAAATTTCATTATCGATCAGTTTGTAGCAGGTCATTTAAATTTACATGAGTCTGTCACAAAATCGTCTCTCCTTTTATAAGGGAAGAAGATTGGTTTTATGGGAAAACATATATTTTGAAATAATTTAACATTCATGTGATTGAGTATATAATGAAGAACCATGAAACTAGTTTAGTTTCACTCCATTCCCTTAAGTGAATGTGACCATACATTGACCTCGTGATCATGGATGTAATTGAGAAACTTTAATGACGATCATGCTAAGAATTAGATTGCCCATTGGAGTTATAATAATGGTCATGTTAATAATAAAACGGACTACCACAAGTGGCAATAAGAATGATCATATGAGAACAAAATATCAAAATACAAAAGTGAATCACATAATCGCTTGAAACGATAATACAATGTTATCTCATATTTATAATCTTGCATTAAAGAAGCATAATACATATACGATCATAAACCTGAAGTTTATGGATCATGATTATCTAAAGGCACGACCGGTTAGACCACACCGAGTCAATGATGTGAAATTTATTGAGGAACCAAAAGATTCTTCATAATAATTATACATGTAATATTGCTCTCAAGTGAAATAATTTATTTACCAACTGAAGGAGGGTGTGAATCCCTAGATGTTATGGAATTGAGAAAAGGATAAGCATATCCTAACATGATACCATTTAGTGTTTTTAAAATCGATGCATCGTCTAAATGGTTATCAAGATCGCAACTTCATGTTTGCATGATCTATGGCTTAGCTAATAAGATAGCAAGCATATTATTCCAGATTGGTATATTTACATTCGATTATAATAATGATTTGATTCCCAAGTTAATAATGATAATTGGAATAAGTGTTAAACTTCATAACAGATTATGTTCATACATAAATGGTTTCGTTAAATACGATTACTCAACGTCTGTAATTAGTTGCAAAGGCAATTATCACGAGAGCAAAGGTTCATGTTTGTATTTGAGTACATATGATTTTACATGTCGTTAAACTAATTCACATCAAGCCAACAAGTTATGATACTTCCTCCCCATTGCAATTGGATTATTGTCAGTAGCCGAATACTTCTCATCTAATATTTCGTGTGTGTTATATACTGAAATTAATCCACCACAAGACACAAAGATGAGACCACAAAAAAAGTTGGGAATTTATGTCAGTATTATTATATATGATTAAATACTTCCATTGATGAGATATTTGCTTATGGCTCATTGGTTTTCACTTTAGTGAATCGATGTTCCCAACATCAAGGGGAGATGTAAGGCAGTTGGAAAATGAATTTAGTTGGAATGAATTATCATTGATCCTCAAACTAAATTATATAAACTGAAAATTCTTGTATAAAGATTAACGAATCAATTACCAGACAATTCACTGACCAAAATAGAGTGTCTATCTAAGACACATATACCAACTGCTAATGCTCCAATTAAAGTTGTCTAAGAAGGACAAAATCATATTGATAATGCGTCTAATACACGCGTGTAACATGGTAGACCAATCGATTCCAAAGATAAAATATCCTCGCAAATTGGAGCAAGTAATAAAGATAGTCAAGTCGAGGTACAATAAAAAAAGTCTCTTAAAAGACATTAGACATGATGGTTCTTGAAAAACCTCAGGTACCTGAAAACAAAGAGCTCTTAGTAAATTATATTGTATCATGTCTATAAAGATATATGGAATCGACATAAAGTCGACGTCGTTGTACTTTTATTTATACATATAATTAGCGCTTGAAATGATTATGAGGATCAAGATTCTAAATCTGCCTATGAAAAATGATTGGCCAAAGTGGAAAGACGCAAACATGGCAGAGTTGAATTCTCTAAATAAGGAAAGTTTTTGGACCATCAGTCCGTACAACTAAAGTTGTAAAATGTGTTAGATACAAACGGGTCTTGTATATGAGTTATGAAAATTCAATCAAGTTATATAAGGCAAAATTGATGGCACAAGGATTTTGCAAAGACCTATGAGTGAGTATTAGGAGACGCATTCTCCAATGGTGGAAACAATGACTTTCCAATACCTAAATAGTCTGGTAATACAAAGAGAGAATTGATACGCGTCTAATAAATATAATGATTCAGTTGATATTGAAAATTTACAAGAAAGTTTTTAAAGAATTTGAATTAACAAATCATGTAAAGTAAGTTCTCGAGAACACAATGGTTGTTGTGTATAGAGTTATATTTGAATATGTTACGATTCTTGAATATGTTGAGCATAAATGGAACTCATGAAGAGTTTTCTAAGGTAGTTGAATACTTGAAAGGTTAAGTGATACATCTTAATGATTGAATTCTTGTGCATCAGTAAGCATACACATAGAAGAGAATGTACATGATGAGTACAATATCTCAATAAACAAAGAAATTGTACAAAATGGATTTTTGATATGTGATACAAAATAATGTGTTTATGAAGCAAAAATCCTGAAAAAGTGAATGTGTATGCATAATTTGTCAAGTTAAAAAGAAGTCCATGATGGATTGGTAAATTCATGGATTTATGCTTATTAAGTATGGATTAAATTATTCGGATTGAGCATGATATAAATCAAGAGATATTTTGATAAAGAGGGAGATGAGTTGGATATAATTAGTCATACTTTTATCAAAATTTCACTCTTAAAATGTCATTATAATCACAGTTTACAATGATGTACATGTCACCGAGAGAAACTTATGAGCTTTTAAAGAGAAAATTCTTTTTGAAAGACCTTGACATAGTGTGATTATTGTTCGACTTATAGTTCGAGTAGATGTGTAATTATATACTTATAAATATCAAAGTGCATCTAGAAAATGTTGAGACATTTTATCATGGACAAGTTTAATCGTATTTAGCACGTTAAAGGATGACAAACAATGACTCGATATCATTTCTTATCTAAATATGAAATATTATTGGTTTGAAAATACCATTATTAAATGCATATGTGCATTATGTCATACTGTTATCTATATATGATTATTATTTTCTTTATTTATATTTATCAGCTTGTGTCTTGTTAGGAAACATCAGAATGGGTTAAAACATGTATTTCAGGTATGAAAGATATGTGTTTATATTTTATTAACCCATCATAACAAGTTTGGTTAGTCTTGTTGATGCAGAGAAACACAACATGATCATAGTGTTTACCAGATGAAGCAATAGAAGTTTTCACGTGAAGATCATACAACATTATTCAACTTAAAGATTCAAATGTCAAGGGACGAAGACACAAATGATTGACTACAAAAGTTTTGGGTAACTTTCACAGAAGATCGATATTTACCATTTTAAATGATATATAAATCAGGGGGAGACAATACGCGCTGCACTCTTTTTCCCTTAGCTATGGTTTTGTCCCACTGGGTTTTCCTAGCAAGGTTTTTAATGAGGCAGCATATCCAAACGTATTGAGTTGATAACCAAGGGGGAGTGTTATAAATATATATTATTATGGTTATCAATATCTAATATAGATTAGGTTTTTTCTCTAAGTAATCTTTTCCTATATATACATATCATTGTATCTTATTGTAATACACACCTTAGTAATAAAATCTCTCCCTTCTCTCTCTACATGTTTTCTCTTATTCTTTAGCTATTAGGCTTGTTTCACAACATATTACAAGTTTTGAACTAATAATCTATATCTATACTTTAGTAATAACCAAGCCTACCACCACACCGATTCATTACCTTAAGTTTACTTTACCCATTATAATATATCTATATATATAATGTCTTTTTTTTACTTGGAGACTTTAATTAAGTATGGGTCTAAAGCCATAACTTGTGTTTTCTGTCCCACTAGCTACCCTTGAGTTAGAAATGACCACACCTATATTCTAAGACATCCTATATGATTGGGGGGGGGGGGGGTATCAAAGCCCCTCCATGCCCCCGCTATGGTTTAATGTCCTAAGAGCGCCCATTTATATATATATATACATATGTATGTATGTGTACGTGAGAGATGGAGAGAGCCGTTGGAGGGGAGGGGGGGGGGGGCTCCACACCCATTAGCCCCCATTGTTGAAACGATGTTTGGCTCCGTGCCCCACCATCAAAAACGCCCCTTGATGATATTCCATGCCCAAGAGCGAATGACAGCCACCTCCACCATGCCCAATAGCGTATGATCTAATTAGCCAACCAATAACATGCAACTCCACTGAAACATCAAAAAAAAAATAAAAAAAAAGGTCCACCTGTTCCCCATCTACACAATCAACGGACAGAAACAATCAGATGCAAAATCAACGGCTTACACTCGTCCATGGTATTGTACAGTCCACATGGGTATGATATGAGCGTGTGTAGGCAATCAATCCTCTCTCTTCCAACAAGTAAACCAACCAAGTACCACCTGCACTTGTCACTTCCCCCTTTTCAATATTATTATTATTATTATTCACACACTCGCCATTGCTGCTGCTATACTGTGTGTGTAAACTCTGAACAACTCAAATCAACTCAAAAGCATATGTAATGTAACAACAACTTATTCATTCATCTCTTCTTCGTCTTCGATGACTTGAACAACCTCCTCTCGTGCTATGGATAATAATAATAATAATAATAATAATCAACGGCAGATTAGCAAATGCGGTGCCACGTGGCATTCATCCACGGAGCCGGCTCAAGTTCAGTTGCCGGATGCTTCTAGAACAACTTCTTCTTCGGTAATCTGCATTACTGTCATATTGTGTGTGTTGATTAATTTGTAGCGGTTATTGGCGCCTGTGTGTTTCGGTGTTAGGTTCTAATGATTCAGATTGAATGAATGTGTTATGCTCGTTATTGATTGTTTAGAGTAGCATCCGGTCTAGGCTTTCGAGTTTTTGCTTTCGATTTGCCCTAATTTTTGTTAGGTTTTGGTAGAGTGAAGAATATGTATGTGTAGCTATTTTTAACCTAATTTTTTTTAGGTTAAAGTGTGCAATGGGGTTATAAATTATAGATTATCTTCACAAATGCCTGGTGACATTGTAAATATTTAATGAGGTGAAATCACTCGGTTAAACTTGTTTATACAGTTCCTGTATCTTCTGTAATAGAACTTTTAGAGCATAGAATTGTGTGTGACATTTGTATGTGGAGATTATATTGTATACTGTAAACAATGTATATAGATTGGGACACATCTAAACATATAGCTTCTGTGAACATTCATGCCTTCATTTTCCCAGTTTCCCCTAAATTTTGTTAGTTACTGACAAAGCTAATACGTGTAGCTTAAAATTGTGCGCTGAATTCCTGGAATATATTGATTATCTTCACTGATGCCTGGTGACATTGTGAATATTTTATATGGTGAAACAACAAGGTTCTACTTGTTTATACAGTTCCCATACCTTCTATAAGGAATTTTTTGGGCATAAAACTGTATGTGCATTTGTATATGAAGATTATATCCTATACTGTAGACAATGTATATACTTTTACATGAATGCACTATTAGATTGGAACACATCTAAACATATAGCTTCTGCAAACGTTCATGCAATCATGAATTCATGATTCATGCCTTCATTTTCCCAATTTCCCCTAAATGTTGTTAGTTACTGATAAAGTGAATACGTGTAGCTTAAAATGTGCATTGGATTTTTGGAATTTATTGATTATCCTCACAATTTCTTGGTGAAATTGTAATTATTAACACTGTGAAACAACAATGAATCTGTATGTTTTATAGATGGAGGGAATGTGTCTCGATAATATAAATTTTAGGGCATAAGTTTGTATGTAATGCTGAGTTGCTGACAATTGGTGTCTGGAGATTATATGCTATACTGTAGACCATGTTTGTGTTTTTACATGAATGTACTATTGGATTGGGACACATCTGAAAATATAGCTTGTGTGAATATTCATGCAGTCATGCCTTAATATTTTCTTATGCATGTATGTATATGTTTCATCATTAATCGAATGATCTGTTATTTTTTGGAACTTGTTTTTAAAGAAAGTAAGTTGTGTCAACGTGTTTGAGATAGATTTGGTTATGTTTTGACATACAAGTTTGATAACTTTGTATTTTCTGTAGATGAATAACTCAGGTCGTTATGGTTATCCACATATTGTGCAAGAACCATCTTCATCAACCAGAAAACTGATGGCTGATCCCTTGTTTCAAACTACAAATTTCAATTTAGGCAACTCAAGTCTGTCAGTGATGGGAGCTCCATTTTTTACCCTGCTTTCTGGACCACCATCTTATTCACAATATGAGTCCCAACAAGTATTGAGCTCAAAGCCATCCAATCCATCCAGTAATGTTCATGTCTACAACAGTAGTTCTATACTGGGTCCTACAGGGCGCAGATCTTCATTCTGTTCCCCTAATTTATCATCGCACAGCATCGATAACCGCTACCTGACGTCCAAAACTGATATCCATCCACTTGTTCCAGTCAAGTCTTTAGCAAGTGCTGGTGGAAAATCTGCTTCTTTACATGAACAATCAAATGGCTTCACTTCTCAGAAAAATGCGCCAGTCTCTGGTCCAATGCCACCTCAGCATAGGAAGCTTCACAGCTCACCCCTTCATCATCAGTTATCTCTTCCCCCAAGTGTTTTGCCACGTGTGTTTTGTCTGTATGCAAGTGAGTTTTTACACCATTTTGGTTGCAACTTACAAGTTTTGATGATAAGCTCTAATTTTTTGTATTTTTATATCTTTGAAGGTGGTGAGCTCTTTCTCACCAATACTGGACTCTTTGGAGTTGTTTGCTCATGCCATGGTTTTCGCATGTCAATCTCTAAGTTTTCAGAGGTAGTTTTTGAATACATGTTCTTTTGGATTAATCAGTGGTTCTTATGAAAATGATTATGTAAATCTTATTGCTAATTGCATGCAGCATTCAGGTTTGCAAGATGTTAACCCTGGAGATTCTGTGCATATGGATAGTGGTGAGACCATTGCTAAGTGGAGAGAAGTCTATTTTTCTAAGTTAGGGGTAAGCTCATATATTTTCGTTGTCATGAGATTACTGTAATAGTTATTATGCAAGACATGCAGAAGATTTGCACTGCAGTATATGTATTAGTTTTGATCTTTGTGTTTCCGATTTTGACCATGAATCTTTATATCAGAAGCATGCATAACATGCTCCACTAGTCTAGTATGTGTTACTTTGGTTCTTTTTATTATTGAAAACTGTATTTCTTATTGGCATGTTATTGAAGCACCAAGAACACTGGTTGGTGATGTTTTTATCATGCTTTAGATTAGGGTACCTGAAGATCAATGTGGATGGAACTGGCCTGAAGGATACTCCTCTACAGCTGATGTTGCAAAAAGTAAGCAGAAGGTACCCAATGAAACGGAAGTTGCTGATTCGTCCAATTCTGTTGGTTCTTCTAGACCATATGCAGCTTCCAGACAGCCATTGATGATTCCAGATCACCACCATTTAAATCAGAATTTTGTTCACGCCCTTGATACATGTAAATTACCAAATGGCTTCACTGAAACATCTCAGAGCAATGCTCGTGGTGGGTCAGCTAACAAGACTACCGAGCGCCATGTGTCTCATTGTTTATCAACTTCAAAGTTTGTTGGTGACACGGATAAAGCTTTTAAATCTGTCCCAACTTACTCTGATAAAATAAACAGTTATAGGGATGGTGATTTAATGAAAACAACTAAGGTTTCCTCAAATATTGAGTTGAGACTAGGACAGCCATCTCAGCAGAATCAAACACCTGGGATATCAAAAGTACCATGCTTCGATACTCGTGTTAGCAGAGTTGGTCATCCATTGGAATTAGTTTCCTCGCAGCAGCGAATTTATAATGGTGTGTTTCTGCTATCTTTCTTTGTATTTGTTTTTTTTATTCCAACTTATATGAACTAATGGTCCGTTTTTTCCCCTCTTTTTTTCAAAATAAGATATCACAGGCAGTAACAGAATTACAGAGGAAAACAAGCAAAATGTTAACTGTGCTGCTCAAGCAGCTAAATCCTGTTCAACAGAAAGACAAAACCAGTTAGGATTTTCTAGTCTTGGGTTTGGAGCGTATAGCACAAGAACCACTTTGCAACCAGAACAACCGAAAGGTGATGTAGTCGCTGGTTCAGTTAATTCCATGCTATTTTCACACTTCAATAGTCCTAAAGATAAGATGTCTAAGCAACAATATGTAGAATCTCAAATTTCTAAGCTTGGTTTTAATGATATGGACAATTACAAGCTTATGGATAAAGGGAAAGGGTTAGAGCATGTTGACCATGGTTTTCCTGGTCCAGTTACATCTCAACATGTGTCTCCTAGACCACCTTTGACATCAAAAGCTCCATCACCGGTGTTTTCATCTATGATTATGAACTCTTCTCCTAACATGACCTCATCAATGTCAAAAGTAGAGGGTAGCAGAGTAATGAATTTACGTACACACTCATCAAATGTTTCATCTTTATGTGGGCTTGAAAAGGACCAAAATGTATCAAACAACCCTTTGAATGGAAACTTATGGAGTTCAATAAAAATTCCAGAATTCGTAAGCAAACCTGTTCATTCTGGAACCACTTTATGGATTGCTAAAGATGCAGAAAAATCAGCTGTAATTTCTGGTGAATGTTTATCTTATTCACTAGAGATTACTGATTTTTGTTCATTTTCTCCACCCTTCTAGATTTAATAAAATAATGAAAATAAATTCAGGCAATCCTTTGAATGGAAATTTATGGAGTACAACGAAAATGCCATCAAAACCAACTGCAAGTACATATATTATCCCAGAAGTTGCAACAAAACCTGTTCATTCTGGAGCTACTTCTTGGACTGCTAATGGTGTGGAGAAACCAGCTGTAATTTCTGGTAAATAGTTACTCTAATCACTATAGATTACTGATTTTTTAGTTCATTTTCTCTACCTACCTGAATCTGAAAAAAATAATGCAATATATTTTACAGTATCACAAGAAACATCATTTCAAATAGGAAAAAGCAGAGTGCTAAGCAACCCTTATCAAACTGGTCCTCCACTGCCAAGGTAACTAAAAATTACAACAAAATAATCAAGAAATAGTAATTCATTGTACTACTTTTGTTTTTGTAATCATTGTTTTGAATTTACATGTTAAAATTTAGGCTTGGTATACCTGGTTCATCATCTGGAAATGGAAACTGCTTTCAGGGTACATCATGTGCATATGTTCCAGAAACATGCAGGTGTCTGGTACAAAAAAAGCATATGGTTGAAAAATCAAATTTTGATGGAAAAGAATTTCTCAGTGCTTTTGGAGAACCATCAAAAATCAGAGCTCCTACATTATCTCCTAATTTGCAAAAAGGTTGCACTTTGCATGATGGATCTGTTTCTTTAGGTAAAATTGGAGAAACAATAAAGCCAAGTCTTAAAAAAGTTGAATTTAATGCTTTTCAATGGAAAGATGTTCCTACCAAAATGACAGGCAAGTGCCAAGCGTCATGCAGAGATGAAACTGCTAAGGTTTTAGAGGATAGAGTTGATGCCATTGACCAAACTTCTGATGTAGTTGTCAAAAGCGTTGACCAACCTGTTCAGAATGTTGACTGCATGAAAGAGCAGGTCATGTCTAATATATCATCTAAATGTTCGGCTCCTGCTTTGACCCAAGCTTCAGTCAAAATCAGCAATGGAGATTCATGCACTGATGATGCACAAAACACTGACTGTGCCAAAAATTGGTCTTCTGATGATTGTAGCAACACTGGATTTGATGGGTTTTCTCGGAGAACCAATTCCAAAAACGAAACACGGTCAAAATCAGTTCCTGGTCGGTCAAACCGTAGTCTTGTTGATGAGCTAAGGGTTATAGACTCTCTACGATTAAAGAAAGTACAGAATCAAGCCCCTTTGCATGAAAATAGTGCTTCAATGAATACATTTGATAAAGATTTTGAACCGAGAAAAAGAAAAGGAGAAACAAAATTCAAAATTCTTGGAAAATCATTCTCTGGCTCTCCTACTTCTTCAATATCTACTGGAAAGTCTGGGCAGTCTTCTCAGTCTCTTGAAGAAGTACATAGACTTGATAAACATAAAAAGGAACTTCCATGTAGGATTCAAAAAAGGGGTTATGAACATGATGATATTCTTGAAATTCCAGAATCATCACGTGCAAAGAAGCTAAGGATTGATTTGGATTTTTCGAAAACAAAAAGTGTTTGGAAACAAGAGTTATCTTGTAAAAGATTCACTAGGCCACTAGTATGTGGAAAGTATGGTATTATCTCAAATGGTGATACATCTAAACCAGCAAAGATATTTTCTCTTAAAAAGATTATTAAAACTTCCAAAAGATGCTCCCCTGTCACAGATGAATTTGTGAAGAAATCACCAGTAAAAATATTAAAGAAATCTATCATCAGAGAAGCAGATCGACGAACAGATAGATTTTCTAGTTTTAAAGAGGATATATGCTACATTGGAAAAGAATCTGAAGTATACAGTGATGATGATACAACGGAATCTTCAGATAGTGATTTTGGCACCAAGAAAAGGCAAAAAAGTAAGAAGATTTGCAAGCGTAGCCTATATGAGTTAATTACAGAAGGTATACTATTTCTAACTAATATAGGACACTAATGTTTAACTTCATTTTTCTTAAAATACTTTTCGGGTCTGTTACAGAGGTATACATTTGGTCCAAACATAACCTTATTCTTTTGCTCCTATGATATCATCAGAAAAAGATTCTGGTTTTGCTACAATTCCGAAGAACATAGCTTCAGTGTCTCAAGATAACTTGAAGAATGATGGAAATAGTAATAATCTCCGTGGAGTAGAAAACGTATCCAGGTAATTAGTTATATTTGGATTTGAATTACCTGTACATTAGTTACTTTTGTCTAAAAAAAACTGTATGATAAGATCAATGGCCTATGGTTTAGATCCCCGAAAGAGTTAACATGCAAGTCAACTCCAGATGTGGATAAATTCTGCAATGTTTGTGGAAGCTTAAACAATGATGAATTAAATTGCTTGTTGGAGTGCAACCGATGCTTGATTAAGGTATGCCCTTCAGTATTTGTATACTTTGATTAAAGTACCACCTACTTAGATTATGAGAAACTTTTATATGGTATTGTGCAGGTGCATCAGGCTTGTTACGGAATTCCAAAAGTTCCAAAAAACGATTGGTATTGTAGACCGTGCAGAGAAAATGCTACTAATATGGTAAGAATTCGTTCAATTTGAAATTGATGGCCAATTCATGTCTAATTGATTGTGTGTGCACACACGTGTATGCTAAACATTCTGCAAGTTTAACCTATGAAACATATTAATTGTGGTTTTATTGGCATTCAGGCATGTGTTCTATGTGGTTATGAAGGTGGGGTTATGACTCGGGCTCTTCATAGTAACAGTATTGTGAGAAGCCTTTTGAATCCATGGAATGTTGTTGCAGAATCACAGGAGACTCAAAATATTATATGTAAACATATAATGGCATCTTCAGTGTGTGATCCTATGGTCAAGAATTCATCTTATCCTGCGAATGACAAAGTGGTAATAAATAGTGTTACATCAGGAACTTTTGATCCTACTGTGAAACAGTGGGTACATATGGTTTGTGGACTTTGGACACCTGGCACACGATGTCCAAATGTAGACACCATGAGTGCTTTTGATGTGGCTGGTGCTTGCTTTCCCAAAGAAAATGTGGTTAGACCTTAACTGAGTATATTTAACTAATTTCATTTTCCATGAATTTAAATTATACCAAGTGTTAATAGATTTTATTTAACTTGTAGGTTTGTTCAATGTGTAAGCGTCGCGGTGGTTGTTGCATAAAGTGTAGAGTTAAAAACTGTGCAATTCACTTCCATCCATGGTGTGCCCATAAAAAGGTCTTAATCTCCTGCCCGTTTGACCTGCTAGAGATAAAATATAAACTGAGTTGACTCACTCAAGTAAATGTTAATCTGATTGGTGGTTTGGAAATAGGGTTTACTGCAAAGTGAGGTTGAAGGAGCTGAGAATGACATGGTTGGTTTTTATGGAAGATGTGAGCTTCATGCAACCAAAGATGATTGTTGTAACCGTAAGACTAACTCTCAGAGTATGCAAATTGTGTGTCTTCCTGAAAAAGAAACATGTGCTCGAACCGAGGTCTGTCTACTACTACTAATAATAGTAATAACGGTTATATCTGGTAACCAGTGTTTTATATATATCTAATAGTTTTTTGTTTTTTTATGTGGATTAGGGTTATAAGGGACGGAAACGAGAAGGGTTTAGGCATGATAACCAACAAAACCTTAATGGTGGTGATGGATGCATGGTTCAGCAAGAGCAAGTAGATGCTTGGAATTATATAAACCGGCAACTTTTATCTAAAAAACGGCTTCATAAAATGCCACAACCAGTTCAAGATGTAGAATCTGATTTCCGGGTATGTTAAATACGTTATTACCTCTTTTGAGATAGGGCTGTAAATGAACCGGACGGGACATGTTTGTGTTTGTTTGTTTAACTTTAAATGAACAGGGTTTTCTTGTTCGTGTTTGTTCATTAAGAAAATGGGTGTGCTCATTTGTTAACAGTATAAATGAACGGTTCATGAACGTAGATGAATGAACCTAACTGAGCATATATGAACAAACATGACTGAGATAAAACCAATTAAAAAAGGTGACACTGTGACAACACTAGAAAGTTATTAAACCTAGAGTAGTAGACTAAATTGTAACGGTCCTAAAACATTTAAATGGATATATAAGAGAACATAGTTGAACGGACTTAAATTAAAGAACATAAATGAATGTAATCAAATGAACATATAACCATGAACGAACATTCACGAATATAAATGAACGAACGAGACGTATTAATGTTTGTTCATTTAACAAAATAAACAAAAGGTTTGGTTCATGTTCATTCGTTTATTAAATAAGCAGAACATAAACGGACTTCCCACCTAACGGTTTACGGAGTTCTGACTTTGGAAAATCTCATCTCGTGTGTATTTGCAGAAAGAATATGCTCGGTATAAACAGTCAAAAGGTTGGAAGCATTTGGTTGTATACAGATCAGGAATCCATGCTCTTGGTCTGTATACATCATTGTTCATTTCACAGAGTGCAATGGTATAATCATTAGTCAATAAATGAAATATTTACAAAACTTATAGTAATCATTATTATATGAATAACAGGTTGTAGAATATGTTGGTGAAATCGTGGGGCTGCGTGTTGCTGATAGAAGAGAAGGTGAGTATCAATCTGGAAAGCAATTGCAATATAAAAGCGCTTGTTACTTTTTCAGAATTGATAAAGAACATATAATCGATGCAACTCGTAAAGGTGGAATTGCTCGGTTTGTAAACCATTCATGCCAGGTAAAAGTGTAAAACTAACTCACTCATTCAAATTATTATAATTTTGTTACATGTTCAGTATAACAAATGCTTTGTTTACTAATCACTTATTACCATGTCTTCATAACTAGCCAAATTGTGTTGCTAAAGTGGTGACGGTGCGGGGTGAAAAGAAGGTAAAAATTTTACATTCCAAATTTAGATAATTCAAATCCAAATATATTGTAATTATTTATTGATGTGGTTTTATATTAAATTGTATTGAAACAAAAAATGATTGGTGTAAAAATGAAATGCAGGTTGTGTTCTTTGCTGAAAGGGACATATATCCAGGAGAAGAGATAACATATGACTACCATTTTAACAATGAAGATGAAGGTAAAAAGATATTGTGTTCTTGCAATTCTAGTAATTGCAGGCGTTATCTCAATTAATAATAATATTGGCGGTTCCATTTTCACATTCTTTTTTTGTTGTTTTAAATCGCTTCTTGAATGTATATGTATAATTCATGCCTGCATTGTTGATTCTCTGTTTTTGGGATCAGTTTTCATGTGGAATGAATATGGTGTAGTCAAGGTCTAAGAAAATATAAAGATTTGTAATTAGTTTAAAATTTTGAATTATATAGAAAGTATACAAAATAAAGAGTTAAAAAGTTGCAATAACTTGAAACAATTTGTACAATACAGAGTTAAAAAGTTGCAATACCGTGAGAACCGAACCGGAACCAAAAATGATTAAAAATTAGAACCGGAACCGGAACCTATTATAGTAAACCGGTTCGGTTCCAAAACCGGTAAAGTCGGTTCTCGCTAATTGGTTCTGACTAGAACCGTTTCCGTTGTATATTTATCATATATGTTGTTCATACTTTGCAAATTACAAAACAAGTTTATATAATTGTATATCTTCTTTCACGGTAAAATTAATTTAGGTTACAACATGAACATCCGTTATATTTTTTATTAAAACTTAATTGTCGAAGTTAAATAAATCATTAGCAACGATAGATTAAAGGAAGATCATATCATTTTATATTAAATTACCTTGATAGCTTAAGTCAAAATTGATTATGGTTGCTAGGTCTTGAACGCAAAGAAAGAAGATTTGAATTAAATAATAATTGAATGGATGCGGGTTAATAAGTTACTCTATAAAAAATGGGTATTGGTAAATTTAGTTAAAACGTTTTTAATATTCCGGTTCTTCGGTTCCAAGTCTAGAACCGCCGGTTTTACCCGGAACCGAACCGCAAACCGTTTAATGCAAATTCTGAGAACCGAGAACCGTAATGTAACACAGGTTAGCGGTTCTGAGGCACCGGTTCGGTTCCAGTTCTGCGGTTCTGACGGTTCCGAACCATTTTTTGATCACCCCTAAATACAGACTATAAACAAAGTTAAAATTTAATTAACTTGGATAAAATTAAGCTGATTAGAGGGGACGGAGTGGGGGTCGAGAAAAGCTGAGAGAAATCCAATACCGGTCCAGCGGTTATTTTTTTACACAAATTGGGGAATTTTCTCGTTGGCTCCCGTTCATTTACACACTTTTTTGATCCGTGGGTTGCGGGGGACAAGCGAAGACTCCTTCCCCTCTTATAGAATAGCCTCTTTTAACTCTTCATCTCCTAATTTATTTAAGGATTGTTACAAACTGAAACAATGACTATTTTTGGGTGTTTGGGATTAATAATCCAAGTCATTTATGATTTTATATGAAGGTAAAATAAGCAATCCAGTTTAATGATTGCTGCCAACAACCTTGAGTGTTTCACCATCTTAACATGCTAGTTAGTTTCACCTAGCTACTAATGTTATTGATGATGAGTTTTAATCCTAGGTTTTTTCTGTGTAATTGAACTTTCAATGCCTACTTTCATGTACTTTTCCATATTATAAAGTGTATAGTAAATTTACACCAACTTCTCAAGTGTTTGTAAATTCAAGTTGTTTTACTTCTTCCTTGAGCGAAAACCTAAATTTTAGAATTCAATTTAGTCCCCAAGCCCAAAACAGTTAAAACGCCCCTTAACATTCATTCATCTTTGTAAGATTTGAAAATCTGTGAAACTAAATATTCTCTTTAACCAAACAAGAATATATCTTACATCAAAATCTGTAACGAAGGTCTGTAATAACACAACACACATCTTCAAAGTAACACACCAAATGTGTCAACTTTACAAATATGTTTTCTTAACTACCTCCCTTCAACAGCTGCTTTAATATGAGGATACCGATCAGCCCACCTCGAGTATCCTACACAACCAAACAAACAAATAACTAACTTCAAATTGTTCACTTAAAAATATTTATCACACTCACAAGTCACAACTGAGTAATAATGAATTCACATTTCACATCACATACCTGAGATGACTATTTGATGAAGATCCGCCTCAGACTCCATATGCTGAAAATTAAATTAGAAAACCATTTACTAACTAATTCTTACCATAATATTGCTCATATATAACAATAATAATATTCATGATATAAGAAATATTTAAACAACTTACTTTACCAAACGTAGCCAAACTTCGCTTCATGAGGCGACATAAACCGATAAAATTATCATTATTAAAATGTGGATTGCTTTGAAGAATGGCTTCCGATGTGGAATCTAATATCAAACTGCATATGCTTGAAGCCATCATGGTACAAGACCAGTCAACTGCATCATCTGATCAACCACAAATTAATCAACATTAAAATCACAAAAATAAAAAGAAAGAAATAAAAAACACTATATATATATAATAATAACTAATACCTGCCCATGATGACGTTGCACCCAATAGTCTGATAAAACAAGAATCATCCTAGGGTACCCTAATCTGCTCTTTCTGATAGGATAAAAAGAAAACATAATAATCAACAAAAATAGCATTTAAAGTTTAAACTGATAACTTGATATATTGCATTGCTGGAAATTAACATACCTTTAAAAGAAGATTTAAAATTGTATCACAGGCCAAGAAGATCGGACCGTTATCCTCCATTGTACCGGTATCTTCCAAAAGCAGCTTAATTAGGCATTCTACAACCTTCAAGTTCAATCAGTATTTAATTTTGGACGAATCAGTAACAATCATATGCTATATTTCATCATGTGACTTAAGAAACATCTTATATTTACTATAATGCATTTAAAATAATAACTTACTGCTTTATATACACCAGAAGAGATAATAAGCTGACATCCATTAACCTCCATTGTTATTTGGCATACCATTGGCAGCAAGAAGCAAACTGAAGAAAAGGGGCTGAAATTGCCAAATCACATTTATGAAATTTAAATTCAAATTACTTCAAAACTGAATAAATAAGATAACTAATTAAATAAATGAAAAAAAAGAAATAGACATAAAAGTAGACAAACCTCTGTTCATCTTCACCTTGAACCGAAACCATGTACCCTAAAAGCTCCATAACTTTGTCATTGCATGCAGACGGACTTTCAGCAAGGTAACTGCAAAATAATTTTTTTTAAAGAAACTATATAAAATAGTGATATAATTATACAATATTGACATGAGGATTACCTTCCAACTATCCTTACTGAAGCCAGAAAATCATTCCCTTTATATTGTCCATGATCCTGCAAAAAAGTAACAATTATTCATATATAAATGCTACATGACCTTGAATATGTGAAATAATATTAATATTTATGTTTAATACCTTGGCATCTCGAAGATACTCTAGGATCACACCGATTGTCTCGTTAAGCCCATTGATGATCTTCGTGAACATTTTCTCACTAATGATATTACCTATAAATAATAAAATATATCACATTTATAATATTAATTAACATAAATGCTACAAAACTTAGGCTAGTTGAAGTAAAAAATGCATACCTTCATCTTCAGCAATACTTGCTATCAATTTAACTATCTTTTCCACCAATGAAAATGCAATGGCAAGATTTCTTTGCTTTAAGATAACAGTTTCAGCATCTAATGCTTCTTTAGACTCGTATCTTAAATACGCCAAATCATTAAGAAGAACCGCAATTTCCACCCTAGAGGTTTCTAGAACAAGCAATGTACACCTGGCAAAACAATAAAACCGGGTAAAGAAAAGCACTTGCTGACCTGGAAAAAAATTAACACGGCCCGCATACCTGTCAGCTGGAATAGAATCTTGAATACCTGATAAGTTTGCTTGCTCAACAAGCCACCGTTCACCAGCAATACGCATAACAGACTCAGCCAAAATAAGAGCTTCCAGCCTTTGATTTGGTGCTGAATACAAATTTCATAGATTAATAATATAATAAAAGTTTAATCAAGCACACAATAAACTTAAAACTTACCAACACGGTTTTGCAAAACGGCAACAACACCAACACGCACATAACTTGTCCAACTTTTATTGCTCAGTGTACCAAGAGTTTCATGCACAGGTGCCTAACAAAGTACCTTTTTAGGTTACATCTTCTGCAAGTGATGATATGAAATAATGAAACCAATATAATATTTTAACAACTTTAGTATAAAATATGCATACCGCATATATTGAATTTAGGATCATTGATAGAAGATGAAGTGTCTCAAATTTCAAAGCATTGTGAGACAAAGCAAACTGTTTTGCTAGCACTGTAACCTGCAACAAGACATGAATATTTAATTTAAAAAACTACGATATTATGAAAATACAAAAAGTTATGAGCTTACCACTGATGACAGATCTGAGCAATACTCTTTTATAATTGTGTCGAGTGAAAGTTGACTTATGGTCAACTGAAGGAGTTTAATCGCTAGTTCCATTGCATGGGAACCTAAACAAGTTTCAAAAATATTATATTCAGACCTTGACATTATTATTAACAACTTCGGCAATAAAGTAAATAAAAAATAGTTACATACCATCTGGTAAATTTGGCATCTGAGAGGCTAAAACGGTCATTCCACCCGATTTGTAAAAGATTTGAACCCCGTTACTGTGGGCTGCTGACACCAAGTATAAAAACTCTAAGCATTCTTCAACAAGTGGTGGTCCTAATCTGTAGATTCAGAAAAATATATAATAAGATATAAAAGAATATTGTTTAGTCATATATATAATTATAAATGCTTACTGTTTAGAAAGAACTTCCAGTATGAGTGGAATCTTGTTGACCATATCATCAGAAGAAGCAATACCAGAAACCCGACAGAATGCAGCCAAAATAGATACCGACAACTGTAAGTATGCATCCTGGTTATTTTGACTATTCTCACTTGTGCTTCCTTTACCCATCCCTACCAAAAACATACACAAAAATTATAAATAAATAAAATAAAGTTAATGCACTTTTTCCTAAGAAACAACAACAATTTCATACTAAAACATAGAATCCTTCAAATTTGTTTAAGTGATTCTCACTCTACACCCAACAATTGAACAAATTATATATATATACATATATATATATATATATATATATATATAAGAACTAGAGTAATTATGTTATAAAAGATAATATAGTGTAATAATAATTACTCTAGTGTTAACATAATTACTCTAGTTATTTGTACACTTCTCACGATAAAAGTCATTTGTATTTGATCCAAACCCTATATATTTGTGTGTGTGTGTGTGTGATCAGAACTAACAAATAATCTCAAAACATTCAGAACTGAATCATATGTGGGGGAGCGTGCAGATGTAATCAAATTCATATAATCACGCACGATAGAGCACATGACAGGGTCCAAACTAGGGGTGTATACGGGCCGAGCTGCTCGTGAGCGACTCAACATCGGCACGCCAAAAGCTCGAATCGATCCAAGGTTAAACAGGTGATGTGGTTCCAACAATTAATCGTTGGCCAAAGAAAATAGACGGGAATCTAGATTAGCAAATAGAGAGAAATCCAGACTTAATTCATATTCTTCATTCATGCTCTAAAATAAAACAACCAAGGCCATTTATAGGCTTACATTGATAAAAGAAAATAACAAAGAAAGTAAACCACTAAACCACTAACTATTAAACCAACTAAACCCACGTAAAGAAGTTAAGGTAATAATTGAGATAAACTACATATCCCACGTTCACAACTCCCAGCAGTGCATGGCGGCACGGTAGAGTTAGGCACATATCAACAGGCTCGATCTTAAAAATACGTTTGTTTAATAAACGAGTCCGAGCATGAACTTCACTTGTCGAGCTTGAGCCGAGCCCAAACGAGCCTATTATTTATTTTTCATATTAAACACATATATTTATAATTATTATCATCATATAGAAAATTATGATAAATAATACGTATTATGTTATATATAAAAATATAAATAAAATATATACAAAAAACAGGTATTAATATTAGTAAAACAACTAATAAATAATAAACGAGTCATCCTTTTGTTTTCGGGTGAGTTTCAAACAGAGTTTGAAAAGGTCAAATCTTTGATGAGCATATCTCAAGCTTGAAAATATTCATGAGCCAAGCTCGAAGTTTAGAAACAAAATAAAGCTAAAGCTTAAAAACCTACCCATACACCAAGCCCAAGCTTTAAAAATATAATAATAAAGCTCGCAATGAGCCGAGCTCAAGTTTGAAAAACTACCCACAAGTCAAGCTTGGGCTCAGCTCGATTACACTCTAAATTACCCTAAAAACAGCATCTAAAGGGCAAATTGAGCTAACTATCATATCAATTGAAGAATTAATACTCTGGCAAACCCATCCATCAATGTGCAGCAACTAATTCACTAAACTAGGGCTCTTAATTCCAAAAGCTCGGCTTTTTAGTCTATCGATTACCGGTTCGGAGCAGGCGGTCAAGGAACGTGTTGCCGAGGGCATCGTAAACCCTAAGAATGGAGTCAATATCATCGTTTTTGCAGAACTTGGTGGCGAGAAGAAGACCCGCGAGGCGTTGTTCGTCTCGGTCGCCTTTGAGTAGCTTCAAACACTCTTCAATTGACGGACCTTGTTGTTCTTGTTGTTGTTGATCCTGATAAAACAAACAAACAAACAAACAATTGTTAAATAATAATAATAATATGTTTGTGTGTAATGTAATGTAATGTAATGAGTGGATTTGAATGTTGTACTGACCATGGGTGTGGGTGTGGGTGTGGGTGTGGGTGTGAGTGTGATCGGAGATTATGAGGAGGAGCAGAGGGTTTATGTTTATGGTGTGGCAGACAAGACAAGACAAGACAAGAGGAGAGAAAAAGACACTTCTAGCAGCGTCTTTGGTAGTCTCTATGAGCGTTCGGTGTTCGATTTGAAACTGCAAAACTTTCAAATCAGTTACCATTGATTTTTTTCATTAGTTTTTAGCTGATGGTTTTTAATTTCAACATAAAAACCGGTTACTAACTCACGGTTTAATTTAAAAATCGTCAAAATCAGACAACAAACGCCAAACAGCCCGTTATTCTTTTAAATGAAAAAAACTATAACATTATGATACTCAAATTAAAGAGAATAACATGTTCGTTTC
Source organism: Bidens hawaiensis (assembly GCF_021521415.1). Taxonomy (NCBI): domain Eukaryota; kingdom Viridiplantae; phylum Streptophyta; class Magnoliopsida; order Asterales; family Asteraceae; genus Bidens; species Bidens hawaiensis. Next base: position 149,536 of record NW_027492658.1, read on the forward strand.
TATGGTGTAATTTCTTTAAAAAATATTAGTGCATGAAAAAGTTATTAATGAATAAAAATAATGAGAGAAGTTGAGTTAAAAATGAAAATAAAAATCACATAAGAGTGAAATATCAAATATCATAGTTGTAACTATTTCTAAAATTTACAAAAGTTAAGCAAAGTGAATGGGTCAATGTTGTAACTATTATTTAATAACCATATTTGACTCTTTTAGTAGACAAGTTCACCCTTATTTTAAATGTATTAAACGTTGTACCATGTGTTAATTGATTTGTAAATTTCTTAAAACCAAGGTGTTTTAATTTGCCCTCATCTCATATATTATATATAAGTATAGATATAGGTGTACCCGTGTGTGTGATGGTTCGGTTTGGGTCGGCTTTGACTTAAATAAAAGCTTGTGCTTAGGTTTGAGTTCGGGTTTGGTTTCAGTTTCGGGTAGGGGAGCAAACGAGCCGCACTGAGCCCGAGTTCGGCTCGTTTCAAGCTCTATTTTCAAAACTAGAGCTCGACCATGAGTATATTTTCAAACTCAAGCTCGGCTTGTTTACTATTTATTAATTATTTTTATATATTTTTTTACGATTATAGTTTTATGTATAATATAAAATAATAAATACTATTTATTTATATTTTTCATAACAATTATATATATATATATATATATATATATATATACACACACACTAGTAGTATACCCGCGCGATGCTGCGGTGATAACAATATGTTTAAACAGATTTTTAGTAACAACCTTTTAAACATATGGCACGATACAGTTTTATTCAAAAAATGAATGTTGTTTTTTGTACGTTACAATTGCTATACGAATCATAAAAACCAAGTTTTCTATGATCAAAACTCATTTTACTGAGCATTTTGACCTAAACCAAATCTATTATAGTAGTCACAGTTATTTAGGGAGTCTTTTGAAACTTTCATGCACGACCAAAGATTTAATGTTCACCCATAGGAAAAATTGTTATTTTCTTTAAATGATCAAAATTCGTTTTGCATATAATTATTATGACGCAAGCCAAAACCTTTTTATTTTTAAAATGAGTCGAACTCATTATGCTTATAACATGCTTTAACCAGAAAGTTGACAGTTTATTTTTAATGTCTCAAACTCATTTTACTTATTACTCATTTTAATCTGAACAAAACTTTATTTTTTTTATAATGACCTAAACCCATTTGGCTTACATCCCATTATAACTCGTACACATTTTAACATATCAAAGTCCTCGGTCGTTAAACCGAAAAAATAAAAGTATTTAAAAATAATCGAAACTCATTTTGCTGGGCATTTTGACCTGAACCAAATCTACTATGTTAGTCGCGGTTATTCAGGAGTCTTTTGAAACCTTTATAAACGCCCAAAGATTTAATGTCCACCTAGAGCCAAAATCAATATTTTTTTTAAATGACCTGGATTCATTTTGCATATAATTGTTTTGACGCAAACCAAAACCATTTTTTTTAAATGTCTCGAACTCATTATGCTTATAACATGTTTTAACCAAAATCAAAATTGACAAAAAATTTTTTCTTAAATGACTCAAACTCATTTTACTTATTGTATGTTTTGGCCTAAACAATATTTTAAACCTTTTTTATATAATGACCTAAACTTATTTGGCTTACATCAAGTTATAACTTGAAGGCGTTTTGACCTGTCAAAGTCCTCAATCGTTGACCCGAAACAATAAAAGTATTTTAAAGAAAATGATTAAAACTCATTTTGATGGCATTTTGACTTGAAACAAACTTGATATATTTTTTTAAATGACACGAAATCATTTTGGTTATAGGTTTATAACATGCGCACCAATATAATACTTTGGATCGTAGACAAAAATAAACACGTTGTAATTGTATGTTCGAAATCTATTAAAGTGTATTATATTCAAAGATATAAATGAAAAACAAAGAGAAAATATATATATATATATATATATATATATATATATATATATATATATATATATATATATATATGGGTAAACTTAAGGGGATGGAAGAGTAATTATTAATTAAATTTACAAAAGTTAAACATAGTTGAAGGTTTAAATTTGTAATTATATTTTAGCTAAATAATTGCATATTTGAGTTGTACTCTTATGCTTAATTGACTTGTATATTATAATCAACATCTCATAATAAAACAAAATTTACATTGATACTTCAACAAAAATAAGAATATTGCAATGGTAGGTTCGTTTTTGTTTAAAACACAATACATTAAAAGATATTGAAGAAATAAAGGTTTTTAATGAATTTGTCAATTAAATGGGTAAAGATAGAGAGTTTATGTGTAACTACTTTAGAAATTTACAAAGTTGTATTAAAGTTGAGGGATTATTTTGTAACTATTTTATAAAGTAGACATTGTTAACCGTACATGATGTCAAAAATACAATATTGCCCTCAAATTTTAAAAATTGTATGCATTAGGTATTGTATTTTATGCATGAGTGATTGTACCTCTTAAAATTTAAGAGGTCCTTCACTCATGCTTTATATATAGTATAGATAGGTATTGGATCATTTCGGAAGTTTTTTTACAGCGAGAAGTGCGAGAAATGAAGGTGTAACTCCATTAATCCCTAATTTCACTCTCTTTTTTATGTGTAGGTGCATATGTATGTGTGTAGGTACGTATGTTTGTATATGTGTACGCATGTTTGTATGTGTGTAGGTACATAGGTTTAAATGTGGCTCGGTACATTTATATGTTTGTAGGTTGGTTTGAATGTGTAATTAAGACATAAATACAACCAACCTACATATATGTATGTAACATCATATGAAAGGGAGTGAAATTAGGGATTAATGGAGTTATACACTCACTTATCGCATTTCTTGCTGTAATATCACTTCTCGCAAGATCCATCCCCTATATATATATATATATTTGGCATGTTCGTTTAGGCTTGCGAGCTGGATCAAGCTCGATAAGTGAAAACCGGGTTTTTGATTAAACGAGCTTCCTTTTAGGTTTGAGCTTGGGCTCCGGCTCAATCGAGCTTTTTCACAAGCCGATCTCAAGTAGCTCATGAGCAGCTCGACTCATTTGCACCCCTAGTTTCGGTTTTGTTATATGAGTGTGGAAAATTTTGGTAGAAAAATATAAATTTGGGCCTAAATCATTGTGGGTCGATTTTGGCTAAAACAAATCAAGAACCAAAGCTTTAGGTTTTCAATTTCCAAAAATCGTCTAATTTTGTTTTTTTGTTTTCGTTTTAAATCTTTCTAAAAAAGTACCTGAAAACTAGGGGTGTGCATGGTCGGTTTGGGGCGGTTTTGGGCCAAACCCATAACCATAACCGATATGTCGGTTAATGGATAGCCATAGCCATAATCGATACGTTATCGTTATGGCGGTTTCGGTTAATTGGTTTTTATGGTTATAGCGAGTCGGTTATGGGTCGGTTCACCTTAAGCAAGACAATGTAATTGAGCCTAAAACTTTGGTACCAAATATTAAAAAAAACATGACATGACATAATCCAACAAAATATATATTCGGTAGAATTAATACCAAATATTAAAAAAATGACTTTATATAATCCATCAATGAAATTCAAGTTAAATCGATTACTAACGTTGAACCGAAAACATACAAATGATACAATCCGACAATATGTTTGGTGAAAGTTAATCCTAAACATATTGTTGGTTAAATAAATGGGTCGGTTCGGGCATGACAGATTTAAAATTATCTTTAACCAAAATCGACCCATATTTGGCTGTTTTCAAAAATTCATTAAACCGGCCCATTGGTTATGTCGATTATCGGTTAAAATTGGTTTGGTTATGACGGTTAAGTTGCTCACCCCTACTGAAAACTATTATAAAAAAATAAAAATCCTAAAACTAACTTTTCTTCATTTCTTGATTATAATCATCAACATCATCTTTGAACACAAAGGTTTCAACAATTAGAGTAAATATGGTATTACATATGTATAATTAACCTATTTACATAGATCCTGAGGATGGGTGGTTTTTGTGAAATGGATGGGACAATACACAACGACAATGAGATTCAATACGTTTCAAACGCTTTGCCAAAAGTTGCCCAGTGTTGTGGTTTGAACAAATAGCTGATGAAGAATTCAATACAGACTTCTTTGGACTCCATGTTGAATAACAACACTATTTTCTCCATTTTTCGCTCTAAAACCCATCGTCGTTATCTCTAATTCATCAACATGAATAGCAACAACGTAAACAAAAACCAAAATAGCAAAATTGAAATGACCAAATTCACGTCTGAACTAGAAGCGTTGACCACCAACGATGCTATTATGAATCCAATCCTGGATGTGTTTCTTTAAAGACTGTTTTGGCCGAATGTCGCAAGATTTCTTCATCCTAACAACTATATGAGGAGCAAAATGGTAAAATTGAGAACAGAGAAAATCGGCATACATGATCACAACTGCTTTTGTTGGTAACCTATCTTACGAGTAAAATACATCAGCAAGGTAACGTAATGCACACTAATGATGAAACTAAGGCAATAAGACGTGTGTAAATGAAAGAAATCACTTACCAAAATCACGCTAAATAGAAAACTTTTGATTTTATAGCCGTCAGGTAACGGCTATATTGGTTGAATTTTTCAATCTAATTACAAATGAAATCAATGTTTTTCAAAATGATATATTAGTTGACTGTTGGTTTAATATAAACGTTATGTTTTTAATTTTCAAATAAATGTTTTCAATTAACATTGATAAACGGTAACGACTATATTTGTAGATTTTTTTTTTCATTTTTTGTAGCATTGCTTTGATTTTATTTTGAAAGTTTCTCTCAACACAAGATAACACTTTTACAAGCCATTTGTTAAATATAGAACTTTTATAAAATAAAAAGTTGTCATATAACATTAACTTTATTTTAGTAGTGATTTGAGTATTTTCGTTAAACAGACGTTCGTAGGTGAAATTCCAAGTTTCTGGTCATGATTTGACTTTTCATAAAAAAAAAACACGATAACTTGTCACTGTTGTTTCTCTTGAAAGTGAACTTTACACAAATTAAGCTTTACGTAATTTTGTGTGTGATACGCCCAAAATTCATGAATTTAGTTGGTCAAATGTCAACAAAAACATTCTTAATAAATATTGATAAAAAAACTTAACAAACTAGGGTTATAAAGAACTTTTGATTTTATAGCCGTTAGGTAACACGACTATTTAGTAGAATATTTTAATTTAATTACAAATGACTTTAGTGCTATTCAAAATGATAAGCTAGTTGTGATATACATCTGGTTCAAGGTTATAACAGTTACATTATTGAGTTGGATTTTACTCCCATGCTCCACACCACCTAATATTTTATTTACACGTTTAAGTTTTAATTAATTAATTTACATGTAATATTTTATTTTGTTTATGTTAGTTAGTTTTAAGACCATGATTAGAGATCATGGGAGTAGTGGGTAGTTTTATCATATTTTTAGGGTTTAAATGTATTGCACTGGACACATTTGGAAAGTTAGTGGGTTTATGAATGAAAAGTTTTATTATATTGATTTATCTCTTGAGAGCAAGAGTTAGAATCGGTATCGGTATGTGTCTATGTTAGTTCAACTTTGGCAAGTTGGATGGTGTTCTTAGACTCGAGTCGCTAACCGAGGTGGTGTGTCTGTATCCTTGGTTGGATTTTCGTTGCCCTATTGTTCGTTTGTGGTGTGTCTGTATCACACTCGGACCTTAGATCTATCATATTCTATCGTTTAATTTGAGTATTAAGAGTTTCATATCCGTTACCGCTTGATTTCCTATCAAGTTGCCTGCTGGTTTAATATGAACGTTATGTTTTCAATTTTCAAATAGATCAATGTGTTTAATTAAAATTATTAAGTAGGTGGTAACGACTATATTTATTTTAATTTTTTTAGTAGTTGTTTGATTTTATTTAAAGTTTCTCTTAATACAAGAAAACACTTTTATACGCTCTTTGTTGTAACTTTTATTGAAAAAATATTTTTAATAACAATAACTTTTCTTTGCAGTGATTTGAGTGTTATGTAAAAGAAATCATTCGTCGGTGAAATTCCATTTTTCTTGCTGATTATTTTTGTAGGAAACAAAAACGCAATTATCAATTTTCTGTTAATATATCTAGTATGTACATTTATAATAGTTATTATTATTTACGTTTATGATAAAAGTAACTAAATTATATATTACGTTATATATAAAAACTAATATTAATTAAAACATATATAAAAATAATTATTAATATATGGTTTGGATCATATATAAATGAAATTAACATGCTAATTGTGAGAATAAAGTAGAGTAATTATAAATACAACTAGAGTAATTATGTAATTACATCATTGAGTAATTACATATACTCTATTTGATTTTCACAATTAACACGTTAATTTCATTTGTACGTTAACTCTCCTATATTAATATATTTAAATAACTGATAAATAAAAACGAGCCTAGTCCCAGCCAAGCTTGAAAAGTTACTCACGAGATGAGCTTTAGCTCGAGCTTTCGTAAGTTAAACAAGCCAAGATCGAGCCTATACAAGCTCGGGCTCGGGCTCGGCTCCACTCATTTACACTCCTATTTGATCTAATATTTTCATTTTTGGTCCATACTTCTTACATCACGGGTCCTACTTAAATGTGACAAACAATGGGACCACAAAATTTATATTTCAGGTGATCATGTGATCATGTAAGTTGGTGTGTTCTTAATGCCATCATATATATTAGTAGCACAGGAAAAAAAGGCCAACATGGTCAAAATTACACATCAAAGTTTAAAACTTTTTTTATTGAAGGTAATAAACTCTAGTTTTTCAAAGTCAACATGGCCAAAGTTACACATTAAGTTTCTTATAGGTCACCAACTTGGTTTCTGACCTAAGTGACTTTGTTTCCATTTATGAGATTGTTTTATTAACTAAAGACGTTTTACCTTTAATATATTGTGTTCTTGAGTTGATTTTTTACTATTTTGACAGAAGTACATCGTATTACTATAAGACCACAAACCCGATGCCAAACAAATTAGCTTATAAAAAGATACCGTTCATAGTATATAAACATAAAGTCTACCACTACAATTTTATATGGTGCAGTATCTGTTTTCACCTTATTTTAGGAGCTAAGGCCATCCATATATTATAAAACAGCTAATCATATCTAGGAAAAGTTAAAATGAGTTAAACAGTTTCTTGGTGGCCATTGCATTGAAATAGTTAAGGTGTCATATATTCATCATTGTTTCCGAAGCGGAGTTAGCAAGAGCACTTTCCGCAAGAATATGGGAACTGGTCCTCTCTTCCACGCCTCTTTCTCTCTTAAACAAATAGTTGGATTCACTTGTTAGACCTTCTAGTTTTCTTCCGGTTAAACTTGTGATCCATATTTGCATTACTATCTATAATGCAAAGGACGGAGGGATTTGCCATATCTCTAAAGACTTTTTTGGCCAAATGTTGCAAGATTTCTTCTTCCAAATAACCTTGTCAGGGGGAAAACGGTTAAACTCAGAATAGAGATAATCAAGATACATGATCACCACTGCTTTGTTGGTATACTCAAGCTTAAAATGAAGAAATGTAATACACACTAATGATGAAACTAAGACAAGAAGATGTGTGTAAATGAGAATGATGTGGTATAAAATGTACATATTATTATATAAATATTCCATACACTTTTAAATACTTTTAAGCCAGGTTTCTGTTGAATATTATTCTTAATTGGTCTCGTTTTGTTATCGGGTATGAATTTCTCCGCCTTTATGGTTCATGTTTAATTGCTTAATGTTGTTTCACTTTTATTGATTTTGGATGCCGTGTTTAGTTTTTATGATTGTGGGTTTTTGTTAGTAAATTAGGTCTAATATGAGGTTTCAGGTTTAATTTGAGGTTGCTATGTTTGGTTTTCGGTTCTGGAATCGTACTTTCTGTGTTTTCCGATCTTATGCTCTGTTTTTTTATTTAGACGTTTATATATGGAATTTTGTTAGTAAGTTAGGTCTAATATGAGGTTCCAGGTATAATTTTAGGTTGCTATGTTTGGTTTTCGGTTCCGGTTCAGTCTTACGAGTAATTTCGGTTGGTGGTTTGTTAATGGTTTTTTGCATTTCATTGTTTAAGGTTTTGGTTAATGTATTGATTGGATAAATTTATAAAATTTTTCCCGTTTTGGTAGATGGGATATATTTACCCAAGTGCATTTTTTTCGGTTAAGTTCGTTGTTTCGACAAGGGCTTTGCAATAAAGCTCGGTTTGGTTGCAATTTGGTGGTTCCGTACCGGGCCAATAACGAGCTTTAGTTTACATAAACTCTTTGAGTTGTATATATAAAATATTTTAATTTTTAAAGAATATCATCAAGAAATAATTTTTAAACTTTGCGAAAATGCTCAATTTGGAAATAATATAACTAGATAACTTTGTCATTGAATGCAACTTCCAAATAGAGGTGTAATAAAAAACCGGTTCGGAATCGGTTAATCAGAAACTAAATCGAACCAAACCGTCGGTTCATATAGCGGTTTGGTTATTTTTCAATCAAACCAAATCAGTTAAAACCAGTTTAAAACCTACCCGAACCGATCTGGATCAGTTTGGCTACTTCTATGCTTAAATCGGTTCTAAACCGAACCGGTTTGACCCAAAGCGGTTTGGAATATGCAAAAACCAAACCAGTTCGGTTTGTAAAAAAAACTGGTTTTGTACACCTCTATATATAATGTAATGTTAATATAAATTGGTAAAATGCTTCGGTTTGGTGCCTGCGTGTCGGGCTTTTCGGTTTCTGTTTAATACCTTAATGTTTTTAAACCTTTTATCAATGTAGATGTTGTTTTTTTTAAGTACTGCAGTTCTATTTTGAGTTTTGTACGCCGAAGCAGCTCGCTTTAACGGAAAAAAAAACTTTTGCTGGTTCGGTCCTTTTTGCATTTGATTGCTCAAAGTTTTAGTTAAAGATTTGATTATATACATTTACGAAACCTTTTCCGTTCTGGTGGATGGGAAATATTTTCGCAACTTTCTGTTTTGTTTTTGTTTAGATGTTTGTATATATCAAATATAAAGTTTTAGTTAGTTTTGATTTGATATATTTACAAAATATTTCCGGTTCCGATAGATGGGATATATCTACCCAAGTGCAACTTTTCCGGTTACGTTTGTTGTTTCGACAAGGGCTTTCCAATAAAGCTCAGTTTGGTTGTAGTTTGGTAGTTCTGAATCGGGCCTACGATTTACCAAATTCTAAATGATAAGCATGCAGTGCCTTAACAAGATCAACTCACTTAACTGCAAACTGATGATCAACATGTCCAGTTCAATACAAACATTGACTCACCTAGACATTTTTATCAAACACATAACGTGCAGCCATTTATCGACCTTGATCCTGTACATGTTAATCACACCAACCGATTGTGCTTCATTGGACTGGTCCTATGTCTACTTTTAGGTTTACTTACCGAAAAAAATCGATTTAATGAAAAAGTTCGGTTTGGTGCCTCGGTGTCGGCCTTTTTCGTTTTGTTTAATACCTTGATGTTGTTAAACCTTTAGTGAATATAGATGCTGTTTTTTGTTTCTAAATCGGGGCTTCATGTTCTTCAAGTTGTTATGATTGTAGTTGATGTTTTTTAGTACTTTCGTCTATTATGAAGTTTATATATCGAAAACGTTCGATTTTACGGAAGAGTTATGTTTGGTGGTTCCGTACCAGGCTTTCCGGTTCCTGTTTAATATCTTCATATTATTAAACTTTTATGTTGCATGTTTTTTTATTTTCTTTTTATTTCTATTTTTGTACTATAGGTCTATTTCGAGGTTTGTATACCGAAAAAGCTTGGCTTAACGAAAAAATCCGTTTGCTGGTTAGGTGCCGGGCTTTTCGGTTCATGTTTAATACCTTCATATTGTTAAACTTTTTATGATTGTAGATTCTGCGTGTTTTGTTTTTTGTTTTTTTTTGGATATATTTAGGTAACTTTGCGGTTGTATACCAATCGCCTGTTTGTTTAATAAAGATTTAGTCGTTCGAAGTTTTAGTTTGATATTTTATTGGATATATTTTGCCAACTTTTCCAGTGCCGGTACCGGACAAGTTCGGTTTGGTTGTCCCAGGCCCGTAATGAATGGTTTCTTTCTAAAATTTATAACTCAAAAAATTATTTTTTGGTCTTTTGTAGGCTTCGAGCTCAGTTTGGATTTGCTGAGGCTTTCAGCCCCTGCATGTAAAGGTATGGAATGTTTTTTCGTAAGTACATATTTTGTATGCCTTTAGCTACTGATAATTAAAAGCTGCACATAAATAATAGTAGTTTTGTTTAAAGTTTTTATATATCCATCTTAGTGTATATAAGTTATTGAGCAAGTTCTTAAGTTACTCATGTCAGCCTCATCTAATAATGTTAACCAACATCCGTTTTGTGAAAAAAGACGACGTTAGTCATCAGTTTCTGATGCGCATCCAGTTGATGCGTCTAACCAGGAAACCGTTAATGAGACGGTTAGTGGTCGTTTGACTTGTGTTTAGGGTTTGGGTGCAGTCAGCCTCACTTCGTCTTTGTTCACTTATGCGTGTAACAATCTACGTAATCCGTTTAACCCTTGCATTTCTTTATCCGGGTCGACTTCAGCCAGTTCGTGCTTTAACGATATAGGAGACTGTAATTTATCGTGTGAGTTTTGTGGTGCTCTTTTCTGGAATGCTGAACGACTTAGTTCGGGCCCACTTAGTAGAAGGCCTAGGTATAACCTGTTGTAAAGGCGGTCGTGTTTGTTTGCCCCTTCGTTCTGACCCGCCAGATTATCTTGAAAACGTACGTGCCTACAACTCAATGTTTTCAATGACTTCATGTGGTGCGATCGTTCAGTATATAGTGGTTCGGCCCCATATGCCTTTTGGGTACAAGGTCAAATTTCCCATTGGCTTGGTAGTATGTGTCCGGATAATGACCAGCCTCCAAGATTTTTGCAGATGTATAGCCAATGAGACACGTAACAGACTGAGGCAATTTAATCAACACGAAGATGGTGACTAAAGGAGCACATAATACGATCCATATTTCGTATTTTGGATGATCATAATGAATTAGTGAAGTTGTTTTGTACTGCTTGGGATCTTTGTTCTTCGAACAATGTTCCTGATTTTCATGTATGCCTTTACAATTCTGTTACGCAACCGTCATACGATAAGCATGCACCCAAAACTATAGGGGCAATTGTACATGAAACCGTATCGGGTGCTAACGATTTTGATATTGTTGTACACCAAAGAGATAGTCATCCGCAACATATAAATAAGCTAAACAGTTTGTACATGCCGTTACAGTATCCATTACTGTTCATTTACGGTGAACGTGGCTGGTCTCCTGAAATGCGCCTTACATCTAATGGTGATACTACAAATAAGAACCTGACAATGAACATGTACTATAGCTATATCATACACGATAGGCATTCTTACTCTTCAGTAATTTTGAGAAGCGGTCGTCTTTATCAGCAGTATTTGGTAGATGCTTGTATTTGTATTGAGAAAAGCTGACTTGATTACATCCGTTCAAATCAGAATTTGTTTAGAAGCGAGTTTTTGCAAGGAGTATATGATGCTATGGCTAAAGGAGACACCGAGGGGCATAGTGTCGGCAAACGTGTTATTTTACCGTCATCTTTTACCGGTGGTCCAAGATTTATGTACAGAAACTACCACGATGCGTTGGCGATATGTCGTGTGTACGAAAACCCTCAATATTTCATAACTTTTACCTGCAACGTCAAGTAGCCAGAAATTGTTTGCTTCATGAATCAGTTTCCGCATTTGAAGACGCAAAATTGACATGACATTATTTGCAGAATCTTCCAACTAAAGGTTGGGGCGATCAGCTTGTATCTCAAACGTACACAACCTTTTGGTGCGGTAATTTCCGGTAAGCATCTGTCATCTAATTTACCTTCTTATCTGAGACGATAATATATGTACGTTACACCACAAACTCACACTCATATGAGTGTTCTTCTTCAAACCTATACACGATTGAGTTTCGTAAACGAGGATTGCTACACTGCCACATGCTTATTTGGGTTTCCCTGGCAGATAAGATTATTTTGCCCGAGAATCTTGATCGTCACATTTCCGCAGTTGTACCAGATCCTAACACTGAACCTGAGTTATACAAAATTGTTACAGAGTCAATGATGCATGGCCTTGTGGGTTAGCAAAACCTAACGCAGTATGTATGAAAGGGGGTACATGTTCTAAAAGCTTATCAAAGTGTTATCAACCTAGAACCATATTGACAAGAATGGATATGTACACTATAAGAGGCATGTCAATGGGTTTTGTGTAAAACAAAAACGGTGTTGATCTTGATAACGCTTATGTTGTCCCTTACTATTGAAGATACTGGATCAATAGATTATATTGTAGATGAATTTGATAATAAGAGAATCGTTATTGTATTCTTTGGTAACCGGCAAATGTATCCAGGGAGGGTTATATATAATCCCTTTGGAGAAGTTAGGGTTATCCGATTAACAATCATTTAATCGGTATAACCTAAGTACAAGAGTTACATAATTACATAAATAAACTATACAAATAATAGTAATAATCTAGCTTATAATTATAATCTAATATCCTCCCGTAAGCTAGATGATTTGTGCAACACACATGAAGGCTTTGAAGCGATGAAAGTCCTTTGGTTGGAGTGCTTTGGTTAATATATCTGCTATTTGATCCTTGGTTGCACAAAACTGAACATCAATGTCTTGATTTTTCACCAAGTCTCTAATGAAATGATATTTTATACGTATATGTTTGCTCTTTCCATAATACATTGGTTCTTTAGTGAGACAGATTGTAGATTTGTTATCACAGAACATTGTTGTGGGTTGCTGATCATTGAGTCTAAGCTCTTTTAGTATTCCTTAAATCCACAAGGCTTGACATCAGGCTAGAGACAATGCTATATATTCTGCTTCGGTTGATGAAAGTGCTACTACCTTTTGTTTTTTTGATTGTCATGATATTAAGTGAAAGGCATAGCCTGATGTGCTTTTGCTATCGTCAAGGTTTCCCGCGTAGTCACTATCACTAAACCCGATTAGTTTTCCACTTCCTTTTGTGTAAATAATTCCATGATTCACTGTTCCTTTTATATAATGTAGTACCTTTTCCCGGCTTCCCAATGTGTCTTAGTGGGTTCTTCCATGAAGTGACTTATTTTACTAACCGCATACATTATATCAGGTCTTGTGTTGGTGAGGTACATTAGACTCCCCACTAAACTTCTATAAAGATTGGGATCAATTAACTCTTCTGGATCATCCTTTGATAACTTCAGTCCGTACTCCATTGGTGTGATAGCTGATTTGCAATCACTCATGTTAAATCTCTTTAACATGCTTTGAGCATACTTTTGTTGTGAGATGCCAATAGTAGTTTCATTCTGTGTGACTTCCATTCCCAAAAAATAGTGCAACATGCCCATGTCGGTCATTTCAAATTCAGCCTTCATATCCCTTTTAAAAGTGTATATTTCTTCCAGAGAATTGCTTGTTATGATTAAATCATCAACATATAGACAAACTATCAATCTAACATCGTTGTTGAATTTTAGAAACAACGTATGTTCGAATGTGCATTTGCTGAATCCATGTTTTTGAAAGTATGCATCGATTCTGCTGTACCAAGCACGTGGTGCTTGTTTTAGTCCGTATAGGGCTTTGTTTAGAAGACATACCTTGTGTTCTTGACCTTTTCTCATATAACCCTCAGGTTGATCTATATAGACCTTTTCATTTAAACTTCCATTTAAAAAGGCCGATTTCACATCCATTTGGTGCATGTACCATCCATATTGAGCCGCTAATGCAATGACTAGTCTCACAGTTTCAAAGCGAATGACAGGAGCAAATACTTCTTGATAATCAATTCCATATTTTTGCTTATAACCTTTAACTACCAACCTTGCTTTATATTTGTCTATTTCTCCCTTTTCATTGTACTTGGTTTTGTAGATCCACTTTACTCCTATGGATTTATGTCCTGATGGTAAATCCACTATGTCCCATGTTTTATTTTTGATAATGGATTCTATTTCACTATCCATTGCTAATCTCCATTTTTCGTTCTTATATGCTTCTTTAAAACTTTGTGGGTCATTATCAATATATAAAGCAAAGTGTAACCGCTCTCTATTGTTCTGAGTTGTTTCATCAGATTGTTCATATAATCTGGTTACTTGTCTAGGGGTAAGTGGTTTCGTCCTTCGGTAGATGTTTTTAAGAGCCTTTTCTTTTATTGGTGGATCATTAACACTTGCTGTGGCATCTAGAGTGTTCTCGACTCCAATAGTTTGAGGCTGATTATTTTCCTCTCTTATTTGTTGAGGGATGTGAACGTAAGCCAAACTTCCAAAAACTTTAAGGTGCCTTATGTTTGGTTTTATTCCCGACCATGCTTCTTGAGGAGTAACCTCGGATATGCTTTTGGATGTGGTTCTGTTTAGTATGTACACAGCACGTGCAACAACCTCTCCCCAGTAATAATTAGGTAAATTCTTTGACTTTAGCATACTTCTGCTCATTTCCATTATAGTTCTATTTTTCTGTTCTGCCACCCTATTTTGTTGTGGTGTGTAACTTGTAGTTAATTGGTGATGTATTCCGTGATTGTTTAAGAAGGTTTGAAATTCATGACCGCAATATTCACCCCCTATCTATTCTAATGCCTTTTATCTTCCTTTCACTTTGGTTCTCAACTCGATTCTTAAATACTTTGAAGTAATATAGGGCTTGTGACTTTTCTTTTAAAAAATAGATCCAACATTTCCTAGAATGATCATCTATGAAAGTTAGGAAATACTTGCATCCCCCTATGGTTGGTGTTCTCATGGGTCCACATATATCAGAATGGATCAAGTCCAATACCTTTTGTGCACGCCATGTTGCTTTCTTTGGAATTGTTTTCCTTGCATGTTTACCCATAATACAACCTTCACAAGTTTGTTCATTTTTGTAAACTGATGGAAGACCTTTAACTGTTCCTTTTTTGCTCATTTCTACTAATGTGTCATAATTGACATGTCCATATCGATGGTGCCATAAAATTGAATCATCCTTTAGGGTGACCTTTAGGGCAAGGTTAATATCACGATCTAAGCTTAATGGAAACATTTTATTTTCAGTCATTCTGACATTGGCTATGTTATACCCTTGTTGGTCTCTGATTTTGCAGCAGTCTTTCATGAAGAACACCTCATATCCTTTTTGAATTAATTGTCCCATACTCAACAAATTATGCTTCAATCCTTGAACATAGAATACATTAGGTATTATTTTTTTCTTTCCTTGTAAGTTAATACTTACTTCCCCACATCCTAGAACTGCAAGTTTCTTATCGTCCCCTGTCCTAACTTCCCATCTATCTGAATTACTCAGTGATAAAAACACATCTTTATTTTCAGTCATATGATTACTACATCCGCTATCTAAATACCAACTTATTTCGTTTGTGTTTTCCTCCATGTTAAATATCATAAACATCGTATCCTCATCATCTTCCTTAACTTCACTCTCATGCATTAATATATTCTCTCTTGTTTCATCCGAATTTCTGGTTGGTCAAAACCTACTTATGTGGCCTAAATTTTGACAATTATAACATCTAATTTGGTTCCTGTTTTGGGGTGAGAATCTGCCCCCTCGTCCTCTTCCTCTGCCTCTATATGGAATAAAATTCCTTTGATTTCTTAATGTATTACTATACCCATTCATGTTTTGGTTTTGCATTTGAAAGGCTTGATCAATATGTTGGGTATCATATTGCTTTATTCTCAATTCATGGGATTGTAGAGTTCCCATAAGTTCTTCCATGGACAATGTTGTTATATCCTTTGATTCTTCAATTGCAACTACAACGGACTCGTATTTTCGAGTCAAGGTTCTCAAAATCTTTTCAATAATTCTTTGTTCATCAATCTTATATTCGTTCATTCTTAATTGGTTTACTATTAAAGTGATTCGATTAAACTCGTTCATACGGCATATATCAAATTCACAACGAAGTGTTTGAAGTTTTACCCGTTGTACTCGTTGTTCCCCTCGATAGGCTTTATGTAGTATATCCCATGCTTCTTTAGATGTGTTTACTGTTGCAATTCGTTCAAATATTGGTTCACTCGATGCCTAGAATAGAATATGTAGAGCCCTTCTATCCTTTTTTCCATTTTCTCTATGTTTATTGATAACGGCTTCTGTTGATTTCGCTGGTAATTCGCGATGGCCCGTTTCAACAATATTCCATAAATCTTGAGATTCAAGTAGCACTCGCATTTGAATATGCCAGTGATAATAATTGTTTCCCAATAATTTTGGTATTTGGGTTTGTATTCCACTGCCTTGCATCGCCATAAAGAAATCTTGTGATTTTGTTTGTTTGTTTTTTTTTCGTGATGATTGAAGAAAAAAAAAACTGTTGAATCGCCTGATTGTATGATTTGTTTATCCGGCTCTGATACCAGATTATTGAAGATACTGGATCAATAGATTATATTGTAGATGAATTTGATAATAAGAGAATCGTTATTGTATTCTTTGGTAACCGTCAAATGTATCAAGGGAGGGTTATATATAATCCCTTTGGAGAAGTTAGGGTTATCCGATTAACAATCATTTAATCGATATAACCTAAGTACAAGAGTTACATAATTACATAAATAAACTATACAAATAATACTAATAATCTAGCTTATAATTATAATCTAATACTTACAACAAACAACTTTGTTTGCATTTTAATACTCATATTAATGTAGAATTGTGCGGCAGAAACATGTTGATTAAGTACTTATTCAAATATATATCTGATGTGTTGAATAACACACTTATATTTCCTTACAATTTTATAATGTTTTAATGATTTAATATCAAATTTATGTAAGTTTAGGGGGTTAAGTGCAAAGTTTTACAAAGTTGAAATGTTTTGTGTAGGTTATGGAAAGATGTGGAAAAAAAGGCAAGAAAAAGAGAACTTGGAGGGTTTAAGTGTCAAAGTTTCAAAGTTTAATCAAGGCCCGACCCAAGCCCACATCTTAGAGGCCTTGTATAATATTATTTGAAGTTAATTATCAAAAGAAATCTGCCATTATCTCTCCATAATCCCGAAATTAAAAACCCTAACCCCATAACCTAAAGTTCCGATCGGAACTTCTGCCGCCGGCCAAAGAAGAAAGAAAAAAAGAGAAGCTAGCGGCGGCTGTTGGTCTTGTGAAGGCTGGAGAAGGAAGAGGTGATCTTGGGCAGCAGCTAGGGGCTTCAAACAATCACAAATCTCAGCCATAAACCTTGAGTATACATCTTTAAACTTTAATTATTGTTCAAGAACCCTAACTTTATTGATTTGGTCTTTTGAATTGAATTGTTTTGCAATTGATTGATAGTTTGTCTTGTTATTGATTGAGTTTGGATCTTGAATGAGTTTTATCATGTTTATATTGATGTTTATGATGTTTACTTTGATTGTATGCTGCTGTCCAAAATCAATGTTAGGCTAATCTTGCTTGTTCTACCTAGGATAGATGATTGTTGAGTAGTTTTGACTTGTTTAATGGATTGTTAATGTTCAAGACTTAAATTATTGATGTAAAGTTTTACTAAACCATAAATTAGATTGTGTGTGATGGCTGTGTTTTATTTGTTATTACTTATAATCCTCTTGCATTAGTTAATTGAATTGGTTTTGATTAATTGATTGCTTGTTAAACTCTTTACTTGGTGTTTTGGGTTTATTTGCGGGAAGTACAATCGTAGGGATAAGTGGGTAATATAATCATCTAAAATAAGTTAAAATACACCTTCTTTGAGACCGAGAGGTGATAAGAAGTAATATTGTCTCGTTGCTTTTACTTATTAGAATTAAGACCGCGCGAGAGCGGGTTTTTGTCTTGTCAAGTTTGAGTGTTTATGTGCAATTAGTTGGTTTAATTTGGGTTAAGTTAAATTGTTCCTCTATCCTTGGTTGCGTAGTATTCGTTTCCATTAGGCTAGTGTGTCGGTGAGACCGAGAGGTAAGTCGTCATTTGAACACGTTAATAATTGTTTTTCCGGTTTATTCTTTAAAATCAACTAAAATAAGTTAGAGTTTGTTAGAGAGACCGAGAGGTAATTTGACTTTCTTAAACAAGTTTTAGTTGTGTCATCCTTTATAACCCGTGTCTTGAATATTTTCAATCCGTTGTCTTGTTATTTCTATCAACATGATTCATTCCTAGGTAGACGTTTTTATCACTGCAGTCAAAGTTTTCAAAGTTTTGTTAAAAGTTTTTATTTAATTAAGTTAAGTAGTTTAATCAATTTTAAATATTAAAAAATCCTTTAAATAATATTTTGGTGAGTCTTGGTTAGAGTTTCGTAATTATAAACGTTTTCACGTGTCTTCGAGTTCGATATCCGGACTTTCCTTATCTGTGCTATACGCGATCGGTACACTTGCCGTTTGTGTGAACTAGGATAGATTGTTTGGTTTTTTTAAGCTTAGTTGCGACTTGTGTTTTATTTATTTATATATATATTTTCGCACATCAATATCTAAAGGTACCGATCATGTCCGCTTTAAAGTAACTCAAAGTGACCCATATGCTCAGACCACACAGAGTTCCACGCCATCTAACGTCAACGAAATAGATATCTTTGTTAATGGTAGATACATATGCCCTCATGAAGCTTCCTGGAGAATACTAAATTTTCCTATACACCATAGATACCCCGCATTTCAAACTTTAGCTGTACACCTCGAAAACATGCAGACTATCAGTTTCAAAGACCAACAACAGCTTATAATATATTGTCAACTACTCGTCAGCGAAGCACACTACATTAACAGAATGGTTTGCGAATAATGAACACGATACCAGTTGTTAGGACATGAAATGTCATGTGTATGTCCCCAGTTCTATCAGGATGGTTCGATATGAAAATAACGATCGTGAAACCAAGTTAACGGACTGAAAATGTCAAAAGAAACTGATTCGATCGAATCAGTGACTGATTCGATCGAACCAGGACTCATTCGATCGAATGAGATACTCATTCGATCGAATCAGTATACGATATATAAACGAAACTTAGGAAATTTCACGAGAGAGAGCACACATTACACACAGTCACGAACCTGCTACTGCCGAAAATCCTCTCTGCCAATCTTCGTCGTGTCGGTCTTTTCCTCCGTCCCTAGGTGTCAAACCGTCTTAGGAATCGTAACCGTGCGTTGTTGATCACCACCGAATCGCCGTGTTAGAGGATTCCGCACTCTAACACGTTGCCCCGTGAATCGTTGGGAAACCGTGTCCCGCACCGGTCCGACAAAGTGGTATCAGAGCCTTTGGTTCTTGATTCACGTTAGATTCGTGGTGAAATTCGTGTTTTTCTCGCGAAAATCGTAATTTTTGCCGGAAAATTCCGAATTTTTGGTGTTTTTGATCTTGGTGTTCGTCGTGTTCTTGTCAAAAACTGTTAAAATTGTCATATTTTGGTGTTTTGATCTTAGAATTGTGTGATAAAAGTTCGAGTTTCGTCAAGAACGTTCTTCGCGTTCTTCGTGTTCTTCGTATTTTTGGTGGTTTTGATCCGTTTTTTGGTTGGTCTTAAGTTGTTTTTGTGTTAAAAGTCATATTTCGATCTTAATTTGCCTCTTGATCTTTCAAAATTCGTGTTTTTGATTCAAAATTCGAAAATCCGTCAAAATCTTCTAATTTTGGAATTTCCAGATTTTCCGATCGAACGTGTCTATTTTTGGAACTCATTCGATCGAATAGCCTTCCTATTCGATCGAACAAGTTTGAACTTTGACCGAATCAGTTTTTCCCGCCGAGAATTACTCCTAGTTCATTCGATCGAACCAGATTTGTTCATTCGATCGAATTAGTCACCATTCGATCGAATAAGTCTTTTATTCGATCCGCCGATTCGATCTTTGTCTTATTCGACTGTCAGAACCCGTTCGATTGAACCAGAAACTCTTTCGATCGAACCTCTCAACCCATTCGATCGAACCAGATTCACTTTCGATCGAATAACTTTCAGAAGAACAGATCAGTATTTCAGAGAGACATTCGATCGAACCAGAACACATTCGATCGAATAGGTCACTCATCCGATCGAATCAAACTCATTCGATCAACAGTTCAACGTTAAAGCAAAGAAACAAAGATGGCTACAAGTTCGAGTACCAACAAGAGGATTCAATCGATTCTCGAAAGTGATTCTGAATCGGGAAGCTATAACAAGCCACCAAAGCTAATGACTTTAAACGATTTTACAACCTGGAAGACAAGATTTCAAATTCATATAACAGGTGTAAATCCTGGACTTTGGGAAGCTGTCCAGACAACTTGGGTGCATCCGACAAATGATGATGGTGAGACTTTGAGTTACTTTAGGCTGTCTGAAGAACAAAAGATAGCCTTCGATGCTGAGAAGAAAGCCTTCTCCTTACTATCACAAGCACTCTCCAGTGATCTCTTCCATCAGTTTAACCAGTTTACAACAGCGTCAACTCTTTGGAACGCACTGGTTGAACGATGTGAAGGATCTGACTCACTTAGAGAAATTCACGCACGGGAGCTCAAGCGTGAATTTGATTTGTTTAGTCCAGAATCGGGAGAAGACATTGAATCGTTACTGTCGAGATTCTATCATCTAATGTCAGAACTCAAGTCCTATAATGTCAAAACAACTGGGACTGAAAAGGTTAGATGTCTTGCTCAAGGACTTCCAACCAGCTGGAACACCTTCCTGACAGTAATGAGAAGAAGTCATCAGCTGGAGACGATTCTCCTGTCTGATTTTATTAAAGAAATCAGACAAGAAGAGGCTGAACTAAGAGCCTCCTCCAGAAAACCGAGATCAACTTCTGACAAATCACTCTACATGTCAAAACCTCCTATGTCAGATTCAACTGATCATGCTCCGATGAAGACCGCTTTTGTCTCCTCAACGTCAAATCAATCAAAGGGGACTGAAACGAGATCTTCCGTCCCACTATCAACTTCTGGAAACTCAAGTACTAACTCCGGACCCAAGTCAACGGAGAAAGCAACGTTGAATACTGAAGGCTTGGGAACAGTAACAGTGGAGGTTGCCAAAGAACACATGGCAACTCTAGGCACGATAATTGAGTCCTACAGTTTAATGGTGGCGGGTAAGCTAGGAAATAGTCATCTGGACAGCGATGACTATGAACAGCTTGACGAAGATGATATGGAACGCATAGACATTATGTGGGCTCTTGGCAGTGCGTTCCGTAGGGCCAGAAAGTGGACGAAGAAAACAGGTCAGGCCCTCTCAATAAACAACAAATCCAAGTTCGGCTTTGATAAAAACAAAGTAAAATGCTACAACTGTGGCGAACTTGGTCACTTTGCCAAGGAGTGTTCGAAGCCAAGAAGGGAAGGTCACCAATATCCCTTCCGAACCACTTCATCATCATCCACTCCTGCTGCAGCTGCTGAAACTGTCAACCTTGAGAGACAACTGGTCCCTCAAAATCAAACCGCAGCAAACAACGTCAACATCAACAATGAAACTGCTCTTGCAGTTCAAGGGGATGAAGGCGAGACATGGAACTTCAGCATCAACATGGCTGATGTCACAATAGTAGATGGAAACTCTGAAACCGAGTCTGTTGTTTCCTCGACCAATGAAGAATATATTGTCGATGAACCAGCTGCTGAAGTCCATGAAGAAGAACCTGAGGTTGAAGTGGTATCTTTGGAGATTAAGGAGGATCACGATAAAGAGTCAAATGTTCCTCAAATATCTCCATGTTCGACAATTCCCGCAGAGGCTGCTAAAGTTGAAGAAGTCAACGAAGTAGAGTCTAAAGCAACTTCTGCATCGTTTCTGGAAAAAGCTGGGAATCTTTGCTTTGCATTCATGGCAGAGACATCAAATGCCAAGGTAAGTTCTAACCCATCAACTCCCAAACCAGAAAATGTTAAATGTTTAAAATGTGAATTGTATGAACAAGAAATTCAATCTCTAAAAGAGAGAATTGAAGATCTCGAGGCTTACAAACAAGCAGCCTCAAGATCTTTAATGGAACTGACTGACGCGCTTGCACAGAATAAGGCTTGGAAGCAGAAAGAGTCTGTTTTTAAAGAAAAGATTGATAGCCTTAAGCGTCAGAACAAGGAACTTGAAATATGTGTTCTGAATCAACAAGATTCTATCAATTTTCACATAAATAAGAATAATGTTTTGAAAAAAGAATTGGAAAACTTGAAAGCTGATTTTGAATCATTGAATTTCAAATTAAAAAGTTACTCAAATTCATCTTATTTATTAGAACACATCATTCCCGAGTTCCGAGGCAAAAAGGAAAAAGGCGTGGGATATAACTATGTCCCACCCCCGATCCTGAATCAATTTGCAAGCACACCAGGAGCTGTGCCGGATGATGAATCAAATGATTATATACCCGAGGACACAAACCAAATTTCTAAGTCTAAGGGTAAAGAAGTCATTGACCCGGCTCCTGAGTCCAAACAAAATGTTGTTGCCACAGACTTAGGTTCCACAACTAAATCGGGCCCACCACCATCTAAGTCAAAGGCAACAACAACAAGAAATTCTCAGAAGAAAAAGTTTAATCCTAAATCTGAGAAAGTCTATGTGGAACATAGTACCCAGTTTGTAAAGGAGGGTAACGTTAATGAAAAACATAATTTCCCAAAACACCCTCCTAGACAAACTACACCCCAAAATGTCAAATCCAGGGGGTACTATGATAACCGACAAAAACAGAGTTATTTCTCTCCACCAAGTCAAAGGGGGAGAAACTACTGTTTTTCGTGTGGAGAGGTAGGGCATATAGCAAGATTTTGCTATAAGTACACGGATCCTAAGCAGTACATATCGACTCCGGATCCGAGGTATGCCAAGTCACCTCCTAGGAGGCGACCGACCATTGACGTTCAAGGTCAAGAACGGTTTCACACACCGAGGTCGGTTTCTCCTCGGAAACCTCAGCCAACCTCACCACACCAATCCCCAAACCCCTCAGATCCAAATGTTTCCACTTCGACAAGTGAAACTCAGTCTTCAACCAGCTATCTCAAACATGTTGAGAAGAAGACTGACTTTTGGAAACCAAAGAAAACTAACACTGTTGACAACAATGTCAAACCAGAAAACAGTGTTAATGAGGGTAAATGGATTGAATTGTACATTCGTGATGAAAATGGAAAACCCAAGACCGTAAGGGCTTGGGTTTCCAATGATATTTAAACCTTTTGTTTTTGTGTGCAGGTTGCTCTATATGATCCAAGATTCAACATGTGGATCATAGACTCAGGAGCTTCCAGGCACATGACTGGAAACATGAATCTCCTTTCAAGTGTCAGACAAATAAAAGGAGGTGCAGTTTCCTTTGCAGGAAATCAAGGAGGTTATATCACGGCCCAAGGAATTGTGTCTAATGGGCGAATTTCGTTTGAGAAAGTTAATTTCATCAAAGAGTTGGAGAACAACCTGTTGTCGATAAGTCAAATCTGCGACAAAGGTTTCAAAGTTATGTTTGACGACCGAGATTGCCACATCTTGGCTAAGGATTTCAACTTTCCTGAAGACAAGGTTTTAATGTCAGCTGCACGCCAGAGTGATCTCTACATTCTGGATATGGCTAAGGCAGGGTCATCGTCTCCAACGGCGACATGTTTTGTGTCCAAGGCATCCGAACGTGATACTGTCTTATGGCATAGACGGATGGGACACATAAATGTCAGGAACATGAACAAGCTTGTGCACAACAGACTAGTTGAGGGAGTTAATCTGAGAAGTTTTCGTCTCCCTGATTCGTGTGTGCAGTGCAAAGCCGGAAAGCAAATAAAAAGGTCCCACAAGTCTAAGAGTTTCCACTCGATTGATATTCCGTTGGAACTCCTTCATATGGATCTTTTTGGCCCAATAAGCGTCAAAAGTATCTCTGGGCACTCATACTGTCTAGTGGTTACTGATGAATATTCTAGATTCTCTTGGGTGTTTTTCTTGAAAGTAAAATCAGAAACGTTTGGGTGTATACAACTGCTGGTTACAACTATTGAGTCTCAATACAATCTGAAGGTTCGAAGAATGCGGTCAGATAACGGTACAGAATTTAAAAATGCGAATGTTGAAAATTTCTGCAAAGAAAAAGGGATCGTTCAGGAGTTCAGTGCCCCATATGTTCCACAAATGAACGGGGTTGCTGAAAGGAAAAATCGTACGTTAATCGAGACAGCAAGAACAATGTTAGCCGACTCAGTGTTACCTGTTACGTTTTGGAGTGAGGCAATTGCCAACGCCTGTTTCACATTAAATCGGGTAGGCATTGTCAAGCGCCACGGCAAGACAAGTTTCGAGCTTCTTCAACGACGAAGGCCTAACTTAGAGCACCTGGAACCATTCGGGGCTCTTTGCACGTTACTTAAAAGGCACGTTGATAATAAGTTCGAGGAGAAGATTATCAAGGGTTATTTTCTGGGTTACAGCATACCTCTCAAAAGGGTCTTCAACAGAACAACAAAATTAGTTGAAGAATGGTACCATGTCGATGTTCAACGCTACACAGAACCAGCCAAGGGGACAGGAGAAGACTGGTTGTTTGATTATGACAAATTGTTC
This sequence comes from Bidens hawaiensis, assembly GCF_021521415.1. Lineage (NCBI taxonomy): Eukaryota > Viridiplantae > Streptophyta > Magnoliopsida > Asterales > Asteraceae > Bidens > Bidens hawaiensis. The sequence goes on from NW_027492658.1 coordinate 174,216, forward strand.
AAGTCATTCAATCTGTATGAGATTGCTATTCAAATGATGTATGAGGCGCAAAATGCACCTCCTGATGAATCTTTGCAATCTTCAACTCATCCTGGTCCGTCATCATCTTCCTCCACAGAGTCTAGCGATCAAGTTCAAGAATCTTCCGAATCTGAATCTGAAGATGAATCTCCAGCAGATGATGTACAATCGGCACCAACTCAGGTTACGTCACAACCTTCATCGTCAAATCAAGAAGTGCCGAATGCAGATCAACCTCTAACGTCTACTTCAGAGGCACCACAAAACGCTCCAGTTCCTGAGCCGAACTTAACTAACTTGGAACAAAATGTTGTCGTTCCTGACAATCCGGTTGTTAGGACTGAACGTGATCATCCACAAGACAACATTATAGGGGACATTCAACAGGGTGTCAAAACTCGTCGACAGCTGAATTTTGGTCTCTACACAGAAATGATGGAGTCAGGATCAGTTGCTCTTAATGCCCATGAATGCTTCTTAGCACAAGAAGAACCACACAGCACCACCGATGCGCTGAAAGATCCCAACTGGGTCTCAGCCATGCAAGAGGAATTATTGCAGTTTAAAAGACTTGGTGTGTGGAAGCTGGTGGATCTCCCCAAAGGACAGAAGAAAATTGGCACTAAGTGGGTACTAAAATGTAAACGTGACGATCGTGGAGTGATTGTTCGCAACAAAGCCCGCCTGGTGGTCCAAGGGTTTAGGCAAATCGAAGGCCTAGACTACAATGAGGTATATGCTCCGGTTGCTCGTTTGGAGGCAATCCGGATGTTCTTGGCGTATGCATCTTTCAAGAAATTCAAAGTATATCAGATGGACGTCAAGAGTGCCTTTTTGTACGGTCACATCGAAGAGACCGTATATGTGGCACAACCTCCAGGTTTTGAAGACCCATATCACAAGGACAAAGCCTATCTGCTCAACAAGGCTTTGTACGGTCTTCACCAAGCCCCGAGAGCTTGGTATAAAGAACTATCCAAACACCTTCTGAACAACGGGTTTAGAAGGGGAACCATTGACTGCACGTTATTCTCAAAAGAAAAAGAAGGAGATCTAATTATGGTACAAGTGTACGTGGACGACATCATCTTCGGGTCCACGAATAAAACACTTTGTAAGGAGTTCGAACAAGTGATGAAAGAAAAATTTGAAATGAGCTCCATGGGTGAGATGAAGTTCTTCTTAGGACTTCAAGTTGATCAAAAAGATTCCGGTATCTTCATTCACCAGACAAAATACGTCAATGACATCTTGAAACGGTTTGAGATGTTGAGTTCTTCTTCACAGGGAACTCCTTTAGAGGTTAATCACGGGATTAATCCTGACGAGAAGGGTGAATTGATCAATCCAACTCACTATAGAGGGATCATCGGATCTCTAATGTACCTGACTGCTTCTCGGCCAGACATAATGTTTGCTACGTGTCTCTGTGCACGTTACCAGTCAAAGCCGAAGGTCTCCCATCTGATTGCAGTCAAAAGAATTTTGCGTTATCTGAAGGGTACTCCAGATTGGGGTCTTTGGTATCCTTATGATGACAACTTCGATCTTCATGCATATAGTGATTCGGATTATGGTGGTTGTAAACTCGATTACAAATCAACAACAGCAGGATGTCAGTTCTTTGGAAGTCGTTTAGTAACGTGGCAATGCAAAAAGCAGACGTCAGTCTCCACTTCAACAGCTGAGGCGGAATATATTGCGGCTGCCAGTTGCTGTTCTCAAGTTATTTGGATTCAGCAACAAATGCGTGACTACGGTATTGAATGTTTTACTACTCCCATATATATTGATAATTCTGCTGCAATTTCAATTACCAAAAATCCGGTCCATTTTAGCAAAACGAAGCACATCGAAATTCGATATCACTTCCTTCGTGACTGCTACGAAAAGAAGTTAATCGATGTGATAAAAATCCCCACTCAGGAACAACGCGCTGATCTCTTCACTAAAGCATTTGATAAACCACGGTTTTTATATTTGCTAGAGATCAACGGCGTTAAACGTATATCAGATGATGTTCCTGAAGATATCATTTAAATTGTTTTCATTTTTTCTTTTCTTAAAAATTTGAAAAATCCAAAAAGATTTTGTTTTTTATAAATTCTAGGGGGAGAATAGAATCTAAGAAAAACCAAAAACAATATAAAATACAAAAACCCAAAAACATTAAAAAAAAAAAAAAATTTTTGAGAAGTTGATCTTGTTACAAGAAAGGTGATAGTACACAGACGCTATCATACTGAGACATCAAAAAGATTTGTTATTTCTGTACAGCTTATTTTCATTTTTCTAATATTAAATTTTTATACATCACTATCGCTTAAAATTATGTCGGTTACCTCAGTTTGATGGACACATTTTCGGATGTGTTTTGGTCCTTACTTCTACTAGTAGATTATGAGGATAGCCATTAACCAGATGACTGAAAGTGATCGGGGCGGGTTTTGATGGGTTTTTATTCTTTCGCTGAAAAATAGTCGGTTATACTTAGTTAGAAGGACACATACTCGTATGTGGTCGGTCCAGTTGATCCATTGGATCTTCAGGATAGCCGTTTACCTGAAGACTTTGACTTGATCGGGGCGAAATAATTTAAACGTTATTTTTTTTAAAAAAGACATTCATATATATTCAGAAAATGAGAAATTGATCCAACCTTGGAAAATGATAGATACACTGATTCTGTGTGCTTAACTAGTGAAGTTATTAGGCTTAAAAGGCTTTAGAACGGTCATTGTGTGTCATGGTAGCTTTTTATGGTGCGTAAAAGTAGATGTGATACAAACTAAATCTACTCGATTTTAAGTGGAAACTCCTTAAGAGTTTTGTATGTCTTCATATATATCTTTCCGAATGATAGGCAGAAAAGCGATTACCCAGTCATACACGAGCCCATAAGTGTTCTGATTCCCGTAAAGATAGTGTGTGAAGAAACTGCAGTGATCCAGATTCGGGACTTGCAATTGTTTACTACTCTGAAGTCTATGTAAAAAAAAAAAAAAAAAAAAAAAATAAAAAAATAAAAAAAATTACCTTATGAGTGATTGAAACATTCTAGAGTTAACAATGTCAAGACTTCTCAATTATGGAGTAAGAAAGAAAACGGGAAGCAGATGAAGACACTTACAACCTTAATCAGACACTATGGGTCAAGGTCAATTCGGGGTGACTTGGGGAAAGCCAAATACGCTTTAAGAATGGATAGGAGGCATCATAATCTCTGAGTTGTTACCCACTTAAATTTTGAGACATAATTGAACCTAACTCGTATCACAGAAACGATGAAAACCATTTTAAGTTATTTACATGCTCACAACCTGTTTCTTTATGTCATAATACAGCTAAACACGGATCTGTGTGACAGTCACGTAATTAGTATGATTCCTGTTCGGATCTTTCTCACAAAAAGAATATTCATTATGTCTGGTTTAACTTCGTATATTCTGTTAAAAAAAAAAAAAAAAAAAAAAAAAAAAAAAAATCTCGAAAAGTCTCAGTAGATAGTCATATACGTCTGTATGATTTCTTATTATAGATTCTTCTCAACCAAAAATAATGTATTTTAAATTTTTGTACAGTTGTTTATTTCAGTTTGAATATTATAAAAAAAAAACATACAAAAAGATTTTTATTCTGAATTAATTTTTGACAGGTAGTCTGATCCCTGTCCCTCCCTGTAAATATTTTGATAAAAACCAAAAAGAATTTTATCTATTTCTGTTTGTTTGAGAATCGATGAGAAATCATCGTGACAGGTAGTCTGATCCCTGTCTGTTCCTACTAAATGTTTATCCAGTGTGTAGGAATGAAAGAAAACTTCATGCAGGTTGCTAAATGTTCATCTGTGCAACAGGCTGTGCATGAAAGAAAGAATGAAGTGACAAGAAAACCCAAAGATGTTTGAGCCTGATATTTTTCCATTTGTTGCTAATGTATATCTATATGTTCTGTAGGAACGAAGCTCTCAGGATTGGAAAATGTCTAAAAAAAAAAAAAAAACCAACCAAGTGTCAAAAGTTTATGTTTTCGTGCAGGTTCAAAGGCATCACGATCGATGGACGGGAAATAAGAAATTTAAAAAAAAAAAAAAAAAAAAAATTTTATTTTTCAAATGTTTTCCCTCATTCGATCGAATAGGTTGCTATTCGAATGAATAACTCGATCGAATGAACAGATTCGATCGAATCAGTGTGTGAGAGAATGCGAACCGTTGTGAAGAGACTCATTCGATCGAATAGAATCTCATTCGATCGAATGATCCAAACGAACAAGTCCATTCGATCGAATAAGTCCAAAAACAGTATAAATATTCAAACTTATTCGATCGGACAGAATTATTCGAAAAATATTACGGATTTTCGCTCTCAAATTTGTTTTTCTCAAACCCTCTTTTTGATCCGATCACTTTATTCAGTTTTTCACGTAGATTACAAAAATGTAAGTTTTACTTGTTTTTAACCGTGTTTTGATCGGGTTTTTGGTCGTTTTGGTTTTCCGGGTTCGGGTGTTCGTCATTTCCGGGCTTCTGCTTGAATGAGTCGAATCAGTCTATTCGATCGAACGAGTTTCTTATTCGATCGAATGTGACTTATTCGATTAGTAGTTCGATCGAATCAGAAGTAAATGATAAGATCTATCTCATTCGATTGTTTGCTATCGAACCAGGACTCATTCGATCGAATGAATAGCTCAACCGATCGAATGTGTTGCTCGTTCGATCGAACTAGTCCAGAAAATTTGAAAATTTTAAACGCATTCAGTCGTTTCGATATCTGTTCGTTCTAACACGTTTAAGTTTACAGATTCAATGGCTGAAGTTGCAGAAGTGGTTGCTCCATTCAAAACATCTATCAAGCACAATATCGTGGCTTTCCTGGACGAAAAGTCTAGCCACGGGAAGGATTTTGCAACAGTTATCAAATTTCTGAAGAGGTCAAGGATTTCTGGACCTATCTCGAGGATCGTTGAGCCTATAATGTCAATTCAACAAGAGTTCTGGAGGAATGCCACGCACGACAAAACAGTCGTGCCGTCGGTTATTCGCTCCACGGTCAGAGGGCATGCCATCGTAATATCTGCCCAGGTAATCCGAGAAGTCTGCGGCTTTGTAGACTTAGAATCAGACCCTACATCATTACATCCTGCAGCAACTAGAGGATGTTTCGCAAGAATGAAGTATGACGGCGATCTCAATGCCGGTCTGCTTCACAAAGCCAACCTGTGCCCCGAATTCAAGTATCTGGCACACGTGGTGATGCATTGCTTGGGGCCTCAACGAACTAGCTTTGACAAGCTGAGGGAAAGCATGCAGTTCACCGTAGCTGCTCTAGTGATGAACCGCCCCTACAACTTCTCTCAAATGACGTTTGGTCATATGGTGGAAAACATCACGTTGAAACAAGGGAAGAGCGAGAAGTTTCTTCAGTACCCGAGGTTCGTTCAGATGATAGTTGATACTCAAGCACCGGGTCTACTGAAAGAAAATGAAGGTGATGTGGTGAAACTGGACCACATGAAGAATGAGACTCTCAACCGTCTCAAATCCTACAAAGAACGTCCCACCAGGCCACCACTCAAACGATGCTTCGGGCATATAGTCAATCCGTCCTACAGGGCCCCTCCGAAGAGGAAGTGGAGAAATGCTGCCAGTGATTCAGACGTCGAGAATTTACCGTATCAGGAATCCAGCGACGATTCTGACACTGAGGAGGTGGCGGTCACGGAAGACACAAGGACAGAAGCTGAAAAACAGGCTGATTGGTATTTAAATGTTGAGGATCTGGAGGCTGGTGAAGAAGTTAGAGCCGAGAAACAACCGGCTGAGATAGATGCGACTGAAGAAAGGCCTGCAAAGAGGCAGAAGAAGAAGGTTACAAGAAAGTATCGGAGTTTATTTTCCGATCAACCACGTCCTTCAATGGTACCATCAGTTGGGACTTCTGCTACCCCTCCTGCTCAACCAGCACAGCCACCAACACCGCAGTCAGCTCCACAACCTACTCCTCAACCTCAACCGGAAATGTCTATACCTCAAAAGGTTGCATCAGAAATTGCTGATCTTCACAAGGCTATGATGAAGATGTTATTGTTCAAGACAGAGCAAGAAGAACAGAATCGACTCAGAGATGAGCAGATTGCTAAACTTCAAGCTGAGAACGAAATGCTCAGGCTTGAAAACAGTCAGCTAAATGCTACTGTCGCTGAACAAGGATCTTCGATCAACAAGCTGAAAGAGTCAAATCTAAGCCTTGAAGCAAAAGTGACCGAGCTGAAAGGAGATGTTCTTCGTCTGGAAGGTCCAAGCAATGTCGATGTGGACACAGACGAACTGGACTCTTCTGATGATGGAGGTGAAGGTATTTAAGAGTATTTTGAGTGAATGTAGTGAGGACTTAAATGTTAAATCTTTTTAATTAATGATTTGTGTGTAAACTTAGTTTCATATGTAATGGTATTGTATTTCATGTTTATGATATTACATATGTTTGTTTAAAATTTGTGTTATATTGTGGTTTTTAATCAAACAGGTGATGCTGATCCGTTTAATGTCCAACCGCTGCAATCAAAAACAGCAGCGGAATATTTCACGTTTTTACTGGACAATCCAGATGAGCAGCAAAACTTCGCAAGTGGAGACTTGGAAGAAGGTGAAATTTCACACAATTTCACAGAAGAAGAACTGGAACAAATGTTTGAGCTATACAATGAAGAAACAGGCAAGTATCTGGCTTTGCCTTCAACAGAACAAACATCTTCTTCGGCTGCTACACCTGACTCAACACCATCTACGGCCGCTGATCCCTCTCAATTTGATGAAGTTGAAATGGAAGACTTGACACAGGAAGAATATCCAGAATACTACACGTCTCAAACTGACAATCTTCCTAACTCTGCAAGTTTCTTCCAAAATGTAACAGAGGAGGAAATACAGAAGAAGGCTGACGAAAGGTCAAACACAATGAAACAGCCTTCTGAAGCAGATCAAGCCGAATTCGTTGAGAAAACAGAAGAATGCAAGAAAGCTTTCAACGCTATTCTTGAGAAGATAAGGTCCAGACGACAAGCAAAGCCGACCATTCCTCACACAACGTCTTATAAGATGAAGGGTCGTAGAACTTCAGGAGAGATTATTGCTTGGGCGTGTCTGAAGGATCTTAATTGCATTGCTATCAAGAGAGAAAAAGGGGTTGAGTACTTTCAACGTATCACTGACTTGAAGACTCTTCCTACTTATGATCTAAACCGTCTGAACTATCTTGATATGCTTTACGCCAGTTCATCTCCATTTGCCACGTACTATCAGAGTGTATTGCGAAAGGAATACAACTCAAAATGGAAGATGATCACTCCACAGAGGCCAAAGAGATATACAAGTAAAAAGGAGATCGATCCGATCACCAACAGGCCAAAGATTATCTTGAAGTACATGCCACCACTCACGATGAAGAAGATTCCTCTAAGAAAGATGAAGCAGGACTTCTACAAAGCATTCAGGCATTGGTACTATGATGGAAGACTGCATGAAGCAGTTATTGTGCTCAACGACAATGGAAATTGGAGCACAATTCGCATATTTGATCCTATGTGGCTCACAAACTTGTCACGGGAGGATGTCTATACACTATACAAGACAGAGATTCTTTATGCCCCCGAAGACAGAGAGCAAGCATTAACGTATAGAAATGTCATTAGGATTTGCTTTGCCTATGACATACATGCAGGATCAAACTGGAAAGAGCAACAGAAGAAATATGCACAAGAAACTGAAGCTTAATTGTCATGTTTATTTTGTTTCTTGTTGTAATTCAAGGTTTAATCTTCTGATTGTAATTGTTCTTGAGTTGAATGTAATTTGTTTTGGATTGAGATAGATTGTGCTTAAATGTTTATCTAAAATTCCAATTGACAGCTTCTCAGGATATGCGGAACCTATGGTAAGTCTGACTGACTGAACCATTTGATCTTGAGAGAACTTCATGAAGAAAGGAGTTCGTGGATGCAACGTGCGCACCACTAGCTTTGAGAAAAGAGAGAGTGAGATAACTCCAAGGGGGAGTTACGATCGAGCAAGAGAACTCGATTGATTATAAGTAAATAGAACTGGCTCCAAGGGGGAGTTTGTTAGGACATGAAATGTCATGTGTATGTCCCCAGTTCTATCAGGATGGTTCGATATGAAAATAACGATCGTGAAACCAAGTTAACGGACTGAAAATGTCAAAAGAAACTGATTCGATCGAATCAGTGACTGATTCGATCGAACCAGGACTCATTCGATCGAATGAGATACTCATTCGATCGAATCAGTATACGATATATAAACGAAACTTAGGAAATTTCACGAGAGAGAGCACACATTACACACAGTCACGAACCTGCTACTGCCGAAAATCCTCTCTGCCAATCTTCGTCGTGTCGGTCTTTTCCTCCGTCCCTAGGTGTCAAACCGTCTTAGGAATCGTAACCGTGCGTTGTTGATCACCACCGAATCGCCGTGTTAGAGGATTCCGCACTCTAACACGTTGCCCCGTGAATCGTTGGGAAACCGTGTCCCGCACCGGTCCGACACCAGTGGTCGTCATCTTTGGTACATCGATTACCTATCTGAATGTAGATGGTATGCAAATGGGAAATATTGGATAGGACGCTTAGACAAATCAGTAACAACCATCGGCAGACTTGTATACATACATCCTTCCTGTGGTGAAAGTTTCTACCTTCGCATGCTACCGAATCACCAAGTTGGATGTACATCCTTTACCGATGTACGAACCGTCAATGGAACCATATACAACACTTATAGAGCAGCATGTGAGAAATTGGGCTTGCCGTTTGACAACAATGAATGGTCGCTCTCTTTTAATAAAGCTAGGTCATGGGCGACGCCTAAAGAACTACGCACACTTTTTGCCCACATATTACTTCACTGTGAGGTGTCGAATCCGGTTAGATTGTGAGAGAATCAATGGAGGTCAATGGCCGAAGACTTCACTAGGAACACCGAAACCTTTGTTGTTAAAACACACGATTGTGTTCCGGACGAAACATTATGCCAATACAACTTGTATGAGCTTGAATTCATATTAAATTCGTATGCGACTGATTCATCTCTTAAGAAGTATGGTCTTCCTATGCCCAATGAATAATTAATTCATAGTCTTCAAAACTGGCTACTAATGGAAGAAAAGAACTATGATCGAGAAGAGCTTGCACAACAACACATTTTCTACATACAAAGTTTGCACCCATAACAACGCGAAGTCTACGACCACGTAACTGAATCTTTAGAGGAAAACAATCAAGTACTAGCATTTGTGTATGGACAAGGAGGTACTGGAAAGACGTTTTTGTGGACTACAATAACCAGCTACCTACGATCTCAGGGAAAAGCAGTGCTTACAGTTGCAGCATCCGGTATTTCCTCACTACTTCTCCCATCTGGTAAGACGGCGCATTCACGATTCAAAATACCAATCGACCTAATTGATGACTCGAATTGCAATATCATCAAAAACACTCAATTGTCTCAACTTATAGTGGAGACAACACTAATCATATGGGACGAGGCACCTATGAGTAATAGAAAGTGATTTGAAGTAGTAGATTGGACATTAAAAGATATGCTTAATAACAACAAAGATCCATTCGGTGGAAAGTCAATACTTTTAGGCGGTGATTTCAGTCAAACCCTTCCTATCGTTAAACGAAACTCTTCAAAGTCAGAAATCATATCGTCTTCCTTGCCTCGATCATATTTATGGAGCAGATTCAAGATTTTTAGGATTACCCAAAACATGCATGTTCTACGTCTGAACATCAGCTTAGACAAAGCAAATGAAATCACAGATTTCTCGAATTGGTTATTAGACATAGGCAACGGCTTGTGTGGCTTTCCAGACGATGAAAAAAATGATGATTCAAAAACCGTTCACATTCCAGAAATATGCATCATCCCATATGAGAGAGACTCTGTTCTGAAACTTGTTCTGTTCATATACAACGACCATACCCTTCAATCACCGAGACCTTCAGATCTTGCACATAAAACAATAGTTTTCCCCAAAAATCATACTGCTGACTTGATCAATGATGTCATTCTAGATATGTTACCATGCACACCAACCACGTACAACATCAATGATCTGGCAGTTCCACACACCAAAAACAATACAGATCTTGAAACATTATACCCAGCTGAGTATCATAGCACACTTAACATTGCAGGCTTCCCACCACATGAATTAAAAATGAAAGTTAACGCTCCCATAATTCTGTTAAGAAACATCAACAAAAAAATGATTATGCAACGGAACCCGACTTATGATAACTCAACTCCTACCTAGATTGATCGAAGCTCGTGTAATAACGGGAACATAAATACGCTACAAACTTTATATACCTAGAATATGTATTTCCCACAACGATAAAGAAAAACCATTCATCTTCAAAAGAAAACAGTTCCCAGTCAAGCTATGCTATGCAATGACTATTAACAAAAGCCAAGGTCAATCGTTAAACAAAATTGGTATCTACCTACCTCAACCGGTATACGCCGCACTCTTAAGAGGAACATCACTCTATGCGCTAAAAATACTAATAGAACCCCAAGAAAACAAAAATTATTGTATAGTCTGATTTCCTTGATGAAATCGATAGAACCTAGGTAATAGCAAACTTCTAAATTAAACAACACACTACTGTTAACCATGCCTTATTTTTTTAATTTACATTTCTCCTTACAACAACAAATTCATAATAATATTTATATTTAATAAAACCATATGATATTTGTTGTCTACATGCAGCCAATGTTGTAAAAGTAGGTCTACAATGCAAAGTACTCTCCATAACGGCAGCAACAGTGCGCCGCTTGTGATAAGAATACTCAACAAATGGCAGCCATTCAAGTGGCCGGAAACATGTACCCTGTTAGCAGATATAAATGTAAGACAAATTATACACGAAATTCTTAGTAAGAACAAAACTCATTTGCTAATGAAAAATTCCTATGTTTAAAATTGGTTCCTGGGTGACGCCATTGAAGCTATAGCAGATGCTAAAAATATGGACTTCCTCATCAACTCACTGCACATTGGTCGATGCTATCGCATATAAAACTACATCTGCACCGGAAAACGATACACTATAAGGATAGTTAACTATGAGGCGTCAATCAGACTGGCCAAATACACATCAACAGTTCAGATAGAGAAAGAAGAGATTCCAAACTACCACTTTAACTTCATGCCACACAACGTGCTTCTTACTCGCGTAAACAATCACAACCTATTAACAGGTACCACACAAAACATTCACACAAACCACACTTATACTAAACAACAACAATACACTAACACAATCGGCCACATAACAGATTATATAGGATGTCTTGTACACGTGTCAAATATACCAGACAACAAAGGCAAATTCAAAACGTTGCTGACTATAAACAATGATAGGCCATTAACTAGCCTTAGTATCACAAGAAGGTGTTCACGGTCCGGTTTTTGCGGTTTTTGGGTCAAACAGCGAACCAAACCGTTAGTAACGGTTTTTAACTTTCGCAAACCATAACCAAACCGTAGAACTTTTAAACCGAACCGAACCAGACCGTTACTAACGGTGTGGTTCCGGTTTGGTTTCAGGTTTGGGCATTTCGAATTTTTATACAAATTGTTCAACAAAGGTATGATATATTTATAGTAAAGTTGTCAATAATTTGCAAATATCAAACATTTTTAAACACAATATGTTCACGGCCTAAGTTTAAACAAAAGTTGTTCGAAACACACATCAAAATAACTATGTGACCAAACTTCAATATGCCAAAATACATCAAAAAGTTAACGGTTTGGCTTAGCACACTTTCTAATTCATTGCAAACATGCAGTTAATATATATTATATACATTACTAGTTCTAATTTAACAAATATATTCATATATAATCTTAGATATATTAAGAAAATAAATATAATTAACATATACAGTACTGTCCGGTTTTATACGGTTGGTTTTCGGTATAAACCGTAAACCAAACCGTTCGTTACGGTTTGAAATTTTTGAAACCGACCGACAGAAACTGAAGAAAAAAAACCAACCATAAAATCGAACCGATGACCGGTTTGGCGGTTTCATGGCTTCAAACCGAACCGTGAACACCCCTAATCACAAGCATAAATTCTACACCAAGTTTCTTAAGTTAAGGGACCAAAACTGTCAAATTTCAAACCTTAGGGTTTAAATTGAAAATTCTGGTTTTCCTGACCCATCGCGATACGCGATGGATCAGAAGGAAAACCCATCGCGACACGCTGAGCACATGGCGTGCCACGTGTCCACACGTGGCACAACCTCCGCCACGTGTCACCACGTGGCAGCACGTCCTCCACGTGTAGACACGTGGCGCAACGCCTGCCACGTGTCACCACGTGGCAGGTCTACTTGGTGACTGGCCATGGCTATAGGGCCATCGCGTATCGCGATGGGGCCCTGTTTTTGCCTATAAATAGAAGGCTACATCACGATACGCGACGGGCTTAGACATAGGGCCATCGCGTATTACGATGGCCCTGTTTTTACTATAAATAGAAGGCTATGGGTTCATGCCTCTCACACCACAAATCACATATACTATTCTCTCTCTAAGATCCTATAATCATACCATCGATCTACCTCGAAAAGCGTGCCTAATTCCTCGATTTCCGTGTCCGTTTCCTCGTAGTTTGTGCCACTTTCCACCGCCGTACCAACCAAGAAGAAGATTGCCATTCTCCGACATCATGACGATTAGCCTCGTAAAGCGTGCCAACGAGTGGTGAGGTATTGGTGTTCATCGTTTTGGGTGCCAAGGGAAAAGTGACGAGAAGAAGAGCTGATTAAGAAGATAAAGAAGGTGAAACGGTGTTGAGGTGCTGCTCAATTATTTAGGGTTGTGTAAGCCAAGCAAAGATAGGCATACTGCCCGAATAAAATAATAATAAAATAATATAAAAGGCTTAAAACCTTAAGTCGAGGTTATACTCGATACGTCGATAAAATAAAAGAAAATATAACAAAGAAAAGAAAAAGATAGAATTACGAATAAATAAATATATATCAATGTGATTATATTATATGTGATTCTTTGTTATGAAGATATTATTTAAGTAATAATAACTATTCTTAAATATTAAAGAAAAGAAAAGAATACGTTTCTTAGAGAAGAAGAAACGTAAGGTTTTATGAAAATAAACTAAATGCTTATAATATTACTTTTTAACTAAAGGTTTTAAAGTAAAAGAGATTTTGAACTAAAGGTTCATCGAGGTAAAGATTATAAAAGACTAAAGGTCTTAAGCCGGATTTTTATATCCGACTAACAAATGGTTATACTCGTACTATAGGTGCGAGATAGCAACGGGAAAGACCCTCGGACGGTGTTTGAAGCCGATCCAAATCAAAAAGGTGAATACGCCCCAACTTTACGAACATGTTTTGAAACGAGTCAACGTGTTAAATGAAAAAAGGTTTACATGAGACTAAGTGTCTCTAAAACATTTATAAACAAGGGTATAAATACTGGCCTCAAGCTATCGTGTATGTTTGTCTGGATCTTTACATATGTGATGGGCATATCACACCTGGTCACAATTACGCTGCATGCGGGGAGTATGACCCTGTGTATACGTATAGGCACTCAACTAGTCGAAGGATGGTGTTTGCTAGGGAATCCGAGTGTAGAGACTTGAGTTTATGAATTGTGTTGTTTTAACTTGATTATTCCTAAGCCACGATGGGTCGAGACCTACGTAGTCTCGAGGGGTGATTAAGTAAAAGAAAATATTTTTAGTGTCAACATATTCACCAACATTCGTTGCTGACGTATTTTCTTACATTTTTTAGGTGATCAAGGTTAGCGTTTGGAATGACGAAGTGCTCAAGATATCCGATGGATCGGATTTTTATGTTAAACTTAATATAATGATAATTTTGGTTTTGTAAACTAAAACAAGTAATCTTTAAACATTAAACGGGAACTTTTAACCCCGTCTTTTGTAATGTAAATATTATATTTTTAAATCCACAAGTTTCTAAGACTTCCGCTAATAACTCGTAACTCTGATTTATTTACAAATGTGGTACCAACATATGTGTCATACACCTAGGCCGTGGTTTTGGGTGTGACATGTGTTGGTATCAGAGCCAGGTTCTCAGCGAATTAGGTATTACAAGATAACACCTTAGCTTCGATCCAAGTATAAGAAAATATTTTCATTACTTGTTTTATTTGAATAGGGATAAGATAGGCTGGTAAACCTTTTCTTTCCCTCCTCACTCTGAACCACCCAACTTCTTATATGCCTTTCAAGAAGTAGAATTAAAGTTAAGGATTTTTCGAGAGAATTGAATACCTTAGGGCTTAGACTTAACTTATTTAGGTCACATACCATAATGGTATTTCCCTTACATATATTATTATTATTATTATAATTATTATTAGCTTTTATATAGCTGTTAAACTGTGATCTTATTATTAATATTATTATTAATATTATTATAATTAGCAGTAGTTTTTATATAGCTGTTAAACTTTGATTTCCTTTATTTTGCTTCATACACATGTACTTAGAGCCGAGGGTCTCTTTGGAAGCCACATCTTTATTCCTTTGGATAGAGGTACGGTGTGCCTACATCCCACCCTCCCCAGACCCTACTTATAGCTTTGCTGTCGGTGGGATTTTACTGGGTATGATTGATTGATAGTCCACCCATGCCAAGAAGTGAACCCCCAAGACACTCAAGCTACCACCCATCAAGCATACCCATGTACCACCCATCTGAAGTCCCAACATATCATCCTTCTGAGATTCCGACATATCAACCATCTGAAATCCCACCATATTACATATCTGGTGATCCGACATACTTACCTCCAAACCCTCACCCTTCATACGCTTTCCTCTCCAACCGACCGATCAAGGAGGATCCAAGATCTCCCTCATCTGACTGGATGCAATGCCATCCTGACCAACGTAGATGGCACACTTGAAGCACTGCCTTTGACTCTGTTGACTCCGGTCCCAACAATGGTGAATGACCATCCCGCAAGTCCAAGATGAGAGTAATGATGCCGTATGAAAGTTTTCGTATGCCCTCGATAGTGAAGGAGACTGCTCAACTAATGGAGGAAGAGGAACCTGAGGAAGAAGAAGATCCGGAAGAAGAATCGGAACAGGACCCTGAAGAGGAATATCCTGAGAACCCTAATGAAGTATCAACACAAGTGGAGGAACCATTCTTTCCCCAAAACCCGAGTTATGGCTCTGTCGATCCTTATGTGCAGTATCTCGAGGAACTCAAGAGTAAAGCATCATCAAGTTTTCCACCTTACCAAGGCACGATCCCGACGGAAGAAGAGCAAGCCAATGAAATTCGAGAACAAAATTAAGCGGCTGAAGCCTTTTTCCATTACTCATCTGATGTGACCGCATCTCCATATCCGGACCCGAATAACCACTATGATGTAGTAATGATGGGTTACCGCGACCCACCGCCAAGATACGGATATCCTAACGAGATCCCTCAGTCACAGGAAGAACATTTGGACCGATCCTTACATGAAACCGATGATTTGAGAAAGAAGATAGCAATAGATGGGAAAAAGAAGAAGAAGATTGGAGAAAAACTTAAATGACACAAAATGACAAAGATGGTCAGGAAGTTTATCAAAGACAAATGAGAAGAAAGAAGGATGAATGTGGAAGAGTTGTATGTTTAATTTAATCTTAATGTGATGTATGTGTAATGATAAGGAACGTTGAGACGTTCTTGTGTAAGGATAGGTGTATATATATATATTAGATAACGATATATATAAGTGTGTGTTGTAAAATTATATATATCAACTTTTGATATATATATAAATGTTATAATAAAATTTGTACTTTAAGAAAAGAAATTTGTTAAATTTCAGTTAAAAGAAAAGTTGAAAAGATAAAGAAAAATGTCACAACAAAGCAATAATATTGAAAAAGCTCATAAAGAAGCGGATAATCGAAAAGAAAATGGGAAAGACCCCGAGAAAGAACAAGATGAACAAATTCCCGATAAATACATGAACCAAATCCAACGAATGATAAAAGAAGCCGTTAGGGCAAGATCCCAATCCAAGCACGCTAAACATTGTCATTCTGTTGAACTCTCCCGTAAATCCGTTAAATCCCGTCCGAAACTATCCCATGTTGAGGAGAGTGTTCACGAGTCAAATACCGATGGTGGAATTCTTCAAGAGTTTAAGAAATTGAATATTGGAGGCTGTTCGTTTAAAGACTTTAAGTATTTTGGGCCGAAAGAATTTCATGGAGACAAGGGAGCTTTCATGACTGTTAGATGGCTCGAGGAGATGGAGTCAATCGTAATTATAAGCAAGTAGTCCAATCAAGAAAAGATTCAATACTCCGTGCAAATGTTCAAAGGTGAAGCGTTGGAATGGTGGAACACGATGATATTGAACAAAGGACGTCATACTATATAATCTTTCATGGGAAGAATTCAAAGCGATGTTGATGGCAAAATTTTGTCCTATGCATGAAACTGACCAGATCCAAACCGAATTTCTAAACCATAAGGTCATAGGGATAAACCTCCGAGAGTACAATACGAAGTTTCATGAGTACTGTCACCTTGTTCCCCAGCTAGTTAACCCTGAGTCCAGCAAAGTCACTTGATATATATGGGGATTGCCGCGGGAAATCCGCGACATGGTGAGGTCTCATCTTACTCAAACAACCGACTCCGCGATGGAATTGGCTAGATATCTAATGGGCGGCCTTGTCCGCAACATAGAGGAAGACAAAAAGGTGATGACAACCAACAATTAAGGAAGAACTGGTGGAAGCACCCACTTCAAAGGCAAAGGTGCAAATCAAATCTGAACTGGATTTAATTCAAACGCTCCGTTTTGCAAGATCTGTAGAAAGCGCCACCGAGGGCAATACCGACACGTTTCATCTTCTACAACAACAATCTGTGAATCATGTCAAAGACCTGGCCACGCAACGGCCGATTGCTGGAAAAAGAAAATGACTTGTTACAACTACAAAGAAATGGGGCATCTGAGCTTTGAGTGCCCTAAGAACAAACCCGCGACTGGTGGTGCGGGTGGAAGTGGTCAAAATAAGAAGGGCAATGCAAGAGTCTTCGTTCTCGACACGAAAAAGGCTGCTGACATGCCGGAAACCATTACCGGTACGCTTCTAGTCAATGACACCTATGCTAGAGTTTTGTTTGATTCAGGTGCAAATTTAAGTTTTATAGATTATAACTTTTGTAGTCTATTAAACGAACCTTTAACAAAACTAAATAAAACTCTAAGCGTCGAGACTGCTAGCGGCGAAATAGTCAAAATCTCCGAAGCCCTTGAAAACGGAAAAATTCTTTTAGCTGGTTATATTCTGCCTATTCAATTATTGCCAATGACTCTTGCTAGTTTTGACTTTGTACTTGGTATGGATTGGTTATCCAACAATCATTCTCGTATCATTTGCAATAGCAAAACTGTCGAACTTCAAGCCCCTGATAAACGAACCATTCGAATTGAAAGGGACAAAGACGCTGGCCAAGTTAGCATAATTTCCAAGATTAAGGCTAACAAATGTTTAAATCAAGGATGCTTAGCATTCATGGCCTATGTCACTGAAGAATCAAAACCAAAGGAGATAAATAACGTACCTATTGTCTCTGATTTTCCTGATGTCTTTCCCGATGAACTTCCTAGAAATCCTCCCGATCGTGAAGTAGAGTTTAGGATCGATCTTATTCCCGGTACTGCTCCGATCGCCAAAGCTCCTTATCTTCTCGCTCCGACTGAAATGAAAGAATTAAAGAAGCAACTCGACGAACTGCTTGAGAAGGGTTTTATTCGACCAAGTTCTTCACCATGGGGCGCACCAATCCTATTCGTCAAGAGGAAAGATGGATCCATGAGGACGTGAATTGACTACAGAGCATTGAACAAAGTCACAATCAAGAATCGTTATCCACTCCCTCTAATTGATGATCTTTTTGAACAACTTCAAGGTGCAAGCTTTTTTTCCAAAATCGATCTTTGTTCTGGTTACCATCAACTCAAAGTCCAATCCGGGGATATTCTGAAAACCACATTCCGAAGAAGGTATGGCCATTATTAGTTCATCGTTATGCCATTCGGACTCACTAATGCGCCAGCCGCGTTTATGGATATGATGAACCGAATCTATAAGCCTTACTTAAATAAATTTGTTATCGTATTCATTAACGACATACTTATTTATTCTAAGTCTAAGGATGATCATGAAGCTCATCTTCGAACCTTACTTGAAGTACTTGAAACTGAGAAATTTTATGCCAAGTTCTCAAAATGCGTGTTCTGGTTGCACGAAGTGCAATTTCTTGGGCATGTCATTAATGTGAATGGAAAAAATCGAAGCTATCTCAAAGTGGGATATTCCAAAGTCGCCAACCAAGATCTGAAGTTTCTTGGGTTTGGCTGGCTACTATCGAAGGTTCATTGAAAACTTCTCTCGTATAGCCGTTCCTCTAACTTCGTTGACTCGTAAAAACATTAAGTACGAATGGGGAACAAAACAACAGGAGGCGTTTGATATACTTAACAAAAAGCTTACCCAAGCACCTATACTGGCGTTGCCAGAAGGTACCGAATACTTCGTTGTCTTTAGTGACGCGTCTCATTCCGGCTTAGGATGCGTACTAATGCAACGCAAGAAAGTGATCGCTTACGCCTCTCGTCAACTCAAGGTTCACGAAAAGAACTATACGACTCACGATCTAGAGTTAGGTGCCATAATCTTTGCATTAAAAATATGGAGGCACTATCTCTATGGAGTAAGATTTATCGTGTATACCGATCATAAAAGCTTAAAGCACATCTTCGATCAAAAAGAGCTTAACATGCGACAACGACGATGGATGGAAACACTAAACGACTATGATTGTGAGATTATCTATCACGAAGGTAAAGCCAATGTTGTGGCTGATGCCTTAAGTGGTAAAGAACATGAAAAGCCAAATAGAGTTCGAGCGTTAAGGCTAGAACTTCAAGTCGATCTTCTCGAACAAATCAAATCTGCTCAATTCCAAGCAATCAATGAAAACCAAATCTCCGATGAAAAACGTAACGGCACCATTGACTCGCTAGTTAAGGGTGACGATGGTATCCTTAGACTCGGTAATAGGATTTGGGTACCAATCATTGGAGACTTGCGTGAGAAAATTATGAACGAATCTCATAAGTCCAAGTACATGATGCACCCCGGTAGTGACAAAATGTACCAAAATCTTAGACCAAACTACTGGTCGAATGGGATGAAAAAGGACATCGCTTCGCATGTGGCGAAATGTTTAACTTGTTTGAAAGTCAAGGTTGAACACCAAAAGCCTTCGGGATTTCATTAGCAACCCGAACTTCCCGTATGGAAGTGAGAGTTAATTACTATGGATTTCATCACTAAATTCTCGAAAATGACTCGACAACATAATGCTATTTGGGTTATCGTGGATCGATTAACAAAATCCGCGCATTTCATACCCATCAATGAATCGTACTCAATGGATAGATTAGCGCGTATCTATGTGAACAATATCATTGCTTTGCATGGGGTACCGTTGTCTATAATTTCTGATCGAGACAGTCGTTTGACGTCTCACTTCTGGAAAAGCTTCCAACAAGCCTTAGGCATCAAGCTAAACCTTAGCACCGTCTATCATCCACAAACTGATGGACAAAGCGAAAGGATAATCCAAACGTTGGAGGACATGCTCCGCGCTTGTGTGATTGACTTAGGTGGAAGTTGGGATGACCACCTACCCCTAATGGAATTCTCATATAACAATAGCTATCACACGAGCATTCAAGCTGCACCATTCGAGGTATTATATGGTCGTAAATGTAGAACGCCTGTGTGCTGGTATGAAACTAGAGATAATTAATTATCTGGACCCGAGATAGTCCAAGAAATCACCGACAAGATTCTTCAAATTTGAGAACGACTTAAGACGGCACGCGATCGCCAAAAGAGTTACGCCGATGTCCGTCGTAATCAGTTAGAATTTAATGTTGGTGACAAAGTATTATTAAAAGTCTCGCCATGAAGAGGCGGCGTTCGCTTCGGAAAGAAAGGAAGGCTAAGTCCTCGATTCGTTGGACCTTTTGAGGTACTCGAACGAATTGGTACTGTTGCATACCACTTGCGACTACCCGAGGAAATGCAAGGGATACACGACGTGTTCCATGTCTCAAATCTCGAAAATGTTTAGCCGACGAATCTCTATCTATGCCACTAAAAGATGTCGAAATAAATGATAACTTAAAATTTGTTTAAAAACCAACTCAAATAGAAGATTCGAAAACAAAGAAATTAAAAAGACGAACGTTGAAAATTGTGAAGGTCAAATGGGACTCACGAAGGGGCCCTGAGTATACGTGAGAACTCGAATCTGAAATGAAAAAGAAATATCCCCATTTATTTTAAAAGAAGCAATCTCAAGGACGAGATTTATTTCAAGGTGGGGAGGATGTAACATCGTGAAAGTTTCGGGTTCAAAACATCAAGTTTCCTAAGTTAAGGGACCAAAACTGTCAAATTTCAAACCTTAGGGATTAAATTGAAAATTCTGGTTTTCCTGACCCATCGCGATACGCGATGGATCAGAAGGAAAACCCATCACGTATCGCGATGGGTTATCTGACACGCTGAGCACGTGGCGTGCTACGTGTCCACACATGGTACAACCTCCGCCAGGTGTCACCACGTCCTCCACGTGTCGCCACGTGGCGCAACGCCTGCCACGTGGCGCAAAGCCTGCCACGTGGCAGGTCTACGTGGTGACTGGCCATGGCTACATCGCGATACCCGACGGGCTTAGCCATAGGGTCATCGCGTATCGCGATGGGGCCCTGTTTTTGCCTATAAATAGAAGGCTACGGGTTCATGCCTCTCACACCACAAATCACACATACTATTCTCTCTCTAACATCTCTCTAAGATCCTATAATCATACCATCGATCCACCTCGAAAAGCGTGCCCCAATTCCTCAATTTCCGTGCCCGTTTCCTCGTAGTTTGTGCCACTTTCCACCACCGTACCAACCAAGAAGGAGATTTCCATTCCCCCACATCATGACGATTAGCCTCGTAAAGCGTGCCAACGAGTGGTGAGGTATTGGTGTTCATCGTTTTGGGTGCCAAGAGAAAAGTTACGAGAAGAAGAGT
Source organism: Bidens hawaiensis (assembly GCF_021521415.1). Taxonomy (NCBI): domain Eukaryota; kingdom Viridiplantae; phylum Streptophyta; class Magnoliopsida; order Asterales; family Asteraceae; genus Bidens; species Bidens hawaiensis. Next base: position 195,489 of record NW_027492658.1, read on the forward strand.
TGATTAAGAAGATAAAGAAGGTGAAACGGTGTTGAGGTGCTGCTCAATTATTTAGGGTTGTCTAAGCCAAGCAAAGGTAGGCATAATGCCCGAATTAAATAATAATAAAATAATATAAAAGGCTTAAATCCCTAAGTCGAGGTTATACTCTATACCTCGATAAAATAAAAGGAAATATAACAAAGAAAAGAAAAAGATAGAATTATGAATATATAAATATATATCAATGTGATTTTATTATGTGTGATTCTTTGTTACGAAGATATTTTTTAAGTAATAATAACTATTCTTAAATAATAAAGAAAAGAAAAGAATACGTTTCTTAGAGAAGAAGAAACGTAGGGTTTTATGAAAATAAACTAAATGTTTATAATATTACTTTTTAACTAAAGGTTTTAAAGTAAAAGAGATTTTGAACTAAAGGTTCATCGAGGTAAAGATTATAAAAGACTAAAGGTCTTAAGCCGGATTTTTATATCCGACTAACAAATGGTTATACTCGTACTATAGGTGCGAGATAGCAACGGGAAAGACCCTCAGACGGTGTTTGAAGCCGATCCAAATCAAAAAGGTGAATAGGCCCCAACTTTACAAACTTGTTTTCAAACGAGTCAACGTGTTAAATGAAAAAGGTTTACGTGAGACTAAGTGTCTCTAAAACATTTATAAACAAGGGTATAAACATTGGCCTCAGGTTATCGTGTATATTTGTCTGGATCCTTACATATGTGATGGGCACATCACACCTGGTCACAATTATGCTGCCTGCGGGGAGTATGACCTTGTGTATACGTATAGGCACTCAACTAGTTGAACGCTGCGGTGTTTGCTGGGGGATCCGAGTGTAAAGACTTGAGTTTATGAATGGTGTTGTTTAACTTGATTATTCCTAAGCCACGATGGGCCGAGACCTACATAGTCTCGAGGGGTGATTAAGTAAAAGAAAATATTTTTAGCGTCAGCATATTCACCAACATTCGTTGCTGACGTATTTTCTTACATTTTGTAGGTGATCAAGGTTAGCGCTTGGAATGACGAAGTGCTTAAGATATCCGATGGCTCAGATCTTTTTGTTAAACTTAATATAATGATAATGGTGGTTTTGTAAACTAAAACAAGTAATCTTTAAACATTAAACGGTAAATTTTAACCCCGTCTTTTGTAATGTAAATATTATATTTTTAAATCCACAAGTTTCTAAGACTTCCGCTAATAACTCGTAACTCTGATTTATTTACAAATGTGGTACCAACATACGTGTCATACACCTAGGCCGTGGTTTGAAGTGTGACATTTATTTTCAACTTTAAAACATCAAGCTACGTTATTCAACAAGAATGATCAGTTTCATTATCCAAAATAGGTGATATACAGCTCAACTCCAATCCTTCTACCACAATTTTCATAAATCCTCCTATCCCGGAACTAACACAATTAATAAACAGGTACGCTCAACTCGTTTTATGTTTGCCATTTTTTGTTAACATATACTTTACATTTTAGGGATTGTTGTATTTATTTCATAGTACTTTAGGTCTCTTTTGAGGTTTGTATATTGGGTTTATTTTGTACTACACTGCCGGTTAGAAGGAAAATGTTCAGCTAAACGAAAAATTTCAGTTTTTTATTTCAGAACCACCCTTTCGGTTTAAATAATGAAAATCTTCGGTTTGGTGCTGGTTAGGATGTATCTGAACCACACTTTAGTTGGCGTTTACATACGGAAAAAAATTGGTTTAATGAAAAATTTCGTCTTGGTGGTTCCGTACCGACCTTTCGGTTTAACGAATTCGTGGCTCGGAACCGTGCTTTAATCTGGTCGTTTATTAAAGTTTTTGTCAATCAATGTATTATTTAAAGTTGTGGTCGGATATATTTAGGCAAATTTTGAGATACATATACGAAAGATATCAGCTTAACGAAACACTTAAGTATGGTTGTTCCATACTGGACTTTCTAGTAGTTTTATAAATTTTGCTTTATCTAATCTAACTATACTAATAAAAGAAAATAATGAGGATGATGTGGCAATCCCACATTCATTCTGAGCCTAATCTCTCTTCTCATTCATCCTACATATCCATGGGTTATAGTGCAAAACCATATTGGCAAATGGGTTATAAATTCCTTTCTAATTCTCTAATCTTTCATCTCATTCATCTTAACTATCCATTGGTCATGGGTCAAAATAATTTTGTCAAATGGGTTATAATTTAATTTCTAATTTTCTAATTTCTCATCTTATTTATCCTATCTATCCATGGGTCATGGGACAAAACAATTTTAAGAAATGGGTTATAATTTCTCTTTTAATTCTTTAATCTCTCATCTCATTATCATAGTTATCAATGAGTAATTGGTCAAAACAATTTTTGCAAATGTTGTATATAAAAAAAATCGAATTTGTAAATGTGAGATTTTAGACTTTTTATTGTTTGTACTATATATTTTATCTTATTTTTATCTATAATTTTGTTCATTCATTTAGATAATGAATCTTTTTATCTTTAATATTTTACAAATGTCGTGTAATACACGGGTGCAAAAGCTAGTTTTTTTTATATATATAATTGAAATCAGTAATCAAAACAACCCCAAAATTTATAAATTTAAAATTTCTAGATTTTTCCAATTTTAGAAACCTAAGTTCATGATTTTACTCACAATTTTGGCATCATAAAGGTTTATTTCCGTTAAGACACGCCATACCAAAATCACCACTTCAAATTTCTCAACAAAAACGTTAACTTAGTGACCAAAAAAATCCATAACACTCTAAAAGAACCTTTCCAACTATAATTTTACTACAAATTTTGATAAAGTAAACTTCAGATCCATTTTGAATTTCCTATACCAAAAAACTTCGTTTTAAAGGAAAAGTTTGTTTGCAGGTTCGATATCGGGCTATGAAACCTAGGTATACATACATACACGCGCGCGTACACACACACGCGCACACACACACACATATATATATAAATAGGGGTGAGATCTAGAGAGAACTCCTCTTAAAGAGAGAACCAGTAAAGAATTATTTTTAACTATTTAAAAAAAAATATTTTTGTGATTTTTTTTTCTTTCCTCATTCTAATAAGATGATATTGATACTAAAAAAAAAAAACTTGTCGGTGTAGTACTGTAGTGCATATGTGCACTAATGCCTATTGTATATATACAATAGTGTTTTATTGCACAAGTGCATTATCCAATACACACTATTGCATATATGCAAATACGATACTAGTAATTGTATGCAAAACACTTTATCGCATATATGTAATACAACACTGATACACATATGCACTATATCGATTTTTTTAAATTTTTGTATATAATATAGCACAATTGCAAATAAACAATACAAACAACTATATATATGTTATTCAAAACTATTTCAAATATCAAAATGCACACTATTGCACATATGCATTATAAAAGAAGTCGGTGTATTGCATATATGTATTACTCGTTAATTTTTTATTTTTTTTTATTTTTATTTTTTTTGTGGTGAAGAATAACAACATATAAGAAGGATGAAAGAAAAAAGTTTAAAAATAATATTTTTAATTAAATTAAAAATACTTCATTATTAGTTCTCTAGTTCTCTCCATAAAATGGAGTTCTCTCATGATCCTCTCCCTATATATATATATATATATATAGGGGTAGGGTCTAGAGAGAACTCCTCTTAAAGAGAGAACTAGAGAACTACTAAAAAAATATTTTGTGAATTTTTTTCTTTCCCCCTTCTAATAAGATGATATTGATACTAAAAAAAAAACCTTGTCGATGTAGTACTGTAGTGCATATGTGCACTAAAGCCTATTTCATATATACAATAGTGTTTATTGCATATAATACAACATAATTACATTATCCAATACACACTATTGAATATATGCAAATATGACACTAATAATTGTATGCAAAACACATTATCGCATATATGTAATACAACACTAATGTACATATGCACTATGTCTTTTTTTTAATTTTTGTATATAATATAACATTATTGAAAATATACAATACAAATAACTATATATATGCTATTCAACACTATTTCAAATATCAAAATGCACACTATTGCACATATGCATTATAAAAAAAATCGGTGTATTGCATATATGCATTACTCGTTAATTTTTTTTATTTTTTTATTTTTATATTTTTTTGCGGTGAAGAATAACAACATATAAGAAGGATGAAAGAAAAAAAATTTAAAAAATATTTTTTTAATTAAATTAAAAATACTTCATTATTAGTTCTCTAGTTCTCTCCATAAAATGGAGTTCTCTCATGATCCTCTCCCTATATATATATATATATATATATATAAACACATAACTACCTTGAGACCCGTATATATACTGATATATAATTATTTACTTCATATCTTAATACCTATTTGTGTTAGAACTGAATCATCGGTAGGAAGTAAAAAACTCTTATATAGTTGTTATACAACTCTAACCACATACAGGTATAAGGAACTAGGGTACACAACCACACCAACTCTATACATCCAATCGACCCAAGAGCAAGAACCCGAGCTTTCCATGGCTGAAGCAATGGAACTGAGAACAATTTTATAATATAAAATGAAGTGATTAAAATGAAAGTAACACTACCCCATTCTTAACTGGCACAGAGAAAATATGTTAGCTGCATCGTAACAATAACAGAAATCAATGCCTCCAACAACAAGACCTGGTACTCCAAATCATGCAACCTGTGCAAAAATAGAGCATTCAAAACAGAGGCTGACACATCTGACAAAGGAAAGTAAGTTGGGGAAGAGAAGGACTACTACAAAAAGGACTACTACAAATGCGAAGATCATGAAATTGTCACCAACATCATATCAAGGTATACCGTATATCTAAAATTAACAAATATAACTCATAAACTTTCTAACAAACCTACCTTCCATATACAAAGGTATTGCGTATCAGCAATCATAGAAGACACGTCCAGAAAAACCACAACAACCTTTTTTCTATGACACGATGACGTCACTCATAGGTCAAAGCTGTGACGACCTCATTCAAAAAGAAGGCTACTCTGATGCGACTACTTTCCCAGAACCATTTCAGCAAATCAGAGGGATCCGAAAAAAGATTCGCTTGCAACAACACAAAGATATCAATAGGAAACCAAACACCGCAATTGTCACACGTATAACAGAGGCACCGGCCGCACCACTCAGCAACAAACAACCCGCTACAAAACTACCACCAACAACACCCACAAAAGAATGCAACAAAAGGGCTCAAACACATTAGGTAAACACACACAAAAACAGCATTATCCTTTACAAACATCTAACATATCTAACATAAACAGCAATCATGCAGAACAAGAAACGCCTCCAGCAAAGGAGGCGAAGAACTGAACCCACCCACAAACGTAACCTTTTTTTGGCAACCAAAGGTAATAACAAAACAATAACATTACACACATACAAAATAAAACACTCATACCAATGCATTGCAAGACAGGCTAGCTGAAAGACCTAAGTTGCTAGGAAGCATGATCCACAATCAGATCAAATAAGACAAACCAGCAAACAACAATCAATCATTTTTAAAACACATGCAGTCGAACGCATGACAACAAAAAGCCGTGAAGCCAAATGCTATCCTATAACTACCTAAACTAATGTAAACTGTTTGTGTAAACTTTATCTACGTAATGTCTATGTCACTGCTTCAATGAAATCAATGTACATAAACCTAAAAAACCTCGCCCACTAAAATATCTCATATCATAAACCATACAAAACTGACCAGACAAATATAAAAAACAAAGCCCCTTTTATGTTGCAGTTAAGTTATGTTTTAGCATACACAATCGTGTACTTAATCAGCTATAAACAAGCCCGGCGCAAAGCGCCGGGTCAACCTCTAGTTTCTATTAAATATGTGAGACCAAGTGCTTTTAGATGGTAATGATACATCAATACTATTGTTATTCAATTTTCGTTTTGTTGGTAGTTTGTTATATGAACGTCTAACATAAGTCCAAAATTTTTAATATAAATAATATTTTTTTAATATGATGAAAGATTAATATATGGAAAATTCATAGTAAATGCACTCTTCCATGATTTCAGATTCAGTATATAAATCGTGAACATGGCTCACTAAGCCCATATCTTGAAAAGAATAAAAAGGGCACGAGCTTATAAACGGAGTCACTTTTAACCTGGGGTGGACGGACAGAAGGTCAGCCGCGGAATTTGAAGAGGATTTATTTGGAATTAGCTGGGCAGCCGCAAGGAAAGAAAGACAAAAGAGAGAGCAAGCCGTTGGTTTCAGCAGAGAACGTTTGGTTCAACACCTACTCAGCCTAGCATTAATATTATTTGGTTTGATTTTATCATTTTCTTTATGAATTCAGTTTTTGAACCTTATCTATTTGGTTTGTTCTTGAGTATGGTTGTTGGCTAAACCCCCTAGCCACCTAGGCTTTATGATGAACCATTGTTGATCTTTGATTTTGCTTGGATTATTGCTTTCTGATTATGGGTTTATAAATCAGTAAAGAGTTTGTGATTATTTATTCGATGCATATGTGTGCTTGGTTTTATTTGATGAGTTTTATTGTCTCACAGTTTTCTTGGTGATTGTGTGTTATATAATATGATTTTTTAGGTTATTTATTGTGTGATTTTCACTAGTTTGTGTTTGATTTATAATAAGATCAGAGAAATAATATTATTATTCAAATAAATAAAAGTACGTTACTAATCTAAAAAGTTGTAAGGTGATAGGTTATTTTATAGGTCTTTGTTGATTAAGATTGCGAGATTTAGTTCTTCGTAAGGAGTTCGTCTAGGTTTAATTTGTCAGCTTTGTCTACTGAGTCGAATGAATTTATTAAACTACATTGATTTCCACGTTGTAAGGTAGGTTTTCGTTTAAAGGTACTCGTTCATAAGTAACTAGATAACCGTAAGGAAGTCTAATATTAAAGCTGGTGTTTTTAAGAACTTAATAGAAATCCTTAGGTGTCTTCTTGAGAAGGGTCAGGGTCTTGTTCGGGTTTTCTTTTAAGTGACTATTTTATGATCCCTGTTTAATAACAAAGCATTTTTTCCAATTAATTGATAACTGAAACTTTCGGGATTCTAGCCTAGGCGGTTGCTTGTTATCATCTTAATTAAGTCCAAGTTCTAAGTCGTCTTTAGTTTTATTACTTAGTTTTAATTTTAGTTTAAGATTAGGTTTTAGTAACAAAAAACCCCTTTTAATAATAAATAAATAATCGTGTCTGTAGTTAAGTCTAATTTAGATATTTAACGTAATTTAAAGAGTCCGTGAGTTCGATATCCGGACTTACTAAATTGTACTAGATTCGACCGGTTCACTTACCGATTAGTAGTTTTATTTACATTTAAGAGTCTAGAATTTTTACTTAGTGTCTAGATTAACGTGTTTTTATATAACTACTTTTAACACATCAAGTTTTTGGCGCCGTTGCCGGGGACTCTTGGTGATTGCGTTCGTTAGCTTTGATTAGACTTACTTGCCACATACGTTCTATTTGTTTTGTTTTATATTTTTGAGTCGTAGGAGTCTAAGTAGTTTTTATTTTTTTGTTTTTCTTATTGTTTTTTTCGAGTCTATTTTGAGTCGTAGAAGTTAGGTTACTAAAGTTTAGTTTTATTGCTTTAAATTAGTTTAGTTTTTCTTCAACATATTGTTTATTACTAGTATATGGTGCCCGTGATCCTTTTTTGTTTAAGTTTATCTTTATAGTGATCTTAATGGAGTGTTATTATGAGCCCAGATTCTGCATGGTGCTTGATAAGATGGGGACTGTTCTTGGTTGTAAAGACTCATCTGGCGCAATGATGGATCACATACCACATCCAGAAGAGATATTATATGATTTGTTATGTGTCATCCATAGTTGTAATAAAAATACACCAATTTCATACGAACTTATTATGGAGGATTTCCGGCTAGGTTTAATGAGTCAAATAAAATTTAATGAGCTGACAATCGAGTTTGAGGATGTTGGGTTATAGGATAAGACACCGGAGTGTATTCCCTCTTGGGAGGACGTGTTTAAAGATAAATTTGGTGAAGATTTGGTGGATCTAGACGATGTGGATGAGAGAAATTTTAACCCCAAAAGAGATGTTGAGAAGCTTGAAGTTTTGTTATTCGGGGAGCCGGTTAAGAAGTTAAATGTCAAAGAGGAATCACTAGGTATATCTGAAGAAATGAAGAATAAAGAATTGCATCTCATTGTGAAACATCATCCGCGTATGCGTGGTAAAGCTAATCGATTTTTAGAAATACTCGTTCGTGGATCATCACGTAAATCAAGAGCCCAAAGAGGGAGGATATCTAGACTTAGAAATCAAAGTGTGCCGAATTGGTCATATTCTCAGAATTTCAATAATGGATGCATTGATCCGAATGCATATTTTTGGGCCTACATGTGTTTGGAAATTAGTTTCTTCTCAACTAATTGTAAAAAGAGAGTGTTGAAGAGCACTGATGGGAAGAGGATCAAGGAGAAGCCTCCTGATTGAGGTTTCAGAAACGAGTCCGGCTGAAGACTATTTTGTAAACTTAGCGCTTCCCGGGAGGCAAACAAGTACTATGTATTCATTTTATTTTATTTTCTTTTGGTTTGATTTATTTCCTTTGCCGGGTGTTGCTTTTCTTACTTGCAGATTGCTCCGGGGTTGCTTATTAGATTCCGCCAAAAGTGAGTTAGTATGATGGTCTATCAGATCCAGATGACCACCTACAGACCTACATCGCCGCAGGCCTAGTCTCGGGGTGGACAATGCCACTTTGGTGCCACATATTCACTTTAACGCTCGTAGGAGCGGCAAAAGCATGGTTTGAGCGCCTACCAGAAGTCTGGCCAAAAATCGCAAATTGGGATGACATGGCGAACAAATTTACTCAACATTTCAGCCAACAGCGGCGTCACATCTGTAACCTGGTAGACAACCTCAGCGTCACCCGTAAAGATAATGAAACAATAGAAAATTTCATTACCAAGTTTAACAAAGAAGGGTTAAATATTGGTGGAGTGGGCGAAGAGCTCATGCGCGCAGCTGTCCGCCAGAACGTGAGATGTGATAACCTCATTCGCATTCTTACTAGACGTGATGACATGCCTCAGAGTTGGGATGCTATCATGACATCGGCAAAGCGGTACGCGCGAACAGAAAAAAACATGGGAAAAGAACTCCCACTCACTGATGCGCGAAATGATACTAATCGAGCCCGCCAAGGCAAGAAAATCAGTTTGGTTTGGCCACGAATAAACCAAGAGCCCCAAGCAAAAGACACCACCTCGAGCGAGGCGCTTAAAAACAAACAAAAGGCACATCCACATCTTCACAAAAGGTGGACACCTCTGTCCAAAATTCCGCACAAATCATGTATTCGGAAGGCATCTAGTTCAAAAAACCTCCATCGTTCAAACCAGAACTAAACACTGACACAGCGAGATATTGTGACTATCATGAGCAGCATGGTCACGCACCGAATAAGTGTTCCAATATTAAAGATTCAATTTAATAATACGTAAAGAATGGAAAGTTAGAGCACCTAGTAAAACACATTCGGGGAGGCCCAAAGCGAACCGTAGGTCATGAAGGCGGACAACCAGGGAAGAAAATCGAAGATCTTCACGCCAACATAATCTTGGGTGGCACAAAAAAAGAAGCGCCAGCACACATAAAAGGCCGCATGGAAAGAAGAACAAGTCATTATTCCAAAAGTGAAAAGCGGCGCTAATAAAAAGGTACCACTAGTGATCACCGCCGTTTTTGGTATTATAGGACGTCCTGTTTCTTCGTAGACACCGGAGCAACGTCCGATATAATGTATCGAAAATGTTTTGACATATTGGAGGAGGAATATAGGCGCCACTTTGTATGGCCCCGTTAAAGGTAGCTCTACTTTAACGTTGGATTTACTCATAAACGCAGTTCTAAATATCAGAGTTAACGAAAACTTTCGCGGAATAATAAAACTTCAACCATAACATTTTACACCATCAAATCATGTCTTATAAAACATTCGTAGTCAATTAAAACAAAACATAGTCTTTAAAACATCACAACATTTCTTCGAGATGCCAGTATCTTCGATTTCCATGCCATGTGTCTTCAGTCACGCGAGCTGCCTCAACCTATTTGCCTGCGTGCATACTAAAAGTCAGCTATGCTGAGTGAGTTCTAGTTAATCACATAACTTACCTTTCATACACATATACGTGCCCGAAGGTACGCATTACAACATATCAAGATCAGCATTCGTCCATACACATTCATATCTAACCATACATTATAAAGGGCGTTTCACCCTACATACCTCGAATATTTTTAGGGTCCGGTACCCTCCAACCTCGGATATTATTAGGGTCCGGTCACCCTTCATCCTCAGATATTATTAGGGTCCGGTCACCCTTCATCCTCGGATATTATTAGGGTCCGGTACCCTTCATCCTCGGATATTATTAGGGTTCAATACCCTTTCTTCCATAGCTTCGCACTATACATGTCCTAAAATATTTTTCCTGACAATACGTGCAATCTCCGAAGAGCGTTCACGTACCCTTAACTTATCATACGTACATTATGCATACATCATAAATATTCATACATGCATCTTGTCTTACATCATACATAGCAATCACGTCTTTAGCTACCACCTGACGGTACATGCAATATCCGAAGATCGTTCACGCACCGTCAAGCAATCATCATACATACATCATACAAGGCATACACTTACCACTTAAGGTAAGTGTATTAACTATCACATCAAGTATGCACACAGCCCCGAAAACATAACAAGGAAGTGGGACTAGAAACTCACCTCAATGCGGTTGCGTTCACCGTTTACGGTTATTCCCTTCTTGAGCTGTGCACGACTGAATGTACAATAATTATACGTTTCAGTAAACTATCACTACACATATCGCCTTTCTAGTTTAATTATTACCCTCAACGAACGGGGGTCCGGGGGCAGAGCCCCTGGCAGCTGGGTTCTAGGGGCGGCAGCCCCTAGCGGGGTCCAATGGGCAGAGCCCCTGGCTGGGGTTAAGCTGCCAGGTCAGCTTGGAAAAATTTTATTTTCATTAATTGTCTTAACACATTTTCCATTAGCATTTTGAATCATTGAATAATATGCTACTTAAAAGTTCAAGGGCTTATTTGTAATTAAATCATTCTTTTCTAAGTCCAGGGACCATTCTGTCATTCTATTAATCTTCTAATTCGTTACTTATCCTTAACGAACTGACTTGCCATGACGAACTGGTTCTTGTAACGAATTGGAACCTTTAACGAAATGGTTACTTACACGAATTGGACTTTTAACGAACTGGACTCTTAACGAATCAGCCCATGTAGCGAACCAGTCCAAGTAGCGAATTGGACCTTCTAATTCGTTATCTCCTTTAACGAACTGGTCATAACGAATCAAGGGTAATTCGTTACCCTTTTCCCTTAACGAATTGGATACGAACTACAGCTAGTTCGTTAATCTTTCCTTAGCGAATCAGCTGGCGAATTACCTCTAATTCGCTAGTTATTCCTTAGCGAACTAGGGTTAGGTCAGATTTGTCAGAACATTCCCTGACAACCTCGTACACGTTTTTCCGGCGCCGCCTTTCCGGCGCCGCCATTGCCGGAAAACTCACCGGAAAAACGTATCTTCACCGTTTTACACCGTTTTTCATCGTTTTTCGTCCCGTTCGATCCAGATCTGAGCTAGGGTGACCCCTAAGCTCATATTAGGTTCGGTTTATACCCGATTCCACCCGGATCTCATGACTTAAATGGTTTAACGGTGTCGGCTCGTCGTTTCATGATTATATCTAACGGATTTAAGCTCAAACAATAAAATACTATCATTACCTCGGGTCGGTTCTCGGTTTCCTTCTTGATATCGGTTTAGAGAGATAGAGAACTAGAGAGAGAATCTGAAGTGTGTGTTTTGAATGGTGTAAGGGATATGTGTAAATGAATTAAATGGAGGATTAAGGGTATATATATTTTTGATCATGGGCTTAAGCCCATGGTCTTTCCTTCATTCCTCCATAACCCCAGTCCATAACCGATATCCATTTACCCAACACAAGTCCATCTCGTATTCTATTCAACTAAACCGATAACGACCCGCTATAAAATAAACAAACTTTATTTTATTAATATAACCGAAAGTAGGATGTTACAAGTCTTCCCTCCTTAAAGAGGTTTCGTCCCCGAAACCTAACTATTACATAAGCAGATTCGGATAAAACTTGCGCATCTCATCCTCAGCTTCCCATGTAGTGTCCGATCCCTTGCGATGCTTCCATATCACTTTCACTAGGGGTATAACCTTGTGACTAAGTTGCTTCTCTTTGCGATCGACAATCCCTATCGGTTGCTCAATGTAGTTCAGCTGTTCATCAACCTCAATGTCCATCAATGGCACGTGCGACGTGTCATCAGCTAGACACTTCCTTAGATTAGAAACATGGAAGGTTGAATGAATTCCTTCTAACTCACCGGGTAAATCCAGCTCATAAGCTACTTCCCCCATACGATCTAAAATCTTAAACGGTCCAATGTACCTCGGACTCAACTTTCCTCTCTTCATAAAAAGAATAATTCCTTTCCAAGGCGAGACCTTGAGCATCACATTGTCACCAACGTTAAACTCAATCGGTCGTCGCCGCTTATCAGCATACGACTTCTGTCTGTCTTGAGCAGCTTTCATCCTTGCCTTAATCTGATCAAACCTTGAAGAAGTTTCTTGAACAACTTCTAGGCTTCCCATCTCCTTCTGACCAATCTCTCCCCAGCATAATGGAGTTCTACGGCGTCTTCCATACAACATCTCAAACGGTGGCATCCCAACACTTGAATGGTAGCTGTTGTTGTAAGAGAACTCTGCCAGATGCAGATGATCGTCCCAACTCCCTCCAAAGTCCAAAACACAAGCACGTAGCATATCCTCAAGGTTTTGGATCGTCCTTTCAGACTGCCCATCTGTTTGAGGATGATACGCAGTACTGATGTTCAATCTTGTTCCCATAGCTTCATGGAACTTTTTCCAAAACCTCGAAGTAAAACGAGTATCTCTATCAGACACGATCGATAACGGCACTCCATGCTTAGATACAACCTCTTTAATGAACAAGCTTGCCAACGTTTCTGACGAGATAGCCTCTCGTATAGGCAGAAAGTGAGCACTCTTGGTCAAACGGTCCACAATCACCCAGATGGTATCATGATGCTTAGCTGTACGAGGTAGCTTAGTTATGAAATCCATGGTGATGTGTTCCCATTTCCATTCTGGTATCTCTAAAGGCTGCATTTTCCCATAAGGCTTTCGATGCTCTGCCTTGACTTGTAAACAAGTTAAGCACCTACTGACGTAATCTACCACATCATTCTTCAGTCCTGGCCACCAGTAGTCTCTTTTCAAATCTTGGTACATCTTCGTAGCTCCTGGATGAATAGAATATCTTGACTTATGAGCTTCATCTAAGATTCGACCTCTGAGATCTCCATGGCGTGGAATCCACATGCGGTCAAACCTAGTCTTAACACCATGCGTGTTTTCCATCAACTCGTCTTGCTGACCAAAAATCCTTTCTTTCTTTACTAGCCTTTCATCTACCAGCACTTCAGACTGCACCTTGATGATTTCTTCAAATAAGCTTGAGTTCATAACTAGCTGATATGACTTTACTGTTGCAATGACTTCCTCATTCTTACGGCTTAGTGCATCAGCGACCACATTAGCTTTACCAGGGTAGTACTTAATATCGCAGTCGTAATCCTTTATCAATTCTAACCATCTTCTCTGCCTCATGTTCAATTCCTTCTGCTCGAAGAAGTACTTTAAACTCTTTTGATCTGTGTAAATGGTACACTTACTACCATATAGATAGTGTCTCCATATCTTGAGAGCATGCACTACTGCTGCTAGCTCCAAATCATGCGTCGGATAAGTACTCTCATGGACCTTCAATTGTCTAGACGCGTAAGCTATCACCTTTCCTCGTTGCATCAACATGCACCCTAACCCACGATGCGAAGCATCAGTACAAACAACCAAATCCTCGTCACCATCGGGTAAAGCAAGGATTGGAGCTTGCGTGAGTCTCTTCTTTAACTCTTGGAAAGCCTCTTCCTGAAACTTACCCCAACTGAATACTATCGACTTTCGGGTCATGCCGGTCAACGGTGCGGCTATCTTGGAGAAACCTTCGATGAATCTTCTATAGTAGCCAGCTAACCTTAAGAAGCTTCGTATATCAGTCGGATTCTGTGGAGTCTTCCAATTTGTTATCGCTTCAATCTTAGCTGGGTCCACGGTAATCCCTTCAGGATTGATCACGTGACCTAGAAATTGCACTTCTCGAAACCAGAACGCGCATTTCGAAAACTTAGCATACAACTTCTCTTTCTTCAGAGTCTCCAATACTTCTCGCAGATGCTCAGCATGATCGGACTTGCTTTTGGAATAAATCAATATATCGTCGATGAAGACAATAACTGACTTATCCAACATTGGCCGACATACCCTATTCATCATGTCCATAAATGCTGCGGGAGCATTCGTTAGACCGAATGACATTACGAGGAACTCGTAGTGTCCATGCCGCGTCCGAAACGCTGTTTTAGGGATGTCTGCCTCTTTCAACTTCAACTGATGAGAGCCTGATCTGAGATCTATTCGTGAGAACCAGCTTGACCCTTGCAGTTGGTCAAACAGATCGTCAATCCTTGGCAAAGGATATCTATTCTTTACCGTAAGCTTGTTCAACTCGCGATAGTCTATGCACATTCTCTTCTTCACGAACAACACTGGCGCCCCCCAAGGAGAAACACTTGGTCTTATGAAACCTTTATCGAGTAGTTCTTGCAGTTGGGACATCAATTCTTTCATCTCAGACGACGCTAGACGGTAAGGCGCTTTCTCGACGGGCTGGGCTCCTGGTATTAAATCTATCTGGAATTCTATCTCACGTTCCGGTGGCAACCCCGGAAGATCCTCAGGGAATACTTCTGGGTAATCGCGCACAATAGGAACATCTTTAATTACTTTCGTCTCGGCCATAGCGTTGACAACATACACCAGGTAGGCACCGTACCCTTGCCTTAACAAACCTTCGGCTTTTATCATTGAAATGACGTTAAAACCTGAACTTTCCTTATCGCCATAAACCGTCACGACACTACCATCCAAGGACTTTAGCTTTATTATTCTACTCTTACATACTATCTGAGCTTCGTATTCAGATAACCAATCCATTCCCAAGACTATATCGAACCCTCCTAAGGTCATGACATACAAAGTAACACGGAACTCATGTCCCTCTAATTCTATCTTACAATCCTTAACCATTTTCATTATTTTCACCAAGGTGTCACTAGCGGTTTCTATTATGAAGGTTTCAAACACTCGACAACTTTTCATTTTTGCTAGTTTACTAAACGCCGTAGCTACAAAACTCCTATTCGCACCTGAATCAAATAATACTGAAGTAGAAATACCGTTTACTAGGAACGTACCGGTCACAACATCAGGAATCTGTCTAGCCTGTTCCTGGGTCAGCATGTAGGCTCTAGTCCTCGGCCTTGCTTGATCAGCATCTTTCTTCCCACTACCTCCAGCCTCACCGTCGGCGCACTCCCTTACCATATGGCCTGTCTTACCGCACTTAAAGCATGCTAGTTTTGCATTACATTCATTAGCATAATGACCCATCTTCCCACACTTATAGCAGGCATTTGTCCCCATCCTGCATTCTCCACCATGAGCCTTTCCACATTTGTGGCACACGTCCGAACCAGTACCCCACTTGCACTCGCCACCGTGTACCTTCCCACACGTCTTGCATGTCTTTCTCCCCCACACCTTCTGCTTCTTGTCCCTAGGGTTCCATAACTGAGTACCAGGTTGTTTGGCAGGCGCGACCCACTTCTTCTCCTTCTTCTCATCCATAGCCACCTCATCTATCAAGTCCTCATAAACCGTTTCCGCGAGCCCCACAGCAGAATCAAAAGTACCTGGTCTACCAGCCTTGACCAAGACACGAACATTCTGTGGCAGTCCCCTGAGGTAGCATTTGATCCGCTTGGCCTCGGTGTTCACCATGTCTGGCACCAACCTTGACAGACGGTTGAATTCAGTGAGGTATTCTCGGTGCGTCATCTTACCCGCCTTCAGACTTAAGAACTTCATCTCAACCTTCTCTATCTCTGCATCAGCACAGAATCGTTTCATCACTAACTCCTTCAGATCGTCCCACCTCAAGGCCTTGAATTCTACTCGACTATTCCTCTGCTCAACTGTCTCCCACCAGTACATCGCCTCCTCACCGAAGGATTGGGTAGCATACCCCACAGCTTAGTCTGGACGACATTCACTAATTCGGATAATTTTGTCCATCGCGGTTATCCATTGGAGAGTAGCGATTGCGTCTCCCAAGCCGGTTAACTCCGGTGGACCACAGCTTTTGAAAGACTTATAGTTGCACCCACCTCGGCCCCTTTTCTTGTCATCAACCTTCACTGACTTCACCACGCTTGATTCTTCCCCTTCTCCTTCACCATTTTTCTTACCATCTCCTTCCGCCCTTTCAGCTGTTCTTTCACGGCCTCCAGCAGACCCTTCAGCATTCCAGTTCTTCGCAGCAGCTGCTATCGCTTGAGCAATGGCAGCTTGAACAACAGGGTCAAGTTGATACCACTCGTTGTTACTCGGATTTCCACCAGCTGCACTTCCTTCTCCCTCATTATTAGTAGCTGCTTCCACTGACGGTTCTTGGACAACGCGTGGCCTGCCACGACGTCCCGTACGTCCTCCTTTTCCAGCAGCTTTCTTATCTCCAGCCATTCGTATTCTATAAGGAAACACAAACGTCATCACTTAAGGAACCATTTAGTACAAGGATAGTAAGGCCAACAGGTAATAACAGTGGCCAGCTGTGATTAGCTGATCACGTTACTTTCCGAGTCCTATGCACTTCCCTTTATGAGTCTATTTGTGCTGGTTCTACTTCTAACAGTTAGACAATCAAGAATTTCATATCATCTTATACCTCTATCCCTAGCAATTAAGCTAGCATTCACACATTCTTTATTTAGCAATTGCGCAAACATTCATTCATTATTCTACTTTACATGTGAATTTAATCACGTACTTTACCTTTACTTAGCTTGCTTGAGTGACACATGGCATTCTCGTACTGGCATCTTCTTTCTTTTCTTACTTTTATCCCATTCTCTGTTCGAGTCTAAGCATGTAGGATGCTTAAATCTCTCGAACTTTGCTCTGATACCAACTTGTAAGGTCTCGTTACCGGTAGCCCTACTTTAACATTGGATTTACTCATAAACGCAGTTCTAAATATCAGAGTTAACAAAAACTTTCGCGGAATAATAAAACTTCAACCATAACATTTCACACCATCAAATCATGTCTTATAAAACATTCGTAGTCAATTAAAACAAAACATAGTCTTTAAAACATCACAACATTTCTTCGAGATGCCAGTATCTTCGATTTCCATGCCATGTGTCTTCAGTCACGCGAGCTGCCTCAACCTATTTGCCTGCGTGCATACTAAAAGTCAGCTATGCTGAGTGAGTTCTAGTTAATCACATAACTTACCTTTCATACACATATACGTGCCCGAAGGTACGCATTACAACATATCAAGATCAGCATTCGTCCATACACATTCATATCTAACCATACATTATAAAGGGCGTTTCACCCTACATACCTCGAATATTTTTAGGTTCCGGTACCCTCCATCCTCGGATATTATTAGGGTCCGGTCACCCTTCATCCTCAGATATTATTAGGGTCCCGTCACCCTTCATCCTCGGATATTATTAGGGTCCGGTACCCTTCATCCTCGGATATTATTAGGGTCCGATACCCTTTCTTCCATAGCTTCGCACTATACATGTCCTTAAATATATTTCCGGACAATACGTGCAATCTCCGAAGAGCGTTCACGTACCCTTAACTTATCATACGTACATTATGCATACATCATAAATATTCATACATGCATCTTGTCTTACATCATACATAGCAATCACGTCTTTAGCTACCACCTGACGGTACATGCAATATCTGAAGATCGTTCACGCACCGTCAAGCAATCATCATACATACATCATACAAGGCATACACTTACCACTTAAGGTAAGTGTATTAACTATCACATCAAGTATGCACACAGCCCCGAAAACATAACAAGGAAGTGGGACTAGAAACTCACCTCAATGCGGTTGCGTTCACCGTTTACGGTTATTCCCTTCTTGAGTTGTGCACGACTGAATGTATAATAATTATACGTTTCAGTAAACTATCACTACACATATCGCCTTTCTAGTTTAATTATTACCCTCAACGAACGGGGGTCCGGGGGCAGAGCCCCTGGCAGCGGGGTTCTAGGGGCGGCAGCCCCTAGCGGGGTCCAATGGACAGAGCCCCTTGCTGGGGTTAAGCTGCCAGGTCAGCTTGGAAAAATTTTATTTTCATTAACTGTCTTAACACATTTTCCATTAGCATTTTGAATCATTGAATAATATGCTACTTAAAAGTCCAAGGGCTTATTTGTAATTAAATCATTCTTTTCTAAGTCCAGGGACCATTCTGTCATTCTGTTAATCTTCTAATTCGTTACTTATCCTTAACGAACTGACTTGCCATGACGAACTGGTTCTTGTAACGAATTGGAACCTTTAACGAACTGGTTACTTACACGAATTGGACTTTTAACGAACTGGACTCTTAACGAATCAGCCCATGTAGCGAACCAGTCCAAGTAGCGAATTGGACCTTCTAATTCGTTATCTTCTTTAACGAACTGGTCATAACGAATCAAGGGTAATTCGTTACCCTTTTCCCTTAACGAATTGGATACGAACTACAGCTAGTTCGTTAATCTTTCCTTAGCGAATCAGCTGGCGAATTACCTCTAATTCGCTAGTTATTCCTTAGCGAACTAGGGTTAGGTCAGATTTGTCAGAACATTCCCTGACAACCTCGTACACGTTTTTCCGGCGCCGCCTTTCCGGCGCCGCCATTGCCGGAAAACTCACCGGAAAAACGTATCTTCACCGTTTTACACCGTTTTCATCGTTTTTCGTCCCGTTCGATCCAGATCTGAGCTAGGGTGACCCCTAAGCTCATATTAGGTTCGGTTTATAGGCGATTCCTCCCGGATCTCATGACTTTAACGGTTTAACGGTGTCGGCTCGTCGTTTCATGATTATATCTAACGGATTTAAGCTCAAACAATAAAATACTATCATTACCTCGGGTCGGTTCTCGGTTTCCTTTTTGATATCGGTTTAGAGAGAGAGAGAACTAGAGAGAGAATCTTAAGTGTGTGTTTTGGATGGTGTAAGGGATATGTGTAAATGAATTAAATGGAGGATTAAGGGTATATATATTTTTGATCATGGGCTTAAGCCCATGGTCTTTCCTTCATTCCTCCATAACCCAAGTCCATAACCCATATCCATTTACCCAACACAAGTCCATCTCGTATTCTATTCAACTAAACCGATAACGACCCGCTATAAAATAAAAGAACTTTATTTTATTAATATAACCGAAAGTAGGATGTTACACACTTAGTTCCTGTCAATGCGCCAATAATCGGTTTTAACCAGAGTGTTGAGTACCCATTAGGGCAGTTAACATTTACGGTCACTCTTAGTGACGAGAAACATTCAAGAATGGAGGACATGGACTTCCTCATCATAGAAACCCAACACCCGTATTTTGATATCATCTTAGGGAGAGAAGTGATAGGAGGCTTTAACCCCAACCCATCCACAACGCATGGGATGTTGGGAGTACCAACTCCCACAGGGATAGCAATGATCCATGCTGATCATGAATGCCATGTGGTGGATACGAATGTTCCACCAAAGAAAGCGATGAAGGCGACATGCCAAGGAGAGCCAGAAAGGTGGGTGCTTAATGGAAAGTTCCCAGAACAAAACATCACCACTGGGCCCAGTCTCTCAAATCCCACTCGTTTGGGGCTTCAGAGACTCCTCATCAGCAACATCGATGTATTCGCTTGGACACTTGCGGATATGACAGGAGTACCAATTTGCAAAGTGGAACACCAATAGAAAGTGAACCCAACTTTTGTTCCATTTGTACAAAGGCGAAGGAAAATGGGGCCAAAACAAGTGAAAACTTGTAATGAGCAAGTGCAAGAACTCTTGGACGGGGGGATCATCCGCACGATCCAATACCAGGCATGGGTAGCCAACCTAGTTATGGTACCCAAAGAAAATGGCTTGTAAGGCCCCGGTACCGGTGCCTACATTGGCGTTGGATTTACTCATAAATACAGTTTTAAATATCAGGGTTATTTAAAACTTTCACGAAATAATAAAACTTCAATCATTCATTACAAACATTTAAAACTTGTCTTTAAAACATAACATAAAATAGCTTATTAAAACATCATGACAAGTATTCTTTGGATGCCAGTCCTTTCAAATCATGCTATGTGTCTCTCTTTCAAGCCAGCTGCTCCAATCTATTTAGCTGCGTGCATACTAAAAGTCAGCTATGCTGAGTGAGTTCTAGTTAATCAGGTAACATACAATACATTCACATACTTATACATACGCATCCGAGGATACATATTATATAACCTGCTTACCTTTCTTTCATTTATACATATGTGTATACCTTCTTTCTTTCTTTCATTCTTTCTTTCTTTCATTTTTTTATATTTTATCTTACTTTACATACTCATACGTTTTAAAGAGCATTACGCCCTACTTCCTCGAGTATTATTGGGGCTCGGTCCCCTTTTTTTTCCTTGGAATATTATTAAGGTCCGATCCTTTCTTCCTCGAGTATTATTAGGGCTCGGTCCCTTTCTACCTTATATATTATTAGGGTCTGGTCCCTTCTTCCTCGAGTATTATTAGGGCTCAATCCCCTTCTACCTTACAACATACCTTTCTTTATATATATCGCTATAAACTTTCATACATACTTTCAATATTTCATATAACATACATATATCATTTATATAAAACAATCACATCTTCAAATGATCACCTGATGATACGTGCAATATCCGAAGATCGTTCACGTACCGACAAGCATTCATTCATATCCTCAATAACTATCACATAAATCATATAAGGCATACACTTACCACTTAAGGTAAGTGTATTAACTAATCACATCGAGTATGCACACAGCCCCGAAAACATAAAAAGGAAATGGGGGCTAGAAACTCACCTGCAAGGGATTCCTTTCTGAATTTACGGAAACGCTATTCTTGAGCTGTGTATGGCTAACTGTGTAATAATCATAGTATCAATTAACTACTTCTAGCTATACCA
Organism: Bidens hawaiensis; assembly: GCF_021521415.1. Taxonomy (NCBI): domain Eukaryota; kingdom Viridiplantae; phylum Streptophyta; class Magnoliopsida; order Asterales; family Asteraceae; genus Bidens; species Bidens hawaiensis. Next base: position 216,883 of record NW_027492658.1, read on the forward strand.
CACTTCTAAGTTATTATAACCCCTAGATACGAGGGTCCAGGGGCAGCGCCCCTGGCAGCGGGGTTCTAGAAGCGGCTACCCCTAGCCGGGTCCAAGAGGCAGAGCCTTGACTGGGGTTAAGCTGCCATATAAGCTTGGAAAAATTTTATTTTCATTATGAAGTCTTTACTAAAAACCTCATCAGAAAACTAAAGTTCGGTCCTTCTTTCTACGTCATTTCCCATTTTAAACGTTACATTTCTTTATTAATTCTTTACTTATTCTTATCTTAACCATCATATAAGTCCATGCCTATCGTTTATGTACGTATACGCTGTTTATCTTTCGTTTATTTGGAAAATCACTTTAACGTATAAGTCCTTATTGGCGTGTAAGTCATCCATCGTTTAAGTCGTCTAGCGTGTAAGTCTTATATATACGTCTATACATATACGTTTTATATATACATATACGAGCATGCAACCATATACGCCCACATATATATACGTCCATTCATATACATTTTAAATACATATACGGGCATGCATACATATACGCCCACATACATATACGTCAATACATATATGTTTTATATATACATATACGAGCATACGCATATATACGCCCACATAATATACGATGCGTACATACACAACTTACATATACATATACACCATATACATATGCGCTACATACATATACGCTACTCAACTTATGCGACGTATATACATATACGCCGTAACGTTTTGTTCAGCTTTCCATTTCGCGTTTTTAAGGTTTTTCTTCGATTCTGGCACCGTCAGCCGACGTTAACCATCATGGTTGGTCGGGGTTTGATCGTTTATGACCTAGGTAGATTTGGGGTGTCCAGATCTGAGCTAAGGTGGCCCTTAAGCTCGTTTTTGGTTGATTAAACACCCGTATAAAGCTAGATCTAGATCCAAACAGATCATTCGACATCCCGGGGCTGCGATGTCGGGTTCTAATATGTTTGGTCAGCTGAGATAAATGATTTCTTACCTTCGGTTGGTCTTGGATCATTGAATAGAATAGAGTAGAGAGTGTTTGGCGTAAGTGTGAGTTTTTATGGTGGAGGCTATATTGTAAAATGGATGGAGATGGAAAGGATTATGGTTTAAGGGGTATTTATACTCGCTAAGCCCATGGACCTTAGGCCCATATTCCTTTTTAAGTCCATAATTATTTCAATCTAATTAGCCTACCATCCTTTATTATTTTATTATTATCCTACTAACTCAATTTAATTCCCCAACGAAAATAATTTATTATTATTACTCATGGAAATTTTGGGATGTTACTTGGCTAATGGCGGATGTGCATTGATTTGAAAGATCTGAACAAAGCGCGCCCCAAAGATTGTTATCCCTTGCCAGAAATAGACTTGAAAGTGGATGCGCTAGTACCCTTCCTGTACAAGTGCTTCCTAGATTCTTACAAGGGATATCGCCATATCCACATGGCGGCAGGACCAGGAAAAAATTGCATTCTTCACAAATAATGAAACATACTGGTATAAAATGATGCCGTTTGGGTTGAAAAATGCGTGGTCCACTTACCAACGCCTGTTGGGTCGAGAATTCGAAGAACAGATCGGAAGAAACTCGGAATTTTACATGGATGACATGGCAATTAAAAGTAAAGCTGAATCAGCGTTGCTAAAAGACATCGAAGAAACCTTTAAAACACTCCACAGAATCAACATGAAACTCAACCCGGGTAAATGCTCTTTTGGAATAGAAGAAGGGAAATTTCTGGGCGTTATTGTTACCACTAGTGGTTTCAAGGCAAATCTAGAAAATATTGAAGCTATTGTCAAATGGCCTTCTCCTACCACAGTCAAGCAAGTCCAGATGTTGAATGGAAAACTGGTGACGCTGAACAAAGTCCTGTCAAACCCGCTGACAAATCCTTTCCGTTTGTTTCAACGTTGAGAAACTATCTCAAGAAAGCATAATTTCGATGGACAGCGGAATCCGGAAGCATGTTCCAAGAAATCAAAGTGCGTCTTGCAGAACTTCCAACACTTACATCGCCGACATCAAAAGAGTCATTAACAATGTATCTGGTCGCATCCGACAGAGCGATCGACACAATACTGGTTGTAGATAGAGACAACGTTCAAACATCTATCTACTACATCTGCCACACGTTAACAGACGCAGAAACCAAATATTCCACCTTGGAAAAACTGGTCCTATCATTGGTTCAAGTGACACGTCGTCTGCGGAGATATTTTTAGTGACACCCGATCAATGTTTTCACCAATTATCGGCTACAGAATGTACTATGTAAACCAGAGCTTTCAGGCAGGCTAGCCAAATGGGCCATTGAATTGGGGGAGCATGTAATCGAATACAAACCCAGGCCCACGATCAAATGACAATTTAAGTACCCGCGTCGCGAGAATCCGAGTGCCAATGGGACTTAGAACCTCTCGCAGATCAAAAGAAAGAAAAAGTTTGATAGTTGTACACAGACGGGGCGTCAAATGATGATGGATCAGGTTCAGGATTGAAGCTAAAAGACCCAGAAGATCACGAATTTACATACTCTATCTGCCTAGACTTCAAAAGTGCAAATAACGAGACGGAACACGAAGTATTTCTGGCGGGTCTAAGAATAACAAAGAAGTTACGGGCTAAAAACCTAGAGGCCCACGTAGACTCAATGCTGGTGACAAATCAAATTGAAGGCGGGTATGAAGCAAAAGATGAAAAGATGGCTTCATACCTCGCGCAAGCTAAAACGCTGATGCTAAACTTCACAACATGCAAGATGAAACGTATAAAGAGAAGCGAAAACAAACATGTGGACGCGATTAGAAAATTAGCATCGGTAAGCTTTGATCATTTGGCAAAGGATATTTGAGTGGAGGTCCTAGAGAATCCTTCTATCACCACCAGATTTGTTTGTGTCATTTGCACAAACACAACCAGCTGGATGACAGCAATCATCAACTTTTTATCCAAGGGCACTTTGCCAATTAACAAGGAGGATGCCAGAAAGATATGCCATAAAGCACTGAACTATCAACTGAAAGATGGAATTTTGTATATGCGATCTTACCTGGGACCACTTCTCTGATGCGTTGCTCACAAGATGCAAATTATTTATTAAGAGAAATCCATGAAGGCATTTGTAGAATTGATGCGAGCCCAAGAATGGTGGTGGTGAAGATTATGAATGTGGGATACTATTGTCCAGGCATGCACGTGGATCCTGAAAAGCAGATATGCAAGTGCAGTGCATGCCAGCGACATGTACCAAACACCCTCCAGCCAAAAAAACATGATGACACTAGTAACATCAGCATGGCCATTCCAGAAATGAGCGATTGATATCATGGGTCCATTCCCAAAAGTGCAAAGGAGGGTAAAATATTTAATAGTCGCCATAGACTACTTCATCAAGTGGACCGAGGCAAAGCCTTTGGCTACCATCAACGCCGCTAGTGTCAAAAAAATCATCTAGGAATTCATCATCTGCCATTTCGATTTGCTAATGAATTTAGTCAGCGATAATGGAACACAATTCGCGGATCAACGCATCAGAACTTGGCTTTCAGAATTGAATATAAGTCATATGTTCACTTCTGTAGCACATCCACAAGAGAATGGAGAGTAGAATACACCAACCGCAACATCATTGATGGTTAAAAACGAAGGCTCGATGGATATAGATCGGGGTGGATAAACCAGGTCACACATGTACTTTGGGCCATCCACACCCAAAAGAATATAGGCAACGCGGAAACACCGTTTAGCCTAACTTACGGAACTGAAGCGATGGTCCTGACAGAAATAGGCTTACCATCACCAAGAGTTCCGGCGCCAAGCGAAAATAATGACAGTCAAAGGCGCTTGGACTTAATGCTTCTGGAAGAAAGGCGAGAGTTAGCTGCAATGCGCGAGAAAAACTACAAACGCCAACTTCAGAATACTATGACGGAAGATTTAAAATTTGTGAGTTCAATGCAGGAGATTACGTCCTTTGTAACAACGAGGGAGAGCATGCGCCAGGAAAGTTGTCACCAACCTAGGAAAGGCTTTATCAAATAGAAAAGTTCCTAGGCAAAGGCGCATACATGCTGACTCAACTCGATGGCTCGCCACTTCCAAGAACTTGGAACGCGGCGCAGCTACGAAGTTGTTACATGTAAATCGATTTCATTACTTTGTAAAAGCGGGTCAAGGGCCATGTTTAATTAATGAAAACGATACTATGCAATTAGCAAATTTTGGTAAGCTCAAAAGAAATCCAAACAAATTCATAATGGAACACACTTTAAAAAAGTCATTTTCCGTTAAAACAAAAATATATATACAAAAAACGGATACCAACATCCGCTTAACAAAGTAGAAAAGCCTATACAAGTATCCTAGACTTATGTACAGAAAACTAATCCAAGCGTGGAGAAGCCTCATAATCAACAATTTTTTCAAAATTTTCCTCCGCCGGATTCTGCTGCGCTACAACACCATCGCCATCCGCAGAAGAAGGACCCGCCTGAGATGGCTCCAATAGCTCTCTCAGCATCATCACACCATTCTCCTCCTTGGCATATTGACCGATGACAGACAAGATGAGAAACAAAAGAGCGTCATATTCAGCCTCAGTAGCTTGATTCTACGCTTCCACATCGATGGCATGAAGCACGTAGGCTTCAGGAGGAAGTTGGTCTCGCAAATGCGTCATCGCCTCCTGGAATCCTGCCACACCCTAACCTAAGGCGGAAATGTCGGGGTGTGAGCTGATTGCTCACAGCTCTCAAGGTACTATCATGCAATAATTAAAATGATAATACATATTTATTTAATTTAAATATTCAAACAAAATCCAAATAAAACAAAGTACATCATTCATAATTAAATAAAAACAAATAATAAGTAGTTCAAATTTCATTAAGTCTTGATAATATCTTCTCTTACATAGCAAATCCTAAGTCTTTCAATAATTATTTTGTCAACACGAGGTTGTGTGAGTAAAACACCAGTTAAGTGAGATATAATATAATATATAAAGAAAACGCCAACTATTCCTGTGAGATAAGCAATTTAACCAATGAGCAAATAATAAGTGTCGGTAAAACCGTTGCCTTGCAAATCGGGCATTGGCTACTATGACGGTCGTATGATCATACTATTATTGTGATTATGATGGACATCTCCGAATGCGATCAGTTAAGCAAATAGCAAGTTAGACATTAAACTGATAGACACACAAGGATTAAACAATTGCCATTGAATACTATATAATAGATAAATAAATAAGGTACACATATGTCCACAAAAGATTAAAATAGGTAAAAAAGGGAGCGAAATACTCATCTTATCAAATGAGGAAAGAGGTAAAGATTTGATAAGAAAGATAAAGGTAGATCAAGCTCTTCGAGAATTACCGATGAGATAGCCTAATAGAGAATAGTTGCGGAAAAATAAATATAAATGAATGACGGTTTGAAGAGAGTTAGGAATATTGATGATCGGTCATATTATCATGACAATTAATTATTACTTAGATTTATTACAAATTTAATTATTTTTTTGTTACTTATTAACCTTTTAACATATAATATATTTTTAATTACAATATAGTATATTATATACAAAATCCTTATATAAAATATATATTTATAATATAGCTTTGTCGTTAGAGCGTTGAGCTTGATTCACATGCATCATAAAAGCATAACCATTAGACCCTTAAGGGGTTTGAGCAACTTGGTTCGATGAGGGAGCTTGAATAGCAGGGGCTTGGGTTGATGCAGATGGATGAGCCATAAGCTGAGGCACTGGAGAAGCATAGGTTTTCGGTGCATAAATTGGCGGAACTTGGGGTGGTTGGTAGGTTTACACTTGGTAGGCTTGAGCAGTATACTAAGGTGTGGGGTACACTTGGGCTTGTAGTTCTTGGTTAACATAGTGGGGGTGCAGGAATGACATGGGCTTGATGAGCATGGGTAAGCAATGGGCAGGTGTTGCAGAGATGGTTAGCGTCTCCACAATGGTTGCAAGCATGGGTATTAGGAACACCCGACTGAGCAGGGTTAGAAGCAGGTCTTGCAGTAGGGGGTGTAGACCGTGTTTGAACGTCTTGTGAACCAGGAAGTGCATGACAAACGTTAGCAAGATGACCGTAACGATTGCATTGGGTGCATAGTCGGCAAAGGGATTGAGCAAGGTGGTGACGGTTACACTTGGTAGAGAGGGGATGTGGACCAGTGTAGGCTCTTTTGTTTTGGGCATTAGGGTTAGGTGGAGTTTGGTTATTGGGTTGGTTGATATAATAGTTCTGGTGGTTGGTCTTACGCTTGTTGTTGTTGTGGCTTTTGTTGAAGTGGTTATTATTGTTGTAAGCAGGTTTGGGTTCAGCTTTGGCATCGGTGGATGAGTCGGTTTTGGTCTTGGCGGGAGTAGGCTTGGAATACTTGCGAGACAAGGTTCCATCCCTAACATGAATATCGGTGAGGGAAGCAGCTAGGTCCATAGCCTCACCGATTGTTAAGGGGTCACGACTCACCACGGCATCACGGAAAATGGTTGGTAAACCGCGAATGCATTTCTGAATGCTGCGGTTTTCGGGGGTTACAAGGTGAAGACATTCTACGGGAAAATAAAATAAATGATTATAAGATGAGGGGTAATTTGTGCAAATATTCATGAGATGATGCAACTACTGAGGTTAACGTGTGGTGACTAGATGAGAATATGAGGTTAGTTTAAAAGTTAAAATTTTTATTGATTAAGTTAACTTTACAATAAATTAATGAAATATATTTTTGTGTGTTGGCCTCCCATGATCTTTCCATGGCAATTTAAATGGCCCAACGAAACCAACGAACAAAAGTAATGGAGTTGGACGACCCATGGGTGTTACATAGCATTTTAACTGTACCAACTAAAACGATTTAAAATAAGTGAGTTGGACGACCCATGAGCGTTACATGGCATTTTAATAGTAACAACTAATTAATGAATTATCAATACAATAGATTAGGACGACCCATGAGCGTTCCATGTCATTTTAACTGTACCAACTAAATAATGAACTAACAAAATAAAATGGGGGTAGTTGGAGCATCTCGTGAACCACCACGCATGATGAACTCCACCAAAATAACATTTAAAACAAGTTGAGGAATAGATAGTAGGAGTGCCCATGGATACCATAGATTTTTCACCCAACTGCCCATTTAAAAATAATATAACACAATAATCGGAAAAAGCTACCAATTTTAGTCACGAACCACCGTGAATTCGGTTTAAAACCTATTGAAACCACTAATGCGGCCACATTTGACAACCTAGGGTGTCGGTCATGTGATATTTGTGTCCTGCTTTGGCCTATAAGCTCGAGTACCATGGTCAGGTTTTCCTCCAGGTAAGGAATAACGTCTTACCTTGGGTTCTTGGAACCGGTTTGCCAAGGCCCGACTCACAATTCTCTCCCCTTCCAGTTATTACCGGACATTGTCACACAACCTAGCGCTAAGGTGAGAGAGTGAAAACAACACTGGGGAATTCTTAAGGAATTTCCCAAAAATAAAGGCAATTTAATTGATTTTTAAATTAAATAGAAATATTTATTTCTGAGGTTGAGGTATAGCCTCGGAGTTGTGTGTGTGCCAATAATATAATAATCAAAAATAATTATTAACTTAAAAAGCAGTAAACAATAAAAAAATATAACACATAAGGCAAGAAAGTAAGCACGTATGAGGGTTTATTGTTTAAAGTAAGTTCGCCGAGGGTTTATTGTTTAAAAGTTTGACCAGGTTTGACCAATGTGTCCTGTTATATAGTTTAGGAAAACCCCAGGGGCGAAGTTAGTTTAACTTCGCCCTTAGTCAACTCGCCGCTCAGTTAGTTCGCCCTTAAGCCAACTTCGCCCCTCAGTTAAGTTCGCCCATAGCGAAGTTAATTAAAATTTTAAAATAAACGATCAAAAACAAGTAACCAAAGTGTTTAATGAAGTTAAAACATAAGACAAGATACATAGCTAACGTTAAACAAATAAATAAACGGGATAAAATTTCAGTCTTGCAGAAACCCAACATGTTTATAGAAAAGATCCGAACATGAATCATACAGATTAAGAGACTGTCACACAGATCCATGTTCAGCGTTATTATGACATAGAGAAACAGGTTGTAGGCAGGTATATGACTTAGTATGGCTTTCATTGCTTCTGTGATACTGATTAAGTTCAATTAAGCTCAAAATTTAGATGGACATCACTTGAGAAATTGTGATGCCTCCTATCTATTCTCAAGGTGTATTTGGCTTTCCCCAGATCACCCCGATTTGACTTCGACCCGTAATGTCTTATCAAACAATCTTTAAGTGTCGACTCTCTGACCGTTCTGATACTTTGAATATGCTTTCACTATTCTCAGCCAATGCCTCTTCCTTGATATATTTGAGAGCCAATAATCTTTGTAAGACTCAACGATAAACAATTTTTTTTTTTTTTTGTAACGAATGTCTGCAAGTCCCGAATCTGGATCACTGCAGAAAGCTAACTCAATCTTCATGGGGGATCAAGACACTCACGGGCTCGTGTATGACTGGGTAATCACTTTTATGCCTATCATTTGGAGAGATATATGTGGAGACATGCACAAATCAAAATGACTCTCCACAGTAAATCGAGTCGTTTTAGTTTGTATCACATCTACTTTTACGCACCATAGAAAGCTACCATAACATACAATGACTGTTCTAGAGTCTTTTAGGCCTAATTACTTCACCGGTTAGGCACACAAAATCTGTTTATCTATCACTTTCCAAGGTTGGATCAATTTTCATATATAACACCAATATTTAAACTTCTTTCAAAGTTACAGACTGAAAAGATATATCATTTCCCAAAAAGAATTTAATTCAGACGCCCCGATCAAGTCAAAATCTTTAGGTAAACGGCTATCCTGAAGATCCAGTGGATCAGCAGGACCAACCACATATAAATATGTGTCCTTCTGACTTAGTATGATCGACTAATTTTCAGCGAAGTAATAAAATTCATCATAACTGCCCCGGTCGCTTTCATTTATTAGGTTAATGGCTATCCTCATAATCTACACGTAGACGTAAGGACCAAACATATTCAAGAATATGTCCTTCAAACTTAAGCTACCGACATAGTTTTCAGCGATAGTGATTTTTTTTAACACAAGGAAAATAAGGTTAGTCGGGATTGATCATCCCATTAAGCTCAACCAGGTTTTGAAAATGGGACCGGTCAAACGCTTTTGTAAAAAGTTCGGCAAAATTATCCAGTGAATCAACCTTTTCAAGCATAATTAATTTCTTCTCAGCACAATCCCGTATGAAATGATGACGAATGTCAATATGTTTAGTTTTACCGTGTTTAACGGGATTGTTAGTTACTGAGATTGCGGCAGTGTTATCAATGCAAATAGGAGTTTGAGTGAAATTCAGACCATAATCGCGCATTTGTTGTTGTATCCATAAAACCTGGGAGCAGCAGTTAGATGTTGCCATGTATTCTGCTTTGCAGGTGGATATGGCTACAGAGGTCTGCTTCTTGCACTGCCACGACACCAATCTTCCTCCGAGAAATTGACATCCACCGGTTGTTGACTTCTTATTCTGATTGCAACCTCCATAGTCAGAGTCAGTGTATGCTACCAGATCCAGTTCTCCTCCTTTCGAGTACCAGAGTCCCAACTTAGGCTTTTCTTTAAGATACCGCATAATCCTCTTCACTCCCTTCATGTGTGATTCCTTCGGGTTGGCCTGAAAACGAGCACAAAGACAAACTGCAAACATAATGTCAGGTCTAGAAGCAGTTAGATACATTAAGGAACCTATGATTGCCCGATACTGAGTGGGATCCACATCTTCATCACTGTCGGAATCAGCACCCAGTTTGTGGTTGGCGCAGATTGGAGTGTCAAACGGGGTACTATCATCCATCTTAAAGCGCTTAAGCACATCATGGACATACTTAGTTTGATGAATGAACATACCATCCTTCTTTTGATCTACCTGTAATCCCAAAAAGAAAGTTAGTTTCCCATGGCGCTCATCTCAAACATTTTCTTCATGACTGCTTCAAACTCCTGACACATAGAAACTCGTGAGGCAGCAAAGATAATCTCTCAAACCCATTCTCTAGCAAGTAGTCTGAGAGAGTTGCATACCAGGCTCGTGGTGCCTGATGTAGGCCATATAATGCTTTGCTGAGTTTGTACACACGGTCAGGAAAATCTGGGTCAGGGAAACCCGGAGGTTGTTCTACGTATACCACCTCATCGACTTTTCCATTAAGAAATGCACTTTTAACATCCAGCTGAAACACTTTCATCTTTTTGTGTGCATCAAATGCCAGAAACAGTCGAATTGCCTCCAATCTTGCCACAGGAGCAAACACTTCATTGTAATCGATTCCTTCCTGTTGATTAAACCCTTTAACTACCAACCTTGCCTTGTTGCGAATGATTACTCCCTTCTCGTCTCTCTTACACTTGAAAAACCACTTTGTACCGATAGCTTTTACGTCTTTTGGTTTTTCAACTAACTGCCATACCTCCATTTTTTCAAACTGTGCTAGTTCTTCCTGCATGGCTTCAACCCACGAGCTATCCTTCAGTGCCATTTGATAATTCTTTGGTTCTATCTGACTGATGAAGCAGGCGTACAAGCATTCATTTATAATACCAGTGTTTTTAATGCTTGCATACACACATGTGTTTTTTCCCAAACTTCTTCTAGTACGCACACCATCAGAAGGATTACCGATCACATTTTCTAAAGGATGATTCTTGTGAATTTTGGAAGTTTGTAGCGGACCAACTTCTATATCATTCTCAAGATTTGAAGAGAGTTCATCTGAGTGATGTTGAGTATGAAATGGATTGTAGAATTCATCTTCATTCTAGACAGCCGGAGTTTCAACTGCACTTGACGTGGTAGGTTGATTTTCATTATATTGGGGACGTTTCACAATGGCCTCCTCTTCGTCCAATAACATCTGAGTGACCATCTTCTCATCTAAGCCTGCAAAATCCAAGTAAGGCACATTAAAAGATTTGAATAACTTATCATAGTCGAAAGCCTCTGCTGGTCCCATGCTAGGCCTTGGAGATTTGTAACTAGTAATGTCAGTGTTACAGACCACCTCAACCTTGCTGTTTGATAAATTATAGAGTCTTCTGTTGGGTGTCCCAACTACATAACCAACTAAGATCCTTCGTCGGCTTTTTCACCAAATTTTGAGTTAGTCTTTAATATCGAACACGGGGACCCGAAGGGTTCAAGACCTTTCAGATTTGGCTTTCTAACTTGCATAAGTTCATAACAGGTTTTATTTAATATTTTAACGGTTAAAACATGATTAAGGATATAACAGGCAGTGGCAACAGCCTCGGCCCAGAACACCACGGGAAGTTTAGCGTCTGCCAGCATAGTCCTGGCGCCTTCGATTAGAGTTCTGTTCTTCCTTTCAGCTACTCTGTTTTGTTGCGGAGTATATGGTGCGCTATACTGATGTTCTATCCCTTTCTGCAAACAAAACATCTCCATCTGGTAGTTCTTGAACTCCGTTCCATTGTCACTTCTGATGAACTTTACTTTTCTCCCAATAATATTTTCCACTTTGGTAATCAAGTTAATTACCAACTAAACCGTTTCATCTTTAGCCTTCAGAAAATAAACCCATGAGTACCGAGAGTAATCTTCAGTTACTACCAAACAATACAACGTTCCTCCAAGACTCTTGACATTTACGGGACCAAAAAGATCCATGTGGAGCAAATCCAAAGTGCAGAGTTGACTTTCTTGGAGTGGTGTGGCTTCTTGTGCTGTTTTCCTTTCTTGCATGATAAACATTGGTCTTCAAAGTTGAAGTTCTTTAGAGGAACCCCAAGTACCAGCCCATTCTTGACAATGTAGTTCATCTTACGAAGATGAATATGACCCATTCTTTGATGCCCCAGCTCTGACTCAGACTCTGTAGCTTTTGATAAAAGACACGACTCTTCCGTCGCCATCTCGGTCGACCGCATATCTATTACGTATGTGTTCTTTTCTCTTGGAGCCTTCATCACAATCCAGGTTTCAGGAATCTTGAAACCAGGATAAAGCATGAGTGCTTCATATTTTGTAAAATGCATGGTGTATTCTTTGTCACAAATCTGAGAGACACTCAAAAGATTGTGCTTTAGCTCTTCCACAAAATTTACTTTCTCCAACTTGATTCTTCCATTAGCAACAGTACCAATACCAGTAATCTTCCTCCATTTTCTCCTGAAAAACTAACTCTTCCTCCTTGAACTGTTTTCCAATCACGTAACAATTTCTTGTTACCAGTCATGTGCCGGGAACAGCCACTGTCAACAACCCACATATTGTTTACAGCCCTGCTCGACTGTTCCTACACGATTAAAGAAACGGATTAAAAACGGGGGACCCAAGACCTTCCGGTCTTGGGTTGATCAAACCTGTTATCCGGCATCAAGTACCTTGGTTGCCCAACATTCTTTTGAGGAAAGTTTCTATATGATCTGAGGGGAAAATTTCTAGATGATTGGCTATGAGGCCATCCAAATCTTCTTGAATTTCTTGAATTTGAGGAATTATAATTGTTGGTTCGGTGGTTCACTGGAAAAAAACGAGCCTGGTTTCTTTGAAATCATGGATTAGTCCAACGATTGTTTGACGTGTTAGCATTCTTACCAGCATCATAATTAGTATTCGTTTTATTCTCAGTTTCAGTTGGCCTCATATTTCTAGATTTTCTTTGTTTCAAAGGACAGTCATTGACTAAGTGTCCTATTCTGTTGCATCTAATACAAATTCTGTTCGAACTATTTGTGTTCTTCTGAACATTTGTCTCAAAAGTTGTTGTAGATGATGAGGTTGTGTTACTATCAGTTTGCCTCACATACGGTGGAACAAACGGATTTAGGGAAGATTTCTTTTCATTAAACTTATAGTCCTCCCCTCGTTTTAGTAACACGACCTATTCTTTTATCTTACCTGATTCAGACGATTTGTCCGAATTTGACGAGACAGAACTTGTGACATTAGAACTCGTCTGACTAGCTTCACTCTCATTAACTTTAGTATCTTTAGTAGAGACTTTGATTGGAACTGTCTGACTAATTTCAACATTCACGGATTGCTGATTACTAGGATTATAAGTATAGTTATTATTATATGGTGGTGGAACTTCTGTGAATCCAATTCCCTCTTTGTTAACCGGGGAACGTTGAACACTTTGAATATGATCCAGCATCGCAGAAGAATTTCTAAATTGTTCAATTTTCCTGTTCAGTTCCACCACTTTTACCTGGTAATCAGCTATCTGTTTATCCTTTTCAGCTATTAGTTTGGTTTTTTCTTCTAACACTTCATAGCTAAGATCAATTACTTGAATTTTTTTAGCTAGGGTGGCTTTAAGGCTTCTGATGTCTTTTTCACTAGCTTTTATTTTTACCTAGTAACTATTTTCTTTAGTTTTAGAATAGTGATGTTCTTCTTTTAATTTTTGTAATTCAATGTCCAAACTAACAAACTGATCAGTTAATTCTTTCAATTGATCAGACAATTTTTCACATTGTTCACACTGAGATTCAGAATATACCTCTGAGAGCTGATCGTTCACTTCTGCCATGTATGCTTGATTCTCCACCGACTCTTTGTCACATCTTCCAGTTTCGATGTTTACCATATTTGCCTGTTCGATCACCTCTTCAACTTGTATATTCCAGTTAGACCCACCGTTCTGCTGAGATACCATAGCCTTGATTTCATTTCCACTTCCACTCTGTTGAGTAGGCTTGTTCCGATTTCGTTCGACTCTTTTATTCGTACATTCTCTAGCAAAATGGCCATTTTGTTGACAATTGTAGCACCGAACCTTTGACTTGTCAAACCCTGGTCTTTCTCCAACGAACTTTCTACCAGTTTTCTTCATAAATCTCTTCACCCTTCTCACTATCATAGCCATCTGCCACTGCAGATCCATTTCTTCCATGTCATCAGCGTCTATCTGATCATAGTCCTCATCCAAGGTTGCGGGGTCAACTATTTTTCCTTTGATGTAGTTCTCATACGAGGCAATGAATGAGGCATATAGAGAAAATTGTTGTTCAGCTGATTTCACACTCATAGGCATCTGTGAATAATTATTGTTAGAAGCACTGGCTGAGAAATTACCAGCTGAGGATTGAGACTTTGAGGAACTACTTCCACCTACTACAAAACATACGTCACCATCCATGTTGAGTACCACATGACCATCTTGAGTGGAGTTTGGTTCTCCCCCTGAGTAGTAGGCAGTCGATTCTATTTTCGAACTTGAGTTTGGAGTGCCTTTAGCACCATACATTCCCGGATCCTGAACCTGATCAGTAGGCGTCTCCTTTCGAACCATATTAAGTTCAAAATTACGTAACTTATTAACCACCTTCTCCAAGTCAAATTTCTCAAATTCCTTATCTTCTCTCATCAGAACTGTGTACATTTCCCATTTTGGTGGGAGAGCATAAAGAAGTTTTTCTACTATCTCTTATTCCTTGTATTCAATGGAGTAGTTATTCAACTCGGTCATCAGGTGATAATTTCGTGTGATGATGTCATCAAGTGATTCGTTTTTCATATACTTAAATACAGAAAATTGAGTTTTCAGCAGCTTCATCTTGGAGGTACGAATTCCAACGTTTCCTTCATAGCGATTCTCTAGTGCTTCCCATAGTTCTCTAGCGGTTTTGTACTTTTTGAAAGTATGAAGAATCTCTTGTGGAAGTGCCATTGTTATGGCTGCATGTGCTTTACTTTCTGCTTCGTACATTTTCTTTTCATCGTTCTCCATTTTACTGTATTTCTTAATTTGTTCACGACCTTCGAACTCAGTAGTCGGTGGAATGTAACCATCTGGAAAGCTGACCCACATTTTTTGCATCTTGATATTTCACATATTGTTCGTACCTATCTTTCCATGCAACGAAATCAGTACCTTTAAGCAGTTTTGGAGCCTTAGTTGCTGAACCAGCTTCAACTTCCATCTTTACCAGTTCTGTGATGTTTATCGAAGTCATACTTGAACGAAACGAGACATAGACTTCAAAAACAATATTCTGTGAACAGTGAACAGCGAAGTTATTATAACTTCGCTGGTCACCAACTTCGCTAAGCTACCAACTTCGCAGACCTTATAAGTTCGCTTATCGAACAACTTCGCTGACCAGACAACTTCGCTGACCAAGCAACTTCGCTAAAACCCTATATCTTCGCTAAAAACCCTAGTTCGGGTGACGACAACTTTGCCTGTTGAACGGCTTGTTTTTGCAGGTTTGAAACGGCTGATTTTGAAGGTTGCGAGAGTGATGAGAAGGTGCAATTGATGAGTATTGTAGAGAAACTGACAAAGGAGGGGTATCTCAACGTAAAACAGTTCCGTGAATAGTCTAACGGAGCAATTTTAACACTCATGTGATAATCTTGAATAACACAATCATGAGCAAATGCTCTGATACCAATTGTAGGTTCCCAGCCGGATCTGCACACGAGTATCTCGTAACACGAGGATGCGGAATCCCCTACGTATACGATACGAGTGCTAAGACGATGTACACGTAAATGACAAGCAAACACACGAGTATATAAGAGAATACTTGTTATATTACCAAGATACTAAAACACGTAACACAAGAGTGTCATAAAACAATCTGTCAAAAGTTACACCCAAATGAGCCGAAGTTAGATATATATATTAGCGACAACTTCGCCTAACATACTAGGCGAAGTTGTCCTAACTTCGTTCAACCCAAGTTCGCCAAAACATATAAGCAAACTTAACAAGTTCAACACAAAACTAACAAAGTAAATGATTATAGACACAAATAAACACGAGATGATGAACTACTGGCATCATGCACAACAATTTTGTTTTTGGTGTGGTGTTTTAAATTTGGATTAAAATTTGGTATTGATTTTAAACTTTGATTAAAATTTAATATAAAACACACTGTAATATAGATTATGATATTCTTGATAGTGTTTTAAATTTGGATTAAAAAATGTTAATTACAGATTGATGTTTCCAAATATAGTATAACACACTAGACGATTATACACTTTAACACACTTTTCTAGGCCTTTAAAATAAAACACACCCCACATTCAGTCAACTTTCCATCTTGACCATTGATTGATAAGATCCAACCACCCAGATTTCTTCCTACACTTTTTATAAATTCTCATCTTTTTATAATAACCCCTCCCTATATATATATATATATATATATATATATATATATATATATAGGTATTGGATCATTTCAGAAGTTTTTTACAGCGAGAAGTGAATGTGTAACTCCATTAATTCCTAATTTCACTCCCTTTCTTATGTGTAGGTGCATATGTATGTGTGTAGGTACGTATGTTTGTATATGTGTACGTATGTATATGTGTAGGTATGTTTGTATGTGTGTAGGTATATAGATTTGAATGTGGCTCGGTACATTTATATGTTTGTAGGTTGGTTTGAATGTGTAATTAAGACATAAATACAACCAACCTACATATATGTATGTAACCTCATATGAAAGGGAGTGAAATTAGGGATTAATGAAGTTATACATTCACTTCTCGCTGTAATATCACTTCTCGCAAGATCCATCCCACATATATATATAGGGGTAAGATCTTGAGAGAACTCCTTTTAAAGATACAACTAAAGAACTACTAAATAATTATTTTAACATTTTTTATAAATAATATTTTATGATATTTTTTCTTTCCTCCTTCTAATAAGATGATATTGTTCCTAATAAAAACATCGATGTAATTCATATGTGCATTAATGTGTATTGCATATACAAAATAGTGTTTTATTACATATAATATAACACAAATGCATTATCTAATACTCACTATTGAATATTTGCAAATACAACACTGATAATTATATGCAAAACACACTATCGCATATATATAATACAACACAAATGCACATATGCACTATATCGATTTTTCTATTTTTGTATATAATACAACACTATTCGAAATATATAATACAATATATGCTATTCAACAGTATTTCAAATATCAAAACGCACACTATTACACATATGCATTATAAAAAAGTCGATGCATTGCATATATGCATTACAACGAGTTTTTTTTTAAATTATTTATTTTTATATTTTTTTATGGTGAAGAATAACAACATATAAGAAGGATGAAAGAAAAAAAATTAAAAATATTTTTTTAATAAAATTAAAAATACTTTATTATTAGTTCTCTAGTTCTCTCTTTAAGGATGAGTTTTCTCTTGATCAATTCCCCATATAAATATATATATATATATATATATATATATATATATATATATATATATATCCATACACATGCTTTTAGTATGGACTCGGAAAACGACGCGTTATAGTTGTTGGTTTTAATAAAATAAAGTTTATTTATAATTTTCTATTATTGATATTATTAGTTTAATAATTAAAAACTAAAAACAAGAAAATATGCTAAAAAGATGGGCTGGGAGACTTGAAACTGCGCCCAATCGTCTCCCAAGATTTAACCAAGGGTGCACCAGCCAGTTATAACACGGAAACAAAAACTGATATATTAACAGGTCGTAAAACCCAATTCACATAAACCCTAAAGAAATCAGTTGGTTAAATCCGTTCTTATTAATCCAATTAGCCGTGGGGTTTATGCTCACTGATCAATTACGAACACGAAACACTAATCGATTACCTTATACGATGATATATGATTGGCTAAATGGTGATAATAGTAGCCGGCCAAGATGAACTCAAGAACACCAATCAAACAACGATGTTAATATTATTTAATAGAGGGGTTATGACGCCGAGGGCTTAAGAATTGTGTATGTATGTTTAATTGAATTATGGAAAACGTTATCAACTATATTGAGGAACGAATTGTGTCGGCTAGTATAATAAGTAATACGAATCCATTTTGATTTATTATACCAAATTAGAGATGTCGGTAGGCCGAATAAGGAGATTAGAGGTGGGATCAATTTGAGGTTAAAGTTTGGTTTTGGGTTGACATTGTAATATCTTGGAAGTTATACATACATATATATATATTAAATAATTAATTAAACAATAATACTATTATAATAATTAAATAACTCGATAATTGCGGTATTTAATCGATAGGATAACCTAAACATAGAAATGGGTCGGGTAACGGTTACAAAATAAAAATGAGAAAAAACCTGAATTATTACAGTATCCCATACTTTTGGGGATTTCATCCCGAAATTAGAGAATTAGCAGTAACAAAGAGATAAGGGTATTTGATTTTCATCTATGCTTCACGCTCCCACGTACACTCTGCACCCTGTTTAGAATTCCAACGAACCTTAACCAAGGGGATGCGACTTCGTTTGGTTACTTTATATTTGTGATTCATGATTTCAACTTGTTTTTCAACAAAATGCATAGTCTCGTCAATACGAACTTCATCGAGGGGGATCTGGAGATTACCTTCGGCAAGACACTTCTTGATATTAGAAACATGAAACACCGGGTGAACATTTGAGAGTTAAATAGGAAGCTTGAGTCGATAAGCGACATGACCAACTCTATCGAGAATTTCAAAAGGACCAACGAATCGAGTTGCTTATTTTCCTTTCTTTCCGAAACGAACAACTCCCTTCCAAGGGGATGCTTTGAGTATAACAAGATCACCAACACCGAAATCAAGGGGTTTCTGTCTCTTATCAGCATACCTCTTTTGACGGCTACGAGTAATAAGAAGGTTTTGATGAATCTGAGCAATACGATCGGTTGTTTCTTGAACTAATTCCAGATCGGTGATTTGATATTCCCTAACTTGTTCCAACAGATCCGGGAATTACATTTACGACCATAGAGGGCTTGAAAAGGCGCCATACCGATGCTAGAGTGAAAACTGTTATTATACAAGAACTCGACGAGCGGTATATGAATATCCCAATTGCTCCCAAAATTGAGGGCACAAAAGCGGAGCATATCTTCTAGAGTTTGAATCATACACTCGGACTGACCATCGGATTACGAATGATAGGAAAACTGAGAATCAAACGAGTTCCAAAAGCAGATTGGAGACACTTCCAAAAGCGAGAAGTAAAACGACCATCACGATAAGAAATAATAGTTAACGGGGTTCCATGATGACAGACAATATTCTCCTCATAGATAGATACGTGCCAACTTATCAAACGAATACGTTTCTTTGATGGGTATGAAATGAGCACACTTGGTCCAGTGATCGACGATTACCCAAATACTATCATGTTTCTTACTAGTAGGAGGAAGCTTAGTGATGAAATCCATGACAATACCTTCTCATTTCCACTTGGGGACGCGAGGTTTCTTGAGTAAGCCAAAAGGTCGATGATGTTCGGCTTTCACTTTGGAGCATGTGAGACATTTAGGAACATATAGAGCAATGTCTTTTTTTCATTCTGGTCCACCAATAGATGGAACGAAGATCAGCGTACATCTTATCCGCTCCAGGATGTATGGAATATCGTTACTTATGAGCTTCGTCCATAATAAATGTGTGAAGATCATCACGATCGGGAATCCATAAACGGTTAAGAAAGTAAAGTAGACCATTGGGTTTGGTTTGAAGTTGAGTTTTAGCACCACACGACGTCTCGTAATACATATTGCCTTAGGTGACGGATTCGTTTTGGGCTTCGAGAACACGCTTTTCGAGATCATTTTGGACTAGAACACAAGTAAGAAGTATGGATTTGACTTGATTCTTACGACTGAGAGCATTGGCCACGACATTCGCTTTTCCAGGATGATAACGAATATCACATTCGTAGTCGCTAAGCAACTCGGCCCATCGACGTTGTCTCATATTGAGTTCTTTTTGATCGAAGATGTGTTGGACACTGTTATGAGCTCTAAACACCACACACTTCGTACCATAGAGGTACAACAACAACAACAATCATACTCAGTATTTCCCGTAATTAGCCTAAGCTATCGGTAGGGTCTGGGGAGGGTGAGATTTAGACAAACCTTACCTCTATCTCTAAGGATAGAGAGGTTGCTTCCGAAGAGACCCCAACTCAAAAGTAATTAGATAAACAAATAAAATAAAATAAACTTATACAAGATAAAATAAAAGAATAGAAGTAAATAATAAAATAAAACAATATGATATTAGTACGTTTCAAGTAACATTTCGTTATATATAAACTAACGCAAAACAAAGGTAAAATTTACAACAACAATAATAAAGGCCATACTAAGAAATAGCCCCTCCTCCTAAAGGTCGTTAACCTTAATTTTACGTCTCCAGGAACTCCTATCCTCAACCATGTCCTTCATTTATTTATTTTTATCAAAAGTAGGATTGTACTGTGAAACCTCCTGGTCTTCAATGGTGATTTGAACATCTTCATCACCGTTTACCCCTTTTAATTTAGTTGGAATCCTCTTGTCACACAATACCCCTATGGCAGCTCTCCATTTACACCATCCTGCTTGGACACGATGTGCTACATCACTATCTATGCATCCGTCACTTTGTACAAACGATCCTAAGTATTTGAACTTGGTTTACTATGAAACCTCCTGGTCTTCAATGGTGATTAAAATGAAATTTCATTTATTTATTATAATCAAAAGTAGGATGTTACACCTCCTCCCCTCTATGATAAGAGTTTCCACTGATCTAACGGGATCCGTTGTTTGTCTCCTCTTTACATGTCCAAACCATCGAAATCTGCCTTCCCTTATCTTATCTTATCTGATATACTAGCCACCCCTAGTGTTTCCCGAAAAACCTCGTTTCTTATTCGGTCTAACCTTTTGTGCCCACACATCCACCTTAGCATCCTCATATCTGCTACCTCCAACTTATGCATGTGTCTTCTTGATGGCCTAATAATCTGTTCCGTATAGCATCGCAGGGTTAATCGTAACCCTATAAAACTTTCCTTTTAATTTAGTTGGAATCCTCTTGTCACACAGTACTCCTGTGGCAGCTCTCCATTTACACCATCCTGCTTGGACACGATGTGCTACATCACTATCTATGCATCCGCCACTTTGTACAAAAGATCCTAAGTATTTGAACTTGGTTTACTGTGAAACCTCCTGGTCTTCAATGGTGATTTGAACATCTTCATCATCGTTTACCCCACCAAAGTCATAGTAAAGATACTCCGTCTTTGACCGACTAATCTTTAAACCTTCTCTATAAAGCCGCTCACCACCCCTCTAGCCTCATGTTCAGATGTTGTTTACTCTCGATGATCAACACAATATCGTCTGCGAAAAGCATGCACCAAGGGACAATATCTCGTATCGACTTTGACAACTCATCTAGGACTATTGCAAATAGGAATGGGTTCAATGTTGATCCCCGATGAAGGCCTACCTCCACGGGGAAGAAGTCAGTATCCCTCATAGGTGCTCATACGCTTGTTTTAGAGTTGGCATACATATCCCTAATTATCATTATATATATATATATATATTCCATGGACACCTCTACTCTCAAGGAAATCCCAAAGGAGTAGGCGTGGCACACTGTCGTACACCTTTTCCAGGTCAATAAACACCATATGCAGGTCACACATTTTATCTCTGTACTTTTCCATTCATCTTATGAGGATGTGTATTGCCTCCGTAGTTGACCATCCCGGCATGAAACCAAATTGGTTTACTGTGACCTGAGTTTCCCGTCTAAGTCTAACCTCAATAACTCTTTCCCATAGCTTCATCGTGTGGCTTAGTATCTTGATTCCTCTATAGCTACTGCAACATTGGGCGTCTCTTTTGCTCTTATAGATGGGACTACGACACTACTTTTCCATTAATTTGGCATCTTATTGGTATTTAAAACGGTATTAAACAGAGTGGTTAACCACATAACTCCTTCATCTCCCAAACACTTCCACACCTTGATCGGTATTTTGTCTAGGCCAACTGCCTTAGCCCTTCCCATCTAACTAAGTGCATTCTTCACCTTATGCTGTGTGATACGTCGGCAGTAGCAATTAATCTGTTGTTGTATAGTTGTGTTCTCATTTTGTGGTTGGTGAAAGCTCCCACTGTTGAAAAGGTTGTTGAAGTAGGTTTGCCATCTCAGCTTGATGTCCTGCTCCTTGACTAATACACACCCATCCTTACCCTTTATAAACTTCACAACCCCTAGATCTTGCCTTCTACGCTCCTTGGCTTTGGCAAACTTAAACATACCGTGTTCCCCCTTCTTTGTTTCTAAACGTTCGTGCATCTGTTTATAGGCCATTTTCTTTCCTTCTGAAACTGCCAATTTCGCCTCTCTCTCTCGTCCTTTTAGTAGATCTCCCTCAATCTGACTCGCTCCTCTTCGTCTGTGTTTCTCATAAGCTCCCTAAAACTCGTACCATAGAGGTAGTGTCTCCAAATTTTCAAGGAAAATATGACGGAACCAAGCTCAAGGTCATGCACCGCATAGTTTTTCTCATGAAAATTAAGTTGTATCAAAGCGTAAGCGATAACCTTGCTTCGTTGCATAAGAACACAATCGAGACCTTGGTTAGAAGAGTTGTAGAAAACGATAAAATCTTCACTACCTTCGGGAAGAGAAATTATATGAGCATTGCAAAAGCATGCCCTTAAGGGTTTGAAAGGCTTCTTCTTGTTTTGAACCCCACACATAAGGTTTATCCTTGTGTGTTAAAGCGGTGAGGGGCAAAACAATCTTAGAAAAGTTTTGAATGAAATGACGGTAATATCCCACCAAACCAAGAAAAGATAGGACTTCGGTGGGAGAATTCGGTGGCTTCCAATTTTTAACGGCTTCAATCTTCATGGGACAACATGAATACCCATGTCATTGACAATGTGGCCCAAAAACTAAACTTCTTTAATCTAAAACTCGCACTTAGAAAACTTGGCGTACAATTGTTCTTTTCGAAGAAGATCAAGAAGGGAATGGAGGTTCTCTTTGTGGGCATTCTCAGAATTTGAATGGATCAAGATATCATCGACGAAACAATTTATTCAATTAGGGTTTACACACACGTTCATAAGATTCATGGAAACCACTGGTGCATTGGTTAGCCCAAAAGGCATAACACGAAACTCATAATGCTCATAACGAGTATGGAAAGCAGTATTGGGGATGCCATTTTTTTTAACACAAAGTTGATGATAACCCGAACGGAGATAGATCTTTGAGAAGCATGCGGATCCTTGAAGTTGATCGAAAATATCATCGATACGAGGAAGCGGATATCGGTTCTTGACGGTAAGCTTGTTGACTTTATAGTATTTGATGCACATGCGGAAAGAACCATCTTTCTTCTTGACAAACAAAACAGGCGCGCCCCAAGGAGAAGAACATGGGCGAATAAAACCCTTGTCCGAGAGTTCTTGAAGTTGACTAGAAAGTTCTTGCATTTCGGAAGGTGCAAGACGGTAAGGGGCTTTAGCTACGGGGTTAGCTCCACGTATAATTTCATTCCAAAATTCGACTTGGCTAATAGGAGGAAGGCCGGAGACATCATCGGGAAAGAGACCGGGAAAATTACGTATAACCAGAATATCGGATATCTGCTTCTCTTTACGCTTTTTCTCCACAGAGCTACAAAAGCAACACACCTTTTACGCTAATAACGTTGAGCTTGAAATCATGACATAATATTAAGCTTAGATGTAGGTGTATCACCGAAAACGTTAAGAACACAACCATTCTTGAGATGTATATGGAGGAATTTCTCGAAACAAACAACTTCAGCACAATTAAGAGTTAACCAATCCATTCCTACAATAACGTCAAAAATACCCATTTGATTAGAAATGAGGTCAATACGGAACTTGACTTTATTAAGAGTTATGACGCAATCCCGAATTACCAAATCAATAATAATAGACTTTCCATCGGCTACTTCTACAGTAAATGGCTTAGATAACTTATCCCGAGGCTTATCAATAATATAGGCAAAATCCAAAGAAATTAAACTCTTATTGACACCGGTATCAAATAATACCAAAGCATAATTATTATCGATGAGAAACGTACCATTCACCACATCGCTAGAGCTTTGAGCTTGATTCACGTTCATGATAAAAGCACGACGATTAGACCCTTGAGGGGTTTGAGCAGCTTGGTTCGACGGGGAGCTTGAATAGCAGGGGCTTGGGTTGATGCAGATGGATGAGCCATAAGCTGAGGCACTGGAGAAGCCTAGGCTTGCGGTGCATAAATTGGAGGAACTTGGGGTTGGTAGGTTTGCACTTGGTAGGCTTGAGCAGTATACTACAGTGTGGGGTACACTTGGGCTTGTAGTTCATGGGTAACATAGTGGGGTGCAGGAATGACATGGGCTTGATGAACATGGGTAAGCAATGGGCAAGTGTTGCGGAGATGGTTAGCGTCTCCACAATGTTTGCAAGAATGGGTATTAGGAACACCCGGCTGAGCTTGGTTAGTAGTAGGTCTAGCAATAGGGGGTGCAAGCCGTGTTTGAACATCTTGTGAACCAGAAAGTGCACGACAAATGTTAGCAAGATGACCGTAATAGTTGCGTTGGATGCACAGTCGGCAAGGGGATTGAGCATGGTGGTGAAGGTTGCACTTGGCATAGAGGGGATGATGAACAGTGTAGGCTCTTTTGTTTGGGGCATTAGGGTTAGGTGGAGGTTGATTATTGGGTTGGTTGATAGAATAGTTCTGGTGGTTGGTCTTACGCTTGTTGTTGTTGTTGTGGTTTTTGTGGAAGTGGTTATTATTGTTGTAAGCAGGTTTGGGTTTATCTTTGGCATCGGTGGATGAGTCGGTTTTGGTCTTGGCGGGAGTAGGCTTGGAATACTTGCGAGAAACGGTTCCATCCCTAACATGACTATCGGTGAGGGAAGCATCTAGGTCCATAGCCTCACCAATGGTTAAAAGGCCACGACTCACTACGGCATCACAAAAGATGGTTGATAAACTGGAATGTATTTTTGAATGCTACAGTTCTCGGGGGTCACAAGGTGGCGTACGATACGACTAAGTTCAAGGAAGTAGTTGATGTAGGTGGAGTTATCCCCACCAATTTGCTTGAGCTCCCAAAACTCAGCCTCAAGCCTTTGCAGCTCATGATCAGGCATAATACTTTCTTCATAGCCTCCTTTAGATCCTCCCAAGACATGGTTACAGCCAACTCGGCACCTTGGTTGGCTTTCAAGGAATTCCACCACGTGATAGCTTGGTCCTTGAAAACGCTCAATGTGAACTCAGTTTGTATGGCATCCATACATTCATAGTGGATGAACACATTCTCCATATTCTTGAACCATTGATCTTGACCATTGATGCAGTTTGGTGGCATTTTCCTCACTAATGAAAAAGTAGGTTTGGTACTTAAAAATTTATGGAAGTCATAATTGTTCAGTGCGGCCGAAGTAGCAGATCCATTTGAGTTGAGGCTCCTGATTTGGGTTATGATCTTGGGCATAGCAGCAGCAAACTCCTTCGGGATTCTAGCAGCCAAGTGGCGATCGTGAGAACCAGATGAACGTTGATGATGACGGTGGATTCTGAGCAAAGACATTCTACGCGAAAATAAAATAAATGATTAAGTTAAACTTTACAATAAATTAATGAAATATATTTTTGGGTGTCAGCCTCCCATGAGCTTTCCATGGCAGTTTTAATGGCCCAACGAAACTAACGAACAAAAGTAACAGAGTTGGATGACCCATGAGCGTTACATGGCATTTTAACGGTAACAACTAATTAACGACTTATCAATACAATAGAGTTGGACGGCCCATGAGCGTTCCATGGCATTTTAACTGTACCAACAAAATAAAATGGGGGTAGTTGGAGAATCCCGTGAACCACCACGTATGATGAACTCCAACAAAATAACATTTAAAACAAGTTAAGGAATGGATAGTAGGAGTGCCCATAGATACCATAGATTTTTCACCCACTGCCCATTTAAAAATAATATAACACAATAATCAGAAAAAGTTACCAAATTTAGTCACAAAGCACCGTGAATTCGGTTTAAAAACTATTGCATCCAATAATGCGGTCACGTTTGACAGCCTAAGGGTGTCGGTCATGTGACATTTGTGTCCTTCTTTGGCCTATAAGCTCGAGTACCGTGGTCAGGTTTTCTTCTAGGTAAGGAATAGTGTCTTACCTTGGGTTCTTGGAACCGGTTTTCCAAGGCCCAACTCACAGTTCTCTCCTCCTTCCAGTTATTACCAGACTTTGTCACACAACCTAGCCCTAAGGTGAGAGAGTGAAACAACACTAGGGAATTCTTAAGGAATTTCCTAAAAATAAAGGCAATCTAATTGATTTTTAAATTAAATAGAAATATTTATTTCTGAGGTTGAGGTATAGCCTCGGAGTTGTGTGTGTGTGCATGACATTAATATAATAATAAAAAATAATTATTAACTTAAAAAGCAGTAAACAATTAAAATATAACACATAAGGCAAGCAAGTAAGCACGTATGGGCTCCCAAGAATGTTACTAAGGCACCACTACAACTTATCTTAAACCTCCGGCTCTGATACTAATCTGTCACACCCCAACCCAAGGCGAAAATGCCTGGGCGTGAGCTAATTGCTCACAGCTCTCAAGGTACTATCATCCAATAATTAAAATGACAATATCTATTTATTTAATTTAAATATAAAAATACAAATAAAACAAAGTACATCATTCATAATTAAAGCAACAAGATAATAAGTAGTTCAAATTTCATTAACTTTTGATAATCTCATCTTTAACATAGAAAATCCTAAGTCCTTCAATAATTCTTGACAATCAGTTCACACGGTGACCTGCATATGTGTATAAAATACAAATAATTTTGTCAACACGAGGTTGAGTGAGTAAAACACTAGTTAAGTGAGATATAATATAATATATAAAGAAAATACAAATTGTTCCTGTGAGATAAGCAATTTAACCAATGGGCAAATAATAAGTGTCGGTAAAACTGGTGCCTTGCGAATCGGGCATTGGCTACTACGACGGTCGTATGATCATACTAATACTGTGATTATGATGGATCTCTCTGAATGCGATCAGTTAAGCAAATAAGCAAATAGAAAGGTAGACATTAAACTGATATACACACACGGATTAAACAGTTGCAATTGAATACTATATAATAGGTAAATAGGTAAAAAGGGGAATGAAATACTCACCTTATCAAATGAGCAAGGAGGTAAAGATTTGATAAGAAAGATAAATGTAGATCAAGCTCTTTAAGAATTACTGACGAGGTAGCCTAATAGAGAATATTTGCGGAAATAAATATAAATGAATGACGGTTTGAAAGAGAGTTGGGAATATTTATGATCGGTTTTATTATTATGACAATTAAATATTACTTATATGGGGAAGGTTCATGTGTATTTTAGTTTTAACGTAAGAACGTAAGAAATAATACTAATTTATAAAAAATAAGAACGTAAGAAACAATACCAACTACAATACCAATCTACATAAATAATGATTTGTAATAACAAAGAAAAAAACCTAAAAATTATAACAAAAGAATCAAAAGGAAGAACAAAATAATAACAACATATACCAGCAAATACTGATAACAACAAAAGAAAAAAAAAAATCTAATAATAACAACAAAATATAATCAGCAAATACTTATAACATCTCATAATCGAAAATTAGCATATACGAACAAAAATTAACAAAAAACACCTATAAAAATAAACCTAATAATAACAGGAAATTGGTTCTCACTATTTTCATGTTAAGAATAAAATATATTTGACCATGTTTCTACACACACACACACACACACACACACATACATATATATATTAAGGGGTAGGTTAACGTACAAATGAAATTAACGTGCTAAACGTGAGAATCAGGTAGAGTAATTATATAAACAAGTAAAGTAATTATGTAATTACTCTATGATGTAATCACATAATTACTCTACTTGTATATATAATTAATCTACTTGATTCTCACGTTTAGCACGTTAATTTCATTTGTATTTGATCCGAACCATACACACACACACACACACATATATATATATATACATACCTATATGCATACACATGCTTTTAGTAAGGACTCGGAAAACAACGAGTTATACTTGTCGGTTTAACTAAAATAAAGTTTATTTATGATTTTATATTATTAATATTATTAGTTTAATAATTAAAAACTAAAACAAGAAAATATGCAAAAAAGACGGGCTAGGTGACTCGAACCCACGCCCCAGCCGTCTCCCAAGCTTTAACCAAGGGTGCACCAGCCATTTGGGCTGGTGGCTAACCTGGTTATAACACAGAAGCAAAATTTGATATATTAACAAGTCGTAAACCCAATTCACATAAACCCTAAAGAAATCAATTGGCTAAATCCGTTCTTGTTAATCCAATTAACCTTAGGGTTTATACTCACTGATCAATTACGAACATGAAACACTAATCAATTACCTTATACAATGATATATGACGAGTTAATTAGTGATAACAATAGCCGGCCAAGACGAACTCAAGAACACTAATCAAACAGCAATGTTAATATAATTAAATAGAAGGATTATGATGGCGAGGGTTTAAGGATTGTGTGTGTATGTTTAACTGATTTATGGAGTTCGGTATGAAGTATATTGAGGAAAACAAGTAATACAAATCCATTTGGATTGATTATACCAAATTAGAGATGTCATTAGGCCGAATAAGGAATGAGTAACATAACCAGTAATTCAATTTCCAAGTTAGTGACGAGAATCGAGGTCCAGGCTATCAAACGAGTCTCGTATAGATGTTTTGGGTCACGAGTTTGAATATATCCATCGGGTTAACGAGTTAGAATATAATAATAATCATAAATTGCACTTAGGTCCCTGGAGATTTGAGGTGGGATCAATTTGAGGTTAAAGTTTGGTTTTGGGTTGAAATTGTAATATCTTGGAAGTTATATATATATATATATATATATATATATATATATATATATATATATATATATATATATATTAAACAAATAATTAAACAATAATTAATAATAATATAATATTTAAATAACTTTATAATTGTGTTATTTTATTGATAGGAAAACCCGAACATAAAATTGGGTCAGGTAACGGTTACAAAATAAAAATGAGAAAAAACCCGAATTGTTACAAATTCCACCGTGTGCCCCAGTTGCTGTGCAACTGTCACAAGGCGCTCAACGCTCTTAGTTATAGTGTCATCTTTAATGATGCGTTGGGCAACCTGAAGAAAGAACAAATACATGTTAGAGAAAAGCACAAAGAAAAACAAGGTAAGTAAAGAAAGAGAAGTAGAAAGGATATACATTTCGGATGGCCTGCTTTAGCAGCCAATCGCGGTCACTAGCAGCGATCGAACATTGAGCAGTTAATGACTCAATAGTCTGCTCACGAGTGACGATCGCATCTGCCAGCTTGCCCCCATACGCCTTCCTCACCGCCACTTCAGCCTCTAGTTCGTCAACCCACTTATGCAGGCTGACTTGTTGTTGTTCATGCTTGGCGTCAGCCTCCTTTGCAGCAGTCTGAAACTTATGCGGTTGCGCGCATTGGCAAGATCTTCTTTGGACTTATTGCACGCAGTCTGAAACTCTTTGTAGCGCTCAGCGCGCTCACGGTGAAAGGCTCCTTCACCGGTTCCCTACATTGGACGTTGAATTTACTCATTGTACCTGCATACACTTCTTTCTTTATTTGTAACATCCCGAATTTTGTAACGATAAATAAAAGAGGCCTATGATTTAAAAACGAGTGTTAATATTTAATTAATATTAAATGAAGAAAGATCATGGACTTGGATTAACTATGGTGGATTAAAGGGTAATGGGCCTTAGGTCCATGGGCTTTAAGGGATATAAATATCCCCTTAAACCACCCTAAAACCCTAATCCTCATTACATCTTTTCATATTTCTCTACACACTCAAAAACACACACATCCTACACCCCATATACGGCAGAGAGAGAGACGAGCGAGATCCGAGAGCGAGTAAACGTCGGTTGTGATTAGATCTTTGTTATTCGAGTCTTATGCAAGATCTAGAGTTCCTAAACAAGCTAACCAAGATCAAACGAACACGTAAAGGTATGTCTTTCACCTTAAAGTTTACGTTTTTATAAACGCTTAGCCTTGAAACTTAGAACGAGAATAAATCGGGGATAAACGAAACGTAAAGTTGTAACCTTGATGAAGAAACGAACTTAATGGACCTGCGGTTTTATAAGGCACGCTTAAAATAAACCGTAGATCTTGTATTGAACGTTTTTGAACTTAAAGGTCCAAACTTTAAGTGTTTTCGGGTCAAATCATAACAAAAAACGACCATAGTAATAGTCGCGGGTTAGTTAAATACCATATCCATGGATTTCGTGTTAAATGGAGATGATTATGGGGGGGGGGGGATTAGAGTGAACAGTGGCTGCGGCTGGGCAACTTTGCCTGCAGCTAAGCTCGCTGCACAAGTTCGCTAAGCCAAGTTCGCTGAGTAAGTTCGCCAAGCTATAACTTCGCCAGGTGATAAGTTCGTTCAATGCTAACTTCGCCTAAGCTAAGTTCGCTGAACGCTTAAATTCGCTGGAGATTAAGTTCGCTTAAATGATAAGTTCGCTAAGATAATAAGTTCACTTAATGTCAAATTCACTTAATATTAAGTTCGCCAAAAGTTAAGATCGCTGAGAAATGAATTAAAATCCTAGTGAAAAATGTGTTAAGACAGCTTAACCCCAGCCAGGGGCTCTGCCCCTTGGACCCCGCTAGGTGCTGCCGCCGCCCCTAGAACCCTGCTGCCAGGGGAGCTGCCCCCGGACCCCGTTCGTTGTGGGTAATAATTGAACTAGAAAGACGTATGGGTAGTGATAGTTAATTGATACATGTAATTGTTATACAGTTAGTCGTGCACTACTCAAGGAAGAAGTAACCATTAACTGAAGAAGTAACCGGGTTCAGGTGAGTTTCTAGCCCCACTCCTTGTTATGTTTTTCGGGGCTGTGTGCATACTCGATGTGTTTAGTTAATACACTTACCTTAAGTGGTAAGTGTATGACATATATGATATATGTGATAGATATTAATGATTGACTGTCGGTACGCGAATGATCTTCGGATATTGCGCGTACTGTCAGGTTGTAAATGAAGATATGAATGTTATATATGGATGATGTATGATCATTATAAATGAATGCTTGTCGGGGCGTGAACGATCTTCGGATATTGCGCGTAGCGACAAGGAGCATGATTGTTAATTGAATGATGTGAGGAACGCCTAGAGTGTTCTTATGCTATGATGTGTTTATTGTATATGCGAAGTAAGTGTATGCAGGTACATGAATGGTCAGTGAGTTATACGTCTGACGTAGTAAGTTAGGATGGCAAATCCCTCTAGCTTCTGTTGGACATCGACTTGGCAGGTGATAGCGTAGTTAAGGATTGTGGGCCTTATACGTGATATAGATGATAGATGTAAACGTAGATAGGGACAGTGGGCCTTATACGTGTTATAGGTATAGACGCCAACGTAGATAAGGATTGCGGACCTTATACGTATTGTAGATAGGCGTCAGCACAGGAAAGGACTGTGGACCTTATACGTGCTATATTTGTGTTGTGGTAGCATAGGGGAGGACTGTGGACCTCGTACATGCTATGGTTTAGGTTGCAACATAGGGAAGGACTAGTACCTTGTACGTGTTGTTATAGTAGGATGTACAGGGAAGGACTGGGGACCTTTCACGTAACAAAACTTGTGAACATAGGTAAGGACTGCGGACCTTTTACGTGTTCACGACCTTGAGTACAGGTATAGACGGCGGACTATGAACGTACTCTCGGTAGTTTGAGGTTAGTGATTGTAGATATGTATGTATGTATGGTAGTAGGGTAATTGACTAAGTATGGATATGTATCTTCGGGTATGTATGTATGTATGATATATGTATGTATTGTGTGTCGCCTGATTAACTAGAACTCACTCAGCGTAGCTGACTTTTAGTATGCACGTAGGTATACATGTTTATCGAGATGTCATGAGGATGACACGTGGCATGGATTGAACGGCTGGCATCTGAAGATAGAAGAAATGATGTTTTATGTTATGGTTTTAAAAGAAAGATTAAATGTTTTGTAATAGATGATTGATGTTTTATATTCCGCAAAAATTTTAATAAACTCTGATTTGTAGAACTGTGTTTATGAGTAAATCCGACGTTAAAGTAGGGCTACCGGGAACAGGGCCTTGCATTATTCGATCATTTCTTTACTTTCTTTACATCTAATCATACTTTACATACTCATACATTTTAAAGAGCATTACGCCCTACTACATCGAGTGTTATTAGGGCTCGGTCCCTTATCTGCCTTGAATATTATCAAGGTCCGGTCCCTTTCTTCGTCGAGTATTATTAGGGAACGGTCCCTTTTCTGCCTCGAATATTATTATGGTCTGGTCCCTTTCTACCTTGAGTATTATTAGGGCTCAGTCTCTTTTCTGCCTCGAATATTATTAGGGCCCGGTCACTTTCTACCTTGAGTATCATTAGGGCTCAGTCCCTTTCTTCCGTACCTAGCCATCCCTTAAATTCATTCATAACATACATATATCATTCATACATTATATATAACATTCATATATGTAATTATAACCTGATGGTAGATGCCATATCCGAAGATCGTTCATGTACCGACAAGCAATCATTCGTATCTTTCACATAAATCATATATGACATGCACTTATCACTTAGGATAAGTGTATTAACTAATCACATCGAGTATGCACACAGCCCTGAAAACATAACAAGGAATGGGGCTAGAAACTCACCTGAATGCGGTTACGTTAAGAGTTAATGGTAATCCCTTTCTTTAGTTGTGCACGGCTAACTGTATAATAATTACACGTATCAATTAACTACCACTTCTCGTATCGTATTTGTAGTTTAGTTATAATCCTCAACGAACGGGGGTCCGGGGGAAGCGCCCCTTGCAACGAGGTTCTAGGGGCGGCAGCCCCTAGCAGGGTCCAAGGGACAGAGCCCCTGGCTGGGGTCGAGCTGCCACGTCTGCTTGGAAAAATTTTATTTCCATTAACTGTGTTAACACATTTTTCATTAGAAATTCTAATTCATTATTTTATTTGCTAACTTAAAAGTTCGAGGGCTTCTTTGTAATTAATCCATTTTATTATAAGTTCAGGGACCTTTTTGGCATTATTTCAAACTCTAAATCATTATCCAATTTCTTAGAGAATTGGGGTTCATTCGTTACTTCTGTCTTTCATAACAAATTGACTAATTCGTTACTTCATAACGAATTGAACTTCATAGCGAATTGGCCTTCATAACGAATTGGCCTTTAAGACGAACTGGCCCTTATAACGAATTGGTCCTTATAGAGAATGACCCTTTTATAACGAATGGACCTTTTAACGAATGAGGGTTCATTCGTCATTCCCCCATAACGAACTGCCTAACGAATTGCTTAACGAATTAAGCTAATTCGTTATTCTTCCTTAACGAATTACTTGCTAGCTCGTCATTTCCCTGCTAACGAATTAGGGTTAGGTCAGAATGTTAGAATATTCTCTGACATCCTCGTACATGCTTTTCCGGCGCCGCCTTCCCGACGCCGTCATTGCCGGAAAACCGGGATCTCGCCGGAAAAGCGAGATCTCAGATATTTTCCACCGTTTTTCGTCCCGTTCGATCCAGATCTGAGCTAAGATGACTCCTAAGCTTATCTTTTGATCGGTTTATACCCGATTCCACCCGGATCTCATGACTTAAACAGTTTAAGGGTGTCGGATCATCGTTTCGCGACTTAATCTAGCGGGTTTGGGTCCATACAATATCATATTATCATTACCTCGGGGTCGGGATCAATTCTTCTTCTTGGTTTCGGCTAAGGGAAAGAGAGAAACTAGAGAGAGAGCTTAAGTGTGTGTTTGGGTGGTGTATGGAATATGTGAAATGAATGGATTATGGAGTAATTTGTCACACCCTCAAAATCCACTAACGGAGTTTTATCGTCAGAGGGTGTGAACTAACAGGATCGGAATCATTAGTTATAATCAAACCATAAAACAAAGTTTTAAAACCATGAAAACGTTTACGAGTAATTAAATGAGGAAGCGTAAAACCATAGAAACCAATGTTGCGTCACGCAGGACGACTTAAAACCCAATGATAACAGTTTAAAATAAGTTTGCATAATTAAAAGTGTTTCAAGCAATGCATGATCCTAAACCGCGCGCCCGCCTCGGCTACCTGAGAATAACATACTAAAAGTGTCAACACAGGGTTGGTGAGTTCACGGGTTCAAATAAAATAAAGCGTTAGCGTTTGCGTTCAACGTTTTGTGTTCAGCGTTTTGCGTTAATGTTATGTCAATTATATATCTATAGGTAGCTAGCCTATAAAACAAGTATTACTAAGTGTTCGCCCCGAAGCTGATTGTTTATCATTTGCCTTGCCACCAGGTCTATCCCGACCATGGTATGTGTTTAGCCAAGATTACACCCACTCGACCTCCAGTCGAGTTTAGCGTTGGGTGGGGTTTGTCAAACCCAGTAGTACTACTCAACAATGACTCGCTATTATCCAATATTAAACGGTTCGATGTGAATGAAGGACTTTAATTATTGCGTTTGCCACTTAGTCTTTACAAGTGATATATAATCTATATTAACAAAATCTTAAATGCGTTTTCGGAGTATGTTATCTCCCCAAGTGAAAAGCGTTTGAAAACAGTTTAAAAGGGGTAAGTGAACTCACTGTTTGCGAAGTATTCCCAAAATAATTCACCAAGATGTGCGTCACAGAAAAACTCTCTCTAGCGTTCTAAAACAACAAAGAGATTTTTCTAAGTGTCGGAATATTATCGAGTCTCTAGACTGTAAGGCCCCGAACCCGGTGCCCTACTTTAGCGTCGGATTTACTCATAAACACAGTTCTTACAAATCAGAGTTTATTAAAACCTTTCGCGGAATATAAAACGTCAATCATTTGTCACAAAACATTAAATCTTTTCTTTGATACCATAACACAAAACTTTATATTTAAAACATCTTTACTTCTTTCTTCAGATGCCAGCCGTTCAATCCATGCCGTGTGTCATCCTCATGCTAACTCTGTAATCAGCTCACCTGCGTGCATACTAAAAGTCAGCTACGCTGAGTGAGTTCTAGTTAATCAAGCAACTTATCATACAGCCACTTCATACAATATTTACGTATCCGAAGACACATAGTCCACTGTCTAACATGCCACTGTTTAACCACTTAACTACCCCTATAGCTTAACCTCTTAATTACCCCTACCGCTTAGCCACTTGTGCCACTTTATGCCACTTATGCCACTTATGCCACTTTATGCCACTTTGCCACTTGTGCCACTTATGCCACTTGTGCCACTTTAATAACGTATAACGTTATGCCACTTTAATAACGAAAGCACGTATAGGCTTACCCTACCACGCACTGTCGTTATGCCCCTAACACTCTTACTAAACTTGCCACTTCTAACACGTTCTACCTCTACTTGTCTACAACACACTTCCTAGCATTTACATAATAAGCATGTCACATTAACAATCATACACACATAATAACGAGATATTATAAGGGTCTGGTCCCTAACATCACAGATATTATAAGGGTCTGGTCCCTAGTTTTCGAATATTAGAAGGGTTCGATTCCCTCTTCATTACTATACATCCATACATCATACCTCGAGTATTATTAGGGCTCGGTACCCTTTTCGTAACCATACAACCATACGTTATCATTTCTTTCTTTTATCATCTCTATCGTGTTCATACACATAAACATACATAACATACTTACCTTATTCTTAGCGCTGCAAACTGACAGCACGTGCAATATCCGAAGATCGTTCACGCACCATCAAGCAATCATTCATACATAACATTCCTACCTTATACATAGCTTTACAACCTGACAGCACGTGCAATATCCGTAGGTCGTTCACGTACCATCAAGCAATCATTCATACAGTTCACATTATCCATATAAGGCATACACTTATCTCTTAGGATAAGTGTATTAACTATCACATTGAGTATGCACACAGCCCCGAAAACATAACACATAAGTGGGGCTAGAAACTCACCTGGATCCTGTTACGCTCGCCGTTGATCGTAATGCCTTTCTTTAACTGGGCTCGGCTAACTTACCAACTCAGATCTATCAACAAATCTCGGGTCTCGGCTTCGAATCTTGATCGGTTAGAATGTGTGTGTTTTGAGTGTGTATGGAGTGTGTGTTGGGGAGTTGGTGAGAAATGAAGATATTTTGGGATTTTGGGGGTATTTATATCCCTGAAATCCCATTCTCATTTAACCCATCTCAATTAACCCAAGTCCACAACCCGCATCCATTACCCAACACTAGCCCGACCCATACCAACTCCTATTATATTATTTATTTCCCGATAACCCGAGTAAACTTTCCATCTATTAATAAGTAATATAACTAATATTACCTTAGAAATTTCGGGATGTTACAAGTCTTCCCTCCTTAAAGAGGTTTCGTCCCCGAAACCTAACTTATTCCCTATAAAAGGAAAACTTCTTACATTTACACGCTATATGCCTTCGCTTTTGAGTTATCCCTCTTACTCCTGA
Organism: Bidens hawaiensis; assembly: GCF_021521415.1. NCBI lineage: Eukaryota > Viridiplantae > Streptophyta > Magnoliopsida > Asterales > Asteraceae > Bidens > Bidens hawaiensis. Next base: position 253,517 of record NW_027492658.1, read on the forward strand.
CTTGTAGTCATCGAGCGGTGATCATGTGTTTTAGCTATTACGGTAGCTTGTCCATGAAGCCCTCGATGTACATAGTCTCGTATCGCCTTCCCGAGGAACCTTGTTTTATATAATAACGCTAACCCCTAAAGCGACGCTTTACCCTCACACAACTAATTTTCATAACTAACATGCGTTTAAGATAAATCCATAGATCGTTCATACAAAAGCACAAGAGATCACAAGTACATCATAACATAAAAGGAAATCATTCAAACTTGCTAAACGAACATAGGTTCAACTGTAACATAAAACACTCTTTAACTACTAAACATAAAACAACTGTGACATGCCATTTATTCTCCTGCAACCTCCTCAGCAGCTAATAGACCATCCCTTCACGCGTTTCCTCTTCCTTCCCCCACTGCCACGGCTTCTCTACACTCTCTAGCTATGTGACCCGACTTACCACACTTGTAACACTTCTGGTCCTCGGTGCATTCACGGGAGATGTGCCCCTTCCTCCCACATCGGTAGCACTGATTCGGACCAGCCTTGCATTCCCCCAAGTGCATTTTTCCGCACACCTTGCATGCTTCCCTTCCTGCCATCTTAGGTGTCTTTCCCCCTGCACGCCCCACGACGTCTCCAGCTCTTTTAGTTCCTTTCCCCTTTTCCTCATCTTCCACTCTCACATCATCCGCCGCCAGATCATCATAGACCATCTCCGCCAACTCGACCGCAGACTCAAAGGTGACAGGTTTGCTTGTCCTGACTAACATGCGGACTCTCTGTGGTAATCCCCTCACGTAACACTTGATTCTCTTAGCCTCAGTGTTCACCATGTCAGGTACCAACCTAGACATGCGGTTGAATTCAGTAGTATACTCACGATGTGTCAAAGTCCCAGCTTTCAAGTTTAGGAACTTCATCTCCGCCCTTTCAACCTCGGCGTCAGCACAGAACTTCTTCATCACCAGGTCCTTTAGGTCATTCCATTCCATTGCCTTGATCTCTTCACGGGTCTTCCTCTGCTCCACACTCTCCCACCAATACATAGCCTCATCTTCAAATGATTGGGTGGCATAACCGACAGCTTGGTCAGGACGGCACTCGCTAATGCGGATAACCTTATCCATAGTGGTTATCCATTGGAGAGTAGCGATTGCGTCTCCCAACCCAGTCAGCTTCGGCGGGTCGCATCCTTTGAAGGACTTATAGCTGCACCCACCTTGTCCTCTTCTCCTATCATCGACTTTCACAGACTTATCCTCGCTCGATGCCCCTCTTTCTCCTTCCCCAACCTCCTTACCATCACCCCCTGCCCCTTCAGCAGTTCGCTCTCGGCTTCCAGCAGATCCTTCGGGATTCAGGTTCTTCACTGCAGCAACTACAGCTTGAACAATGGCTGCTTGAACTGCAGGGCTAAGTTGAACTTCTTCGTTGTTGTTCTGGTCTCCTCCAGCTGCGCTTCCTTCATCATCGGTGTGGGAAGCTTCTTCTACCGAGGGTTGCCGGACAACACGAGGCCTGCCACGACGTCCAGTGCGACCCCCAGTTTCAACAAATTCTCCAGCTCCAGCCATTAGTATTCTAAAGGGGAAAACACAAACATCGTCACTCAAGGAACCGTTTAGTACAAGGATGGTAAGGCTAACAGGTAATAACAGTGGCCAGTTGTGATTAGCTGATCACGTTACTTTCCGTGTCCTATACACTTCCTTTTATGAGTCTATTCGTGCTGGTTCTACTTAAGCAGTTAGTCAAAGTAAACAATCAATTATTCCTATCCCTGCCGTTCACATATCTTTCCTTTCTCATTAACATATATCATTTAATCATACACCTTACCTTTACTGATCTTGCTTGAGCGACACATGGCATTCTTGAACTGGCATCTTCTTTCCTTTCTTACTTAAATCCCATTTTCTGTTCGAGTCTAAGCATGTAGGATGCTTAAATCTCTCGAACTTATGCTCTGATACCAACTTGTAAGGCCCCGAACCCGGTGCCCTACTTTAGCGTCGGATTTACTCATAAACACAGTTCTTACAAATCAGAGTTTATTAAAACCTTTCGCGGAATATAAAACGTCAATCATTTGTCACAAAACATTAAATCTTTTCTTTGATACCATAACACAAAACTTTATATTTAAAACATCTTTACTTCTTTCTTCAGATGCCAGCCGTTCAATCCATGCCGTGTGTCATCCTCATGCTAACTCTGTAATCAGCTCACCTGCGTGCATACTAAAAGTCAGCTACGCTGAGTGAGTTCTAGTTAATCAAGCAACTTATCATACAGCCACTTCATACAATATTTACGTATCCGAAGACACATAGTCCACTGTCTAACATGCCACTGTTTAACCACTTAACTACCCCTATAGCTTAACCTCTTAATTACCCCTACCGCTTAGCCACTTGTGCCACTTTATGCCACTTATGCCACTTATGCCACTTTATGCCACTTTGCCACTTGTGCCACTTATGCCACTTGTGCCACTTTAATAACGTATAACGTTATGCCACTTTAATAACGAAAGCACGTATAGGCTTACCCTACCACGTACTGTCGTTATGCCCCTAACACTCTTACTAAACTTGCCACTTCTAACACGTTCTACCTCTACTTGTCTACAACACACTTCCTAGCATTTACATAATAAGCATGTCACATTAACAATCATACACACATAATAACGAGATATTATAAGGGTCTGGTCCCTAACATCACAGATATTATAAGGGTCTGGTCCCTAGTTTTCGAATATTAGAAGGGTTCGATTCCCTCTTCATTACTATACATCCATACATCATACCTCGAGTATTATTAGGGCTCGGTACCCTTTTCGTAACCATACAACCATACGTTATCATTTCTTTCTTTTATCATCTCTATCGTGTTCATACACATAAACATACATAACATACTTACCTTATTCTTAGCGCTGCAAACTGACAGCACGTGCAATATCCGAAGATCGTTCACGCACCATCAAGCAATCATTCATACATAACATTCCTACCTTATACATAGCTTTACAACCTGACAGCACGTGCAATATCCGTAGGTCGTTCACGTACCATCAAGCAATCATTCATACAGTTCACATTATCCATATAAGGCATACACTTATCTCTTAGGATAAGTGTATTAACTATCACATTGAGTATGCACACAGCCCCGAAAACATAACACATAAGTGGGGCTAGAAACTCACCTGGATCCTGTTACGCTCGCCGTTGATCGTAATGCCTTTCTTTAACTGGGCTCGGCTAACTTACCAACTCAGATCTATCAACAAATCTCGGGTCTCGGCTTCGAATCTTGATCGGTTAGAATGTGTGTGTTTTGAGTGTGTATGGAGTGTGTGTTGGGGAGTTGGTGAGAAATGAAGATATTTTGGGATTTTGGGGGTATTTATATCCCTGAAATCCCATTCTCATTTAACCCATCTCAATTAACCCAAGTCCACAACCCGCATCCATTACCCAACACTAGCCCGACCCATACCAACTCCTATTATATTATTTATTTCCCGATAACCCGAGTAAACTTTCCATCTATTAATAAGTAATATAACTAATATTACCTTAGAAATTTCGGGATGTTACATAGACCCGGCACATAATACCTATGCACACAACATGTTTCGTGTTTCGTTTGTGAATCGCGTGTGACTTTAACAAGTGTATTTGTGATACGTTACATGTGTGAGCAATTATTTACGTGTCATGTATTCATAATATACATCACTAGCAATTACTCCCCGTAAGGGCAATTTGGTCAACACATAACAATTAACTAGCAATTATTCCCCACTAGGGCAATTTGGTCAAATCATGACAATCAATTAGCAATTATTCCCCACAAGGGCAATTTGGTCAAAACACGAAAATTAATTAGCAATCATTCCCCTCAAGGGCAATTGGTCAAAACACGATAATAAATTAGCAATCACGTTGTTTCATGCAACTTTCACAAAATTCAGCAACTAGTTTCTTAACGACAGAATTTCTACTTGAAAAACTAGTCTATCCCATAGATCATAGCATCACAATTAATTTATCAAAAATCATCACAAAAGCATATATGTCCTAGGTTTCCAGAACATATTTTATTATATTTTTATTCCACATAGGTTTCTCACAATAATCAAATCATTACAGCAAACTCATAACAGTCAAATTCATGCGCAACAGAATGTTATTTGAAATTCCCGTTAAAAGAAAAATTCAATAAATGCAAGACCACTTGGGTTAGGTTCCTAACTCAACAAGTCCACTTTCAGAAGTGGAACCAACCAAATTGGTCTCGTAGTTCATGAGATATAACATTTACAAAACAACCTAACAGCAGGTCTAACATCTCAGCTTTGCACAACGTTTTTTGTAAAATCATAAAAGTTAACTTTTACACGTCCAAAAATTGTAAATTTATATTCTTTAGAAACTAGACTCAACCTAGTTTACTGTAGTATCAATTATCTCAATAAATTTTCACTTTTACACCCCGTTACAGTCAATCAAACATCAACAACACAATCTGTCCAGAAACTGTTTGCATCCAAACTCAACAATTTAACTATCTATGGACCACAAATCATTCATATAACATTCTAGACACCATAACTACTATCCATGCATATCAATTACACCATACATACATAGTTAGGGTTTTATTTGATCTCAAACTCAAAGACACAATAATTAACATGCAATAATATCAAAACTAGTTATCAAATCATCATCAATACACCATCAAATCAACAACAATCATATGAACACCATACATAGGAAAAATCGGACCTAGGGTTTGTAATTTATACCTTCAAAAGAACCAATACAAGCAATAGGAAGGTAGGAGATGGCTAGAAACGGATATAGGATGCTTCAATTGTGAAAGACAAGATCAAAATCCAAGAGGTATGTGTGTGTGTGTGAACCGATTGTGAGGAGGGGGGGGGGTTTGGCCGTCGATTTTGGGAAGAGGGAAGGGAGGAGAGGTTAGGGTTTTATAATATTAATAATAATAACATGTTACACTTTAGTCCCTAAACTTCCAAATGTTACATCTCTAGCTTATTAATTGGGTTCTTGTTTCTTGTTTAGCATTCCATCAAAATACCTATATCTACTGCTGTGGCAATAGGAGCGTGATTTTGTAATACGCCAATTTGTCCATAACATAATCAAGTAACACATATGTCTAACACATAATTATCACATAATTATTGTTTTGACGTTTTTTGTTTATTCACTAATCGTTTGCGTCAACTCGTTTGCGTTTCGGTGCAATTCCCGAAAGACTAGTTTAAACCCTAGTTTAAATGTAATGAGGTGTGTGTTATAGATTCAGTGATCTAAAGTTTGAATTGACGGAGTTGAGTTAACGGAGTTAACGGAGTTAACCTGAAATTGACGATTGTCACATAATTATTGTTTATATATGATGGGTCATGGGCTTAAGCCCATGGTATTTATTTCTTTAATTTTTAACCCAAATCCATAACTCATATCTATTTAACCCAACACAAGCCTAACTCATAGTAACTCATATTTTATTTATTAACCAAAATGAGAAAACGGGATGTTACACACGGACAGACTCCGCCAATTCTGCCTCAGCCTTTGACAACTTTCCTTCAACGGTAGCCAGAGCTTGGCGGTGCTCTGCTGCTTCACGACCCGCTTTCCAAGCGGCCTCCTCACCATTCTTCACGATAATTTCCATCTCTCTCATGGAGGTGGAAGCCTCAATCTATTCAACGTGCAGAACTCGGTTGTCGCGAATGAGCTCGGCCAAACTTGGGAGACCCTAGATAGTATCATAAATGGCGTCAGACACCAAACTGTCACAAGGCTGTAACTTGCGAGTAACACATTCCCCAGGTGGAAACACATGCTCCAAAAATTCAGTGCAAACAACGGGATTTTCAAAATTGACACAGTGGGTAATGTTCCACTTAGGCTGATAAGCCTGATTCGCTTCAATGGAAAAGCGGGGGTATATATGTACATCCCTCGTAGCACCTCCGACGCCACTACCACTGCTATCACTTAGGCAAAGTCGCCGATTGAAGAATAGGCAGCGCCTCAGACGAGTTTCCCACCCCTTTCATCACAGGCAAACAAACAATTGTCGCGGTCACCGCCAAAGATGCACCGGTAGACGATACAACTGTAGTTTGCCCTTCCTTCCCCGCAAATGCCTTCTGCGCCTCTGTAAAAACAATTCATAGTTAAAGAGTAGAAATTAGAAACACAAAATCAAAGAATGTTAGCATAAGTACTTGAGATTTAACCAGACCACTTAGCTTCACAAACCCTCCAAGATGGGGATTCTTGAAGAGATTAACTTCCTCCTCTTCCTTATCATCCTCCTATGTCGTGAACCCATGTGGTGTGGGACAATAAACGCTCCGGCACTCACGGAGGATTCAACCGAGGAAGCATGGGAAACCATGGTATCCACAACAACCCCAGACGAATCTGGCAATGTCGCGATGACACGATGGCCGGGCCAAACGGCACGTCCGAGACGGTGATGAAATCATCATCATCATGCTCGAAGGGCCTCTTAGTGGCACCCTTCGAAGACGTGTCCACCTTCCAACCGCCACCTTGTGCTCCCTTCCCACCGCATTTAGGAAGGAGCACAATATGAGACCGTTTACCTACAACACAGTTAAAAATACATGTCAATATGTTACATAGTTTTAGTAACAGAAACATACGGATGACAACTTACCCTATTTTGGGTTAACGAAGATGGGAGGTGGTAGAGGCCGAGGTGGCAGTGATTGATCCATAGGAAGGGGAAACACAAAGTTTGGGGCAGTCCTTGTAAGGATGGTCTCCTCCCTAGGACCCAGCTCCCGCTGAAAGAGGATCTTTGTACCCTCAAGAGAAGGTTGCAACAGCATCAACGGGTCATTCACCTCTTCAAATCAACGATAGTTGTTCAAAAAAAGTATGAATAAATAAATAAATACATATACAAGTATGGCTAATCACCTTGGCCACCATTCTGAATGTAAGGATCCATCATAGAATTGCTCCATATGCGACTCATCCCAAACAGCACCAACGCGCACTTCGGATAAGACCGAAGAGGAGAAAGGCTCGTCTGCAGAGTATTATACCAGTCCGCGCCAGAATACGAAACTGGTTTAGGTTCCGGAAGTTCTTTGCCCTCAGCAAAGTGCATCACATGAGCTACCACGCGCACAGTAACGTAGAAGAAAATACTCTTCCACTCGTGTAGGCTCTTGGGCGCGTCAAGATTGATGGCTTGGCGCCAGAACGGATAACCAAATTATACCAGCCCTGGGAGTTACGCCACTAGCAGAAAGCCATCAACTTGTCAACCGAAGGGGTGATACCCAAGCAGTCACAAGTGAACTCAAAATGGCGAAGGTGCACCATTCTGAGAGGATGTATTTGGGTCAGATGCAACCCAAACACATCCAAAACCTCCAGCAGGAAGCGGGTGATAGGCAACCGTAAGTTTCCAAGGAAGAAATACTCCCTATACACGGAAATCTTGCCGAAAGGAGCCTCCTTCATCGTTTTACCAGGAGCCGGAAACTCCGGCTCAAACATAGGGTCAATACAATAAATCTTGACCACCTCATCGAAGTCGTGGCACGAAAACCGACACCCCACGAACTCCATCGTATGTCTCTTCTTGGAACTCTTCTCCTTATCTGGTAGAGAAGAACCAGCCATATGGGGAGGAAGATAAAATAAAAATAAACGGTTCGCCGGAAGCAAAGATAATATAAGATGAAAGACAAGTATTTGAAAGAAAGACAAGTAGAGTAAAATGAATGCACAACACCTCCTTATATACCCATGGCAATTAATGCTAGGGAGTAAAATCGAGCCAGATGACACAGACGAACCAATCAGAATGAGACACACAAAGGACAAGGCAGTAAAATGTGTTACAGCTGGTGATAAGCTTCCCCACCAAGAACACGTTTCATTTCAAATATAAACACAAAACTTGGTGATAAGCTTCAATTACAAGTACATGCAGGAAATGGATCCGCCATGGGAAGGTTCACAATAACCTCCCGCCATAAAGGCTCCACCATGGGAAGGTTCACAATAACCTCCCGCCATAAAAGGCTCCGCCATGGGAAGGTTCACAATAACTTGACAACAATGTACTGGGGGACTTGTAGAGGTAGGGTACTAAACCCACCAATAAACAAAATATAAAGACCCTGGTGGTGAATGTTATATCCTTAAGCAATTAAACATTCCCTGACACCTCGAGAATGGGAGCGCCTAAGATCTCCATGAGTATGGTGCAAAAAGGGAGGATTCGTCATAAATAACGCCCAATTATTAAAGGACGGACAACACATAGTTAATAGTACTACATAGTATGGCATATCAACATCAAATGGCCACCATGCCCATCAACTATCCTTAACACACGTCTAAGGAACCTGATTGGTGGGAAGCCTGACAGGACAGTTAACCATACCCTCTCTCTCCTCTCCAATGGCTATAAATACTAGACCATCTCCAAATGGTAGGGGATCTAGCACCTTTGACTTACTCTCATTCTGTTAACAAATACTATACACGTCGATACTGATTCTCACTCTGGAGGGTGGTTACGAGAGGATCCCTCCCATTTCCCTCAAAACGAGATTACAGTGTTTTGTTTTGTAGGTGTACTACTCATTTGCGCCAAGGAGGAATATAACCTATCATGGTAAATAGCTAATCGTTATCCTTGGACTAAGCAATTAAACCAAAAAGGAGATTTCGTGATTCTTCACTGAGAAACAATGGGACCCAAAAAGTTTATATTTCAAGTGATCATGTAAGTTGATCTGTTCTTAATGTCATCATATATATTAGTAGCACAGGAATAAATGTCAACATGGTCTAAATTACACATCAAAGTTTAAAACTTTTTTAGTGAAGGAAATAAACTCTAGTTTTTAAAGTCAACATGGTCAAAGTTATACATCAAGTTTCTTATAGTACACCAACTTGGTATATGATCTAAGTGACTTTTGTTTCCATTTATGAGATTGTTTTATCAACTAAAGACGTTTTACGTTTAATATATTGTGTTCTTGAATTGATTTTTTTACTATTTTGAGAAAAGTACATCGTACTACTAAAAGATCACAAAAACTGACGCCAAACAAATTAGCTTCTAAAAAGATACCGTTCATAGTATATAAACATAAAGTCTACCACATCATTTTTACATTGTGTAGTACCTGTTTTCACCTTATTTTAGGTGCTAAGGCCATCCATATATTATAAAACAGCTAATCATATCTAGGAAAAGTTAAAATTCTGAGTTAACCAGTTTCTTGGTAGCCATTGCATTGAAACAAACGTGTCATATATTCATCGTTGTTTCCGAAACGGAGTTAGCAAGAGAACTTTCCTCATGAATATGGGAACCGGTCCTCTCTTCCACGACTCATTTGGATCTACTGGTTAGACTTTCTAGTTTTCTTCCAGTTAAACTTGTGATCCATATTAGCACTACTATCTGTAATGCAAACGACAGAGGGATTTGCCATTTCTTTAAAGACTTTTTTGGCCAAATGTTGCAAGATTTCTTCTTCGAAATAATCGTGTCAGGGGCAAAACGGTTAAACTCGGAATAGAGATGATCAACATACATGATCACCACTGCTTTGTTGGTAATCTCAAACGTAAAATGAATAAATGTAATACACACTAATGATGAAATTAAGACAAGAAGATGTGTGTAAATGAAAGCAACACTTACCAAAATCACCTTATATAGAGAACTATTGATTTTATAGCCGTTAGGGAACGGCTATATTTGTAGAATTTTTCAACTTAATTTAATGTGAGATCAAAGTTATTCAAAATGCTGAATTTGTTGGCCGTTGGTTTAATATGAACGTTATGTTTTCAATTTTCAAATCGAACAATATTTTTAATTAAAATTAATAAGTAGGTGTCAACGGCTATATTTATTTTAATTTTTTTAGTAGTTGTTTGATATTATTTAAAAGTTTCTCTCAACAAAAGACAACACTTTTACACGCTCTTTGTTGTAACTTTTATTAAAAATATTTTTTAATAACAATAACTTTTCTTGGCAGATATTTGAGTTTTATGTAAAAGAAAGCATTCGTCGGTGAAATTCCATTTTTCTGATAGTAATCGGATTATTTTTATAGGAAACAATAATGCAATTATCAATTTATGGTTAATATATTTAGTATGTACATTCAAAATAGTTATTGTATTTACGTGTATGATTAAAGTAACTAAATTATATATTATGTTATATATAAATACTAATATTAATTAAAACATATATAAAAGATAATTATTAATATAGGGTTTGGATCAAATACAAATAAAATTAACACGTTAATTGTTAGAATCAGGTAGAGTAATTATATATATATATGTATATATATATATATATAACTAGAGTAATTATGCAATTACATCATAGAGTAATTACGTATACTCTACTTGATTTTCACAATTAACAAGTTAATTTCATTTCTACGTTAACTTTCCCATATTAATATATTTATATAACTGATAGATAACAAATGAGCCTAGTCCTAGCATAGCTTGAAAAGTTGCTCACGAGATGAGATTTAGGTCGAGCTTTCGTAAGTTAAACAAGCCAAGCTCGAGCCAAGACGAACTCGAGCTCGGCTCCATCGTTTACACCCTATTTGATTTAATATTTTCATTTTTGGTTTGTACTTCTTACATCACGGAACGTGGGTCATACTTAGGTGTGACAAACAGTGGGACCGACAAAATTTATATTTCAGGTGATCATGTAAGTTGGTGTGTTCTTAATTTCGTCATATATATCAGTAGCACAGGAAAAGAGGTCAACATGGTCAAAATTACACATCAAAGTTTAAATATTTTTTTATTGAAGCTAATAAACTCTAGTTTTTAAAGTCAACATGGTCAAAGTTATACATCAAGTTTCTTAGAGTTCACCAACTTGGTATCTGATCTAAGTGCCTTTTGTTTCCATTTATGAGAATATTTTATCAATTAAAGACGTTTTACGTTTAATATACTGTGTTCTTGAATTGATTTTTTCACTATTTTGAGAAAAGTACATCGTACTACTAAAAGATCACAATACCGACGCCAAAAAAATTACCTTCTAAAATGATACCGTTCATAGTATATATGCATAAAGTCTACCACAACAATTTTACATGGATCAATATCTGTTTTCACCTTATTTTAGGAGCTAAGGCCATCCATATATTATAAAACAGCTAATCATATCTAGGAAAAGTTAAAATTCTGAGTTAACCAGTTTCTTAGTAGCTATTGCATTGAAACAAACGTGCCATATATTCATCGTTGTTTCCGAAGCGGAGTTAGCAAGAGCACTTTCCGCAAGAATATGGGAACTGGTCCTCTCTTCCACGCCTCTTTCTCTCTTAAACAAATAGTTGGATTCACTTGTTAGACCTTCTAGTTTTCTTCCGGTTAAACTTGTGATCCATATTTGCATTACTATCTATAATGCAAAGGACGGAGGGATTTGCCATATCTCTAAAGACTTTTTTGGCCAAATGTTGCAAGATTTCTTCTTTCAACACATTAAATTTCGAGAACGAAAGGACGAATTCCGAAAGAAATACCCACACCTATTCTCTAAAAAGAAAACCGATGACACATTAAATTTCGAGGACGAAATTTCTTAACGGGGGGAGAATGTGACATTCGTGACAAACGAGGTATATTATATTCACTATGTAGCAAGTAAACGATAAATCAGTTAATTCGTAGTGCTTAAACGAGTAACCGACCGATACTAATTATGACTCGTATACATACGGAGGGGTCATATACGAGTTATAGATATATTATAGAGGCTAGCATATTGATATTTAGGCCCCAGTACGTTTAAAACTCTTTAAACGAAAAGTTTTCGTTTATCGATACGCTATAAGCTTAAACGCAATCGTTAATATCAAAACGAGCATTGTAGCATCCGTTAAGCCGAAAAAGATTTATAAAACACTTATATGACATGTTCTAAGCAATCCGTGAAAATATTTTGGAATTTTACAACGAGTCAGTACGTTTTTCTTATTTTACAAAAAGAAGCTGAAAAACACTCGTTTTCGCGCTGATTTTCGCACTCGAACTAGTTTTCTTGCGAAAAACCAAACCCGAATTAAATTTTTGACCGACATTTATGTGTGGCACGAATACCGAGGAACCATTGGGCCAAATAAGAGGCCCAATGGGCCCTTATGGGTTTCGGTCGCAACTTTGGGGAGGGGGGGGACCCCTTTTGATTAGCTTGTTAAATAAGCTAAGGTAAGAGATATTTTTTCCATTCCAAAGTTCAACCAACTCAATATTCAGCTGATCATTCTTATCTCTTGACCAAAACCCTAGAGGTAAACTCTTAATTCATGAAGATTTCAAGCTTGTTTAGTAAGATTTAAACATAGAAAATTAGTTCTTGATTAGTATTAAACATGTTTAACCATCCAAAAACCATAAAAATCAATTAAAATCATGATTTGATGTTAAAGATGTCTACAAATCAGAAACATATTGATATTTGGTCAAAAACACGGATTAGAACATGAATACGACGTTTTTACGGTTTGAAAGTTCGGTTTGATACCAAAACCAAAACCCTAGTTAACAAGGCTGTTAAATGGATTATTTATGCTTGGTTTGATGTTATATGATATGTAGATACACTGAGTTTTCAACCCAAGGCCCGGAGATTCGTTTAAGCTATCAAAAACCACCGAAAACCGACAAGGTAATACCGTATTACTCGTTTAGGGGCTGTTTAGTATTAGGTTGTGACGTGCTTGTTGTTAGATTGTGAAAATTTTCAGGGACATTAGGGATAATATAAATGAGTCCCTGTTCAAATTTGGTAATTTTTCGATAAACGGAGAATATTTGGTGACTTATTTCGGTTTATGAGCGTTTATTTGGGAAAAATAGCTAAACATATTGAAAAATTATGAAATTTGGTTTTGCAGATTAATATGTGATGGTAAGATCACTGGTAAAGTTTGGGGATCATTGGAAATGCCTAAGTATGTTTTGTGCAATTATGATTTAACCGAATTTTAACAGCCGAAAAACGCACAAAAAGGCATTTTGTCAAAAGAGTTAGGTTCTGGAGATTTTGAAGGGGCTATTTAATAACATTGAGGCCATTTGTAAAAATTATCGGATTTTTCGGAGGTCGTTTGATATAAACGGGCCATTTATTACACGATTATAACCTATTAAATGAATTTTTATAAATAAATAATTAATCATAAAATTTCTGAAAATATTTTTATAAAATTCTCCATATTTTAATGTATTTTTACAAAAATTTACATAATTTATATTTAAGTACATATTTAGTTATGATTAATCAAAGATTTAAATTATTATTGTTTTAAGGAAACCGGCAGTTTGATGTTTAACGGACTGACTGGTACGTCAAAATATCAAAAGTGGTCAAATATTATATTTTTGGATGAAATTGATAAAAACGAACTTTTTACGAGAATTCCGGACAATTCGGGTGGATTGTACGCGTCTTGTATAATCAAACCCGTGTGAAAACGGAAACGAACCCTGCGATCAATCCAGATACCGAAACCTTAAAATTCTTTTATAAATTAAATCATTTTATCAATCAATATGTTTACTTAAGTTTTTATGATCTTACCTATTCTCGAAACGCGTAAACGATCAACTTGGCTAGGCTCGAAAAACGGTGAAACTGAGCCAAATCTGATTTTAAGTATTTCACAATATACAACGTCACAATATAAAGACTATGGTCATGTTTTGGGCCTAACAGCTATAACCAAACTAGTTATACAGCTCGATTTGGTTTAAACACTATACTAGTATTAACAGTACGATACCGATTATAGGATACAAGCTATAATCGAGGCATAACACTTATTGACGTATACTACCTGCTCGAACTACAATAAGGTGAGTTTCACGACCCCACTTTCTAAACTGTTTGATGAACTTTTGGGGTGGAAAGCATTTTTACATATACTTATATACTTGAAAACGTGTGATGATGTGAATTATCTAAGTACTAACACTTGAAAGTCCCCACCAACACAAGTGATTAACTTCGTGCCGGTGACATGTGGATAGTACTATCGGTTTGACAAACCCAACTGACAGAGCCGGTGGGGTATGCCGGATCATGTTAACCCAGTTGCACATTGTCATTTAAACTTATTACATACTGCTATGTGGTGTTAGACATAGTACATACTTGGGGCAAAGTGGCTGTTAAATGCCAACGGGAGTGCATGGGCAGGGGTGGCCATGTGTTTTAGCTCGTTTCGGTTTCACTTGTGGCTTAGTATAATACATCATACACATACATGTATACATACACACTGTAAACTTTACGAACTCGTATACTGATTTCGTTGATACTCGTGAAACTTGAAACTCACTAACTAGACGTAGTTGACCCGTTTTAGCATGCTTTTCAGGTAAGCCGAAGTTGGAATGATTTGCTTACGTGCTTGGTGTTATAAGGAAAGTTGAATAGTTGTGAATAGATGCAAATACGTAATAATGAAAAAGGAACCGAGAACTGGTTATGTGTTTTTCATCTAGTTTGTAAACATAGTACCTACCAATATAATATGACATAAATTAGTTGTTGAATTTCTTTATAAACAATGTGGTTGATACCAGTGTTATCTGTTACATTCCCGTATTACGCTTCCGCAACTACCTAGTCGGGGTGTGACAGAAGTTGGTTTCAGAGCCATTGGTTATAAAGAATTAGGATGTCCCTTAGGATACCCTAAGATAACCTTAGGCTCGATTAGTTATGGGAATAAAATAATATTAAATAATATATACAGGCAATTCTCATGATGAACTTGAATGGACAAGTGGGTTATTATGGCCCGGAACGTAATAAAGGACTTGTTTGTATGAGGGAATTCGAGAAGAAGTCGGTAAACAATCCAATAAGTAAAAACAACAACATATGTGCATAAAATATAATAATAATAAATATATATATATATGTATATAAACTAATATTTGTGCTTATGTGTATAAATACCTGCATGTATTTTACTATGATTAATATAGAAAGATATTATTCTTATTACTAACCACTGTGCAGGAATATGTCAAGATCTACTGATCGTTTATCTAATACCCTACCAATATTGTCTGAGGAGGAGGAGGATCTAGAAGAGGAAACTGGGGAGGAATCAGAGGAAATGGAAGAAGGTTCAGATGCGGTAATTCCCCACGAGGTACCCTCAGATCAACCCGACTTATCGGGTTACCGTTGTGACACCTATCCCCCTAGGGAATCCCCTAGGAATGTTGTGGGACAGGGAGCTACTAGTGCTTATCATTCACCGATTAGGGCACCCAGATCCCCTACTCCACCCGTACAGCATACACCAGTACCCCCACCCACTATTAGAAACCGTCAGACCGCTCGTATTTCAGTGCGGCCACCTGAGCACACCTCTCACCCACCTCGATCTATGTACCATAGGGGAGAAACATCACGTGTTCAGGTCACTGAGATACCTATTCCTACTTGGGGTTTACCCGCCACGGTACCAGAGCCACCTCTTATGTCTGATTCAGCATGGTTGGGTTTGCGATTGATCAGATCTTCGAACAATCACATTCAATAAATAACCTAAACCAGCATAGTCGTGATATGCAAGATCACATGTGGTACATGCAGCAAGAAATCATAAATGTGCAAAGATCCAGTGCTCACAGCCACGGGCGTCAGGATCGGGCAATGATACTGCTAGGAGCATGTTTAACGGTTAATGCAGCCCTAGTGGCTGCTGTTGTTTGGTTGTGGCTTCATGTTACAAAGAATGGATAGGACATAGTAGTATAGCCTTATGTATATAGTCTTTTGATATCCCAAGCAGCATTTTGTTACAGCGTGTTGGGCTGACTTGGGAGTTGTTTGTGGTTTAGTACTATTTCAAGCACTGGCCCTTATCGGGTTAAGTCTATATGTCACTTAGTGACAAGTTTTGATACGCATATACAAGCGCTGGCCTATTCCAGGTTAAGCATATGCGCTAATTTTGGATGCATATGTACAGTAATGATTATGGTTAATACAAATGTGTTTTCTTTGGCATAGTTGTGTGTTTGTGAAATTGTAATATCATAAAGTTGTGCTGGTTATAGTGAGATGATATTAATTATTATATAATTGATTATTTTATAGAATGGCCCCGAAGAAGGCAAACCCTTTATCCGAGGCGGAAGTGACTGAAATGATTGCTCGACAATTGCAAGCAGTGATACCAACAATTGTAGCACAAGTCACTGCAGGCATACGTGCCAACAATACTGTTACTCAACCGACGAGCACCACTCCGGTCACTGTTAATACACCTCCGCCAAATGCTAATGTAGATCCGGGCGTTAATACCCCGCGGAATACTGATAATGTCATAAATAATAATAACACTCGCCCAACTATAAATGTCACTGGGAACCAGAACCTGTTGTGCACCCTGATAATATCACGAACCCAAACCCTGTACCGGTTGTTAACACAACTAATAATGATAATACTCGGACAAATACCGATAATAACAATAATAATAACCAAGAACCCCCACGTCAGGAGTACGCATACAAACAATTTACATCATGTAAACCGATTGAGTTTAAGGGTATTGAAGGAACTAGCGGGCTGGTCAAATGGATAGAAAAGACCGAACCAGTAATTATTATCATTGAGTGTCCACCGAACCGCGTGGTCAAATTTGCTACCAGTATGTTTCTAGACCAAGCGCTGATGTGGTGGAATACGGTAGTCCAAATAAGGGGACAAGATGCTATAAATCGTATGTCATGGACTGAATTAAAAACCCTCATGCTCGAGCATTTTTGTCCTAAAAGTGAGATTCAAAGGTTGGAACACGAGTTATGGAATCTGGAAATGAAAGAAGCGGAGCATGTGGGATACACGAATCATTTTAACGAATTGTCCCGCTTAGTTCCGTGGTTAGTTACACCGGAAGCGAAGAGAATTGAACGTTATATCTGGGGACTGACCCCTGCTGTGAGAAGTATAGTGAATTCAGTAGCCCACCCAACATTAGAAAGTGTTGTATCTCAAACGGGTGTCGTTACTTTTGATCTGATGAGAAGTGGAGTGAAGGATGCCAGGTGAAACAATAAGTTTAAAACGAACTGATTATGGGACAAGGATGCAAGGAAACCCTCAAAACAAACGGGCCCGTCCGAATACCCGAAGTTATGCCATGACCAGTTCTAATGTAAAACAAGAGACCTATAAAGGGACGTTACCGAAGTGTAGAAGATGTAACTTTCATCATGTGGGTGATTGCAAACCGATCATTTGTCAGAAGTGTGGAAGAACGGGACACTATGCCTCCAACTGTAGAACCCCCACTAACACTGTTAACCATCCACCGCAATCAACTCAACTACCTCGACCTCAACCAACCCGCCCGCAACTCAACCAACAAACCCCACCTACCACGAACCTCCGTGCCTGCTATGAATGTGGCAGTACAGAACATTTTCAGAGATACTGCCCCAATCTGAACCAGGGTGCAGCGAGAAGGCAAAACCAAGCACAAGCATCAGCCTCAAATGCGGCTAGGGGACGCGCGTTCGTAATAGGATCGGGGGAAGCGCGTCTTGACCCGAACGTGGTGACAGGTACATTCTTAGTTTCGGGTCAGTATGCTTCAGTCTTGTTTGATACGGGTGCCGATAGGAGTTTCGTATGTTAACTTTTTAACCTTAGAAAATATGCCGGTGAGTGAGCTAACGAAACCCTATACTATAGAACTTGCTAATGGTAAATCCATACTTGTTAACCAAATAGTTCGAAACTGTTCCCTTATCCTAAATGACCAGCCATTTCTTATCGACTTACTTCCAGTGGAATTAGGAAGTTTTGATGTCATAGTTGGTATGGACTGGTTGTCTAAGTATAACGCTGAAATTGTCTGTAAGGATAAAACTGTTAGGATACCTTTCCCGAATGACGGGGCGATGATTGTTCAAGGTGAGAAATCTGGTACGGTACTGCCTCTCGTATCCCAACTTAGGGCATTGAGATATTTACGCCAAGGTTGTACTTTATACTTGGCGAGTGTAACAGTTAGGGAACCCGAGGAAAAACGAATGGAAGACATCCCAGTGGTACACGAGTATTCAGATGTATTCCCCGATGAGTTGCCTGGTTTACCACCGACCCGACAAGTGGAATTCCATATTGATTTGATACCGGGAGCAGCCCCCATTGCTAAGGCACCTTACCGACTTGCACCTTCTAAAATGCAAGAACTATCCAACCAATTGCAAGAATTGTTAGACAGGGGTTTTATCCGACCTAGTTACTCACCGTGGGGAGCACCATTGTTATTTGTAAAGAAGAAAGATGAGAGTTTTCGAATGTGTATTGATTACTGTGAATTTAATAAAGTGACTATAAAGAATAGATACCCCTTACCTCGAATTGATGACTTGTTTGATCAGCTCCAGGGTGAGAAGTATTTTTCAAAAATTGATCTTAGATCTGGTTATCATCAAGTAAGAATTCAAGAAGAAGACGTACCAAAACAGCTTTCCGAACTCTGTATGGTCACTATGAATTTTTTGTTATGCCGTTTGGGTTGACAAATGCACCTGCAGTGTTTATGGACCTCATGAACCGAATTTGCAAACCTTACCTTGACAAGTTCGTGATAGTGTTTATCGATGACATTTTGATATATTCGAGAAGTAAGGAGGAACACGAACAACATTTGCGGGAAATCTTAGAATTATTGAGGCAAGAGAAGTTATACGCAAAGTTGTCCAAATGTGAATTTTGGCTACAAGAAGTACAGTTTTTGGGGCACATTGTGAACCATCAAGGGATCCAAGTAGACCCAAGTAAAATTGAGGCCATTAAAAATTGGCAAGTGCCTAAGTCACCAAGAGAAATTCGCCAATTCTTAGGACTAACCGGGTATTATAGAAGATTCATTGAAAACTTTTCAAGTATTGCCCAACCTCTAACCCTCCTAACTCAAAAAGATCGAGCGTATGAATGGGGAGAAGAACAAGAAATGGCCTTCCAAACGTTAAAACAGAAGTTATGTGAGGCTCCAATATTAAGCCTTCCAGATGGAACTGATGAATTGGTGGTATATTGTGACGCGTCTCGTAAAGGTTTAGGATGCGTACTAATGCAAGGAAAGAAAGTAATAGCATATGCCTCCCGACAATTAAAGATACACGAGAAGAACTATACAACCCACGATTTGGAATTGGGAGCGGTTATTTTTGCATTGAAGATCTGGAGACACTACTTGTACGACACAAAATGTACTATCTATACTGATCACAAAAGCCTACAACACATATTTGATCAGAAAGAGCTAAACATGAGACAAAGGAGATGGGTAGAACTGTTAAATGATTATGATTGTGAGATTAAATACCATCCGGGTAAGGCCAACGTAGTAGCTGATGCTTTAAGCTGAAAAGATAGAGTCAAACCAGTAAGGGTACGAGCACTCTGAATGATTGTTCAAAGTAGCCTAACCGAACAAGTTCGTGTTGCACAAGATGAGGCTTTGAAGGCAGATCAGCTAGAAAAAAAAGAACTACATGGGAATGAAAGGAATTTTGAGAAGAAAATTAATGAAGTATATTATTACAAAAACCGGGTCTGGATTCCAACACTTCATAAACTCCGAAAGTTGATTCTTGATGAAGCACATAAGTCCAAATATTCTATTCATCCAGGTACTGATAAGATGTATAGGATGTTAAAGAATTTTACTGGTGGCCTGGCATGAAAAAGGATATAGCCGTGTATGTAAGTAAATGTGCAACGTGTGCAAGAGTTAAAGCCGAATATCAAAAACCTTCGGGAATGTTACAACAACCCGAAATCCCACAATGGAAATGGGAACAAATTACCATGGACTTTGTGACGCACCTTCCTAAAACCTCCCGAGGACACAATGCTATCTGGGTAATTGTTGACCGATTAACCAAATCTGCACACTTTATTCCCATCTGTAACAACTACACCACCGAAAAAATCGCTCAAATTTACATCGATGAAATTGTATCCCGACACGGAGTACCTCTTTCGATTATTTCAGATCGAGACAGTCACTTTACTTCACATTTCTGGCAAGCAGTACAAAAATCTTTGGGAACTCGAATAGATTTGAGTACCGCCTACCATCCCCAAACCTACGGCCAATCTGAGCGAACCATTCAAACCTTAGAAGATCTACTTCGTGCTTGTGTACTTGATTTCAATGGAAACTGGGATCAACATCTCTCGCTTATTGAGTTTTCCTATAATAATAGCTACCACAGTAGTATAAAAGCTGCACCTTATGAAGCTCTATACGTGCGAAAATGTAGATCACCACTATGTTGGACGGAAATGGGTGATACCCAAATTTCAAGGTCAGATTTAATTCAGAAAACCACCGACAAGATTCACCAGATTAAGCAAAAATTGAAAGCTGCCCGCGACCGACAAAAGAGTTATGCCGATGTTCGCAGAAAACCGTTATCTTTTGAAATAGGTGATAAGGTGTTTTTAAAAGTATCGCCGTGGAAAGGTGTTATAAGACTTGGAAAGACTGGTAAACTAGCCCCGAGATACATCGGACCTTTCGAGATTATTGCAAAAATTGGTCCCGTAGCTTACCGATTAAAACTACCCTTAGAACTAAGCACTATTCACGACGTGTTTCATGTATCGAATCTGAAAAAGTGTTTGACTGATGAAACGACAATAGTACCACTGGAAGAAGTTCAGATTAATGAAAAGCTCAACTTCGTAGAGGAACTGGTAGAAATTGTGGACGGGAAAACCAAACAGTTACGACACAACAAAATATCTCTAGTAAAAGTTTGGTGGAATTCAAAACAATGACCCAAATATATTTGGGAACGAAAGGACGAATTCCGAAAGAAATACGCACACCTATTCCCTAAAAAGAAAACCGATGACACATTAAATTTCGAGGACGAAATTTCTTAACGGGGGGAGAATGTGACATTCGTGACAAAACGAGGTATATTATATTCACTATGTAGCATGTAAACGATAAATCGGTTAATTCGTAGTGCTTAAACGAGTAACCGACCGATACTAATTATGACCCGTATACATAATGAGGGGTCATATACGAGTTATAGATATATTATAGAGGCTAACATATTGATATTTAGGACCCAGTACGTTTAAAACTCTTTAAACGAAAAAGGTTTCGTTTATCGATACGCTATAAGCTTAAACGCAATCGTTAATATCAAAACGAGCATTGTAGCATCCGTTAAGCCGAAAAAGATTTATAAAACACTTATATGACATATTCTAAGCAATCCGTGAAAATATTTTGGAATTTTACAACGAGTCAGTACGTTTTTCTTATTTTACAAAAAGAAGCTGAAAAACACTCGTTTTCGCGCTGGCTTTCGCACTCGAACTAGTTTTCTTGCAAAAAACCAAACCCGAATTAAATTTTTGACCGAAATTTATGCGTGGCACGAATACCGAGGAACCATTGGGCCAAATAGGAGGCCCAATGGGCCCTTATGGGTTCCGGTCGCAACTTTGGGGGGGGGGGGCTTTTGATTAGCTTGTTAAATAAGCTAAGGTAATACCGTATTACTCATTTAGGGGCTGTTTAGTATTAGGTTGTGATGTAATTGTTGTTTTATTGTGAAAATATTCAGGGACATTAGGGATAATATAAATGAGTCCCTGTTCAAATTTGGTAATTTTTCGATAAACGGAGAATATTTGGTGAGTTTATTTAGGTTTATGAGCGTTTATTTGGGAAAAATAGCTAAACATATTGAAAAATTATGAAATTTGGCTATGAAGATTAATATGTGATGGTAAGATCACTGGTAAAGTTTGGGGATCATTGGAAATGCCTAAGTATGTTTTGTGCAATTATGATTTAACCGAATTTTAACAGCCGAAAAACGCACAAAAAGGCATTTTGTCAAAAGAGTTAGGTTCTGGAGATTTTGAAGGGGCTATGTAATAACATTGAGGCAATTTGTAAAAATTATCGGATTTTTCGGAGGTCGTTTGATATAAACGGGCCATTTATTACACGATTATAACCTATTAAATGAATTTTATAAATAAATAATTAATCATAAAATTTTAAAAATATTTTTATAAAATTCTCCATATTTTAATTTATTTTTACCAAAATTTACATAATTTATATATAAATACATATTTAGTTATGATTAATCAAAGATTTAAATTATTATTGTTTTAACGAAACCGGCAGTTTGATGTTTAGCGGACTGACTGGTACGTCAAAATTTCAAAAGTGGTCAAATATTATATTTTTGGATGAAATTGATAAAAACAAACTTTTTACGAGAATTCCGGACAATTCGGGTGGATTGTACGCGTCTTGTATAATCAAACCCGTGTGAAAACGGGAACGAACCTTGCGATCAATCCAGATACCGAAACCTTAAAATTCTTTTATAAATTAAATCATTTTATCAATAAATATGTTTACTTAAGTTTTTATGATCCTACCTATTCCCGAAACGCGTAAACGATCAACTTGGCTAGACTCGGAAAACGGTGAAACTGAGCCAAATCTGATTTTAAGTATTTCACAGTATACAACATCACAATCTAAGACTATGGTCATGTTTTGAGCCTAACAGCTATAACCAAACTAGTTATACAGCCTGATTTGGTTTAAACACTTTACTAGTATTAACAGTACGATACCGATTATAGGATACAAGCTATAATCGAGGCATAACACCTATTGACGTATATTACCTGCTCGAACTACAATAAGGTGAGTTTCACGACCCCACTTTCTAAACTGTTTGATGAACTTTTGGGGTGGAAAGCATGTTTACATATACTTATATACTTGAAAACGTGTGATGATGTGAATTATCTAAGTACTAACACTTGAAAGTCCCCACAAACACAAGTGATTAACTTCGTGCCGGTGACGTGTGGATAGTACTATCGGTTTGACAAACCCAACTGACAGAGCCGGTGGGGTATGCCGGAACATGTTAACCCAGTTGCACATTGTCATTTAAACTTATTACATACTGCTATGTGGTGTTAGACATAGTACATACTTGGGGCAAAGTGGCTGTTAAATGCCAACGGGAGTGCATGGGCAGGGGTGGCCATGTGTTTTAGCTCGTTTCGGTTTCACTTGTGGCTTAGTATAATGCATCATACACATACATGTATACATACACACTGTAAACTTTACGAACTCGTATACTGATTTCGTTGATACTCGTGAAACTTGAAACTCACCAACTAGACGTAGTTGACCCGTTTTAGCATGCTTTTCAGGTATGCCGAAGTTGGAATGATGCTTACGTGCTTGGTGTTAGAAGGAAAGTTGAATAGCTGTGAATAGATGCAAATACGTACTAATGAATAAGGAACCGAGAACTGGTTATGTGTTTTTAATCTAGTTTGTAAACATAGTACCTACCAATGTAATATGATGTAAATTACTTGTTGAATTTCTTTATAAACAATGTGGTTGATACCAGTGTTATCTGTTACATTCCCGTATTACGCTTCCGCAACTACCTAGTCGGGGTGTGACATCAGTTTACTGGCACTAAGTCCAACGTTCAACCTTAAAGTCTAAAATTTGCTTTTATATATAATCTTTTGATCAAGCACTAGGGGGTTGGAGTCAAATTGGGGTGATATGAGGAAAGCCAAATATGCTTTGAGAAGAGATAGGAGGCATCACAGGTCTATGAGTGATGTCCATCTAAGCTTTATGCCGAACTGAACCCTAATCAAATCACTGATACGATGAAAATCAGGCTAAGTATGTTATACATGCTATCAACCTGTCTCTTTATGTCATAATAACGTTGAACATGAATCCTAGTGACAGCCTCTTAAACGATATGATTCCATATTCAGATCTTTTCGGAAAAAGGGCGGCGATTTTACTAAAACTTAAATTTGATCCCGACTTTATAAAATTCAAGGGAGTTCATGTGTATATTAATGTGGATTTATTCTTCTTGCTCTATTTTAATTTCATTTTGTTTTGCTTTATCTATTTTATTTTATTTATTTATTTTTTTTCTGAAACTACTCTCCTCGAAATGTTTGTATAAATTGAGCTTATTTTTCAATTTGGGTTTTTGAAAGTTTTGGGTCACCTTACTGTTTGGTCATGTTCCTACTTGGATTGCCCTTTGAATTGAGCCATTAAGGGTTTTTGGCCTGCATTGGTTATAGTATAAATAATCTCAAAGTTTTTTTTAACACTTATTACCCTCATCTGATTAAAAAGACTTAACTTTTCTCTCAAAGTGTTCTAGCCGAAATCTAAACCCTCGTCACTAATCATCTTTCAGTGTGCACTTATTTGCTTAACAGGTATTGAACAAAGTCATATGGGATCTTTGTACCGACAGAGGCTTAATTGATGTTTCCATGAACTGATTTCATGGATAGTTTGATAAATTAAAAGTGGATTCTTGAGTAATTAAGGGTTTTAGTGGACTTCTTAGGGTTTGATTAAGTCTTTTCGGTTGGTTGTTGTAGACTAGTTGCAGGTTTAATGGAGGTTTTAGAGATCTCGGTGGGTTGAATATGATTGCACGTTTCCCAATGAGGAACCCAAGGGGTTCTCTGTCCCCAGCTGTCAAGGGGTTCTCAATTGACTTTCGTTGACCGAGACCACCTTGTATTGACATAGAACTTATGTTCTCGGTCAAATGTTGACAGAGAACCCCAGCTCTCGGCTGATTCCATTGACTTTCGTTGACCGAGAACTCCCCCAGTTGACCGAGATCTCTCCTTTTGGGCTTTATTCTATACTGGTTTATCATTTGGGCCAACTAATGTGACTTTTGGGCTTTCAAATGAGCCCTATTTTGGGCCTGGTTCAACTTATTGGCCCAAATCTCTTATATGTCATGAACCATTTTTAAATACTATCAAATTAATCTATATATTTATCTAACTTGATACATTTGGTGCAGAAATGGCTGATCAGAATTCGTTAAAGGTTGTTGATACGCACAACATAGCTGGATACTTATATGATCCACCTCTGACTTACAAGGAATTCAGGTCTATGATTTTCGGTCTTAACACTTGTAGGATCTCTCACGCACTACGAGAAAATCCTGTCATATGTAAGAAGATGATCACGGATTTTTGGAACAACGCTTCAATCAACCTGCGAGGACAAGATTGAGTCGTGTCCATAGATTCCAAGGTTAAAAAGAAGCCAGTTAGTATCACTAAGGCTACAGTGAGAGAGGTGTTGATATTTGGTGATCAACCTGATTACCCGACTGAGTACCCCACTGCTGATGTTACGGAGATCCTCTCCAAAATGGGTTACGAGGGCACCTATCCTCCGGCAATCAAGAAGCTATTTCACCCATACTGGAGATTCTTGATTCACACGTTTTTCACTTGCGTGTTCTGTAGGAGAGGGGGCTCTGATGAGATTAGTCATATTCAGATGTCCGCTGTCACTGCTCTGATCATGGATTGGAATTACAATTATTCCAAGTTCGTTTTCAATGAAATGATGAGCAATCTGAAAGGGAAGAAGAAGGAGATGTTCCTTATGTATCCAAGATTTCTGCAGATGATCTTCGACTCTCACTACACAGACCTTGTCAAGTCTGTTGATACCTTGGATATGAAGTCAATGGGACCCAGTACCTTTGGGTTGATGAAACAAAACAGAAAAGGATCCAAGATTGTGTACCGGGGCCTCCATTCTTGGCTAAATTCGGACGATTTGCGAAAATAGAAGTTGAGCCAGTTATAGCTCAGGTTGCTTATGAACATGTGGCTCCAACTCAGCCACGTGTTGCGTCATTTTAAATTTCTGATGATGAAGAAGATGAGACTGAACACCGTCAGTCAGATACCTCTCCAAGTGCTTAGAACTTAAGTGCTTTGGAAGTTGTAAAAGCTTTATTACAGTCCACTGCTCTGAAGCTTCCTCAGACAATTGCTGAAATCATTGAAGAAAATATAGCTGAGGATCCAGCCGCAGACCTCGGTCCACGTAACGAAGAAAGAAAGACCCAAGGACTGGCGTGCTGATAAGTGAACTTGAAACAACCACTACACCAACCACAAATGCAACAATTAGCCCACAACAACAAACTGCTCAACCTGAGACACATGCTCCAGAAATACAAGCTGAACAAGATACATCTACTGCTGAGCCTTCATTTCATGATCTGTTGACTAGTGATTTTGTTAGTGAATTTGATTTTGAGACAGATATTCCACACACCGACACTACAGATATTTCCTCCGGTTCATCTGGACCAGATGTTCAGGGTCAGTCAAGCTCAAGTACATCAAACAAGATTGCCCAAATTCTGGCTATGCAAGAAACTTACTTTCAGAACAAAGTTAAAGTTGTGGTTATTGAAGATGCTCCTGTTGACATTCATGCATTACAACGTCGAGTATTTGAACTCGAACAAGATTCGGTAGTCAAAGAAGTTCGTATTCATGAGTTGGAAGCAGGTAACTCTGATAAAGATGCCAAGATCAAAGAACTACAGTCCAACATGGGAGAATTAACAGCCTTGTATCTTGATCTCCAACAAAAACTGTTTCAAAAGTTTGGAGATGAGTTTAAAGGTAGTGATGATATGGTCTCTAAAATGCCCAACGTTAGTCAAGGCGGCAGTTCTACTACTCGCCCTGTTGACAACATTGATGTGTCGGAATCACTGCAACAGTACATTGATGCCCCCTCCATCACCAAAGAGAAATCAGACAGAATTCAGAAGAAATTACTTAAAAAGGGTAAGAAGTAATTGTTGGTGATGAAGAACTCAAATCAGAACGTTGAATCATCGAATCATCCAGACAGGTTTGTCATTACTTTTCAAAAGGGGTTCTCGGATAAATATGGTGACCGATCAGGAGTTTTATCATGGGGTTTTGATGCGGACAAGAATATGTGGTGGGTAAAGAGGAGGTCAGGAACAACTGAATATTACAAGAAGATAAAAGACTTTGGCTCCTGGACCAAATTGGATCTTAGTGACCTAATTAATTCTCCATTCACCAACCCGAAAAACGACAAACGTGGTAGAGATTTTTGGAATTTCTTGAGAAGTCAAGTCGATAAAGGTTTTCCTGACATGCCAACTGCAGAATCGTTTTCAAAGAAAGCTAAAGGGGTCATGGATCCAAAGATAGGGAAAACGATGGTGAATGTAGTGTGGCCTCCCACAAAAAAGGCTACTCATATTCCTGTTCATGAAAAGATTCCAGATGGCACAATGGACAACATGAGATTTTGGATGTATGATAGTGTCACTACCACTGTTGTTATTAAGCTGGCGACAGGAGAGGGTCAGTACAGATTTGTTGATCCAAGAGACTTATTAAAGTTGGGAGAAAGGGACATCAAGACCCTCAGTACTTTCCAGATAATTGTTGATTCGATTTTTGAAATGGCTGCTAAAGAATTCACCGGTATGGTAGCTTCTATTATCAGATGCAAGTTCTGGGCAGGAGGATTGAAGGATGCTGATATAGACTACAAGGACCATGATTAAAAGACAAAGCTACAAACCAAGGGGGAGATTGTTGGGCCTAGTTTATATGGTTTGTGCTTAGTCTAAGGGTATTTGGGCTTAACTTGTATATGGGCTTGGGTTAACATGTAAGCCGAGAACTCCTTAGTGTTCTCGGCGGGCTTTTGGTGTGTATGGGCTTTGGTGGTTTGTTTTCTCTATATATAGTTGATGTCATGTATAGGCAAAGGTGGTTGGTTCACTTTTTATTCAGTATCGTGTATTGTAAGTGCTTAAGCACCCGACGTATCTTAATTTACATGTGTTTTGAAGCAATCTCGTGTTACTTACTGGTGTTCATTCGTGTTCTTGAATCACCAAGTATCGGTATTCCGCACCTATACTTGTTATATTAATATCATAATTGTAGTGATCCAGATTCGGGACTTACAGGTAATTAAACCCAATGCTTTGGTATAAATAATTGTAGTGATCCAGATTCGGGACTTACAGGTAATTAAACCCAATGCTTTGGTATAAAAAAGAGAAGGGTCGGTTGATTCTGGACAGAACCCTACGCACACGAAGAAAGAAAAGAAAAGAGGGGGTTTCTTTGGGATGGCTCTTGTTTTACATATTTGATCAGCCGCAAGAAGAAGAAAAAATAAAGAGAACAAATCTTTTGGTTCGAGCATAAAGCTTTTGGGTTCAACACTTATTCAACCAAGCATCATTAATATTCGGTTTAAATTTATTATTTTAATTATGAGCTTGGTTGTTGAACTAAATTATTTTAGTTTCTTTGATTTTAAGATGCTAGGCTAAACTTCATAAACTACCTAGGTCGTGATGAACCTTTTTTTGGTTTGATTTTGATGGGGATTTCTTTTCGTTATGGATTTTATGTTTTAAGTAAAGTGTTGAGTTTGAGGTAATTGATGCATATTATTGCTTGGTTTTATTTACTTGGATTTATTGTTTCACATTGCCCTTGGTGATTGTTTCTTAGGATAGGGTTTTGTTAGATCATTTGTAGTGTGTTCTTGACTAGTTTATGATTGATATGCATTAAGATCATAGAAACAATAAAACTAATTAAATAGATAAAAGTGAGTTGTTAGCCTAAAAAGCTGTAAGGTGATAGGTTATTGATAGATCTTTGTTGGTCAGGATTGCTAGATTTAGTTCTTCGTAAGGAGTCCGTCTAGGTTTGATTGTCAGCTTAGTCTATTAAGTCAATTGAGTCTTCTTAACTATCTTTGATTTCCGCGCTGTAAGGTAGGATTTCGTCATAAAGATACTTAGACATAAATTGTTAAATAACCGTAAGGAAGTTTAATTCATAAAACTGGTGAGTCTTAAAACTTGTTAGAAATCTATAGGTGTCTTCTTGAAGGTCAATGGTCATGTTCGGGTTTTCTGTCAATGGTCTATTTTACGATCCCAGTTCCATAACTTAAGTTTCTTATTTGATTGATTGCCGTAACATTAGGGATTCTAGCCTAGGTAGTTATTTTTATCATTTGAGTTAATCTAAGTGTTTTAATAGTTTATTATATTTTATTTAATTAGGGTTAAGTTTATAATATTTAATTAATTAGGTTTTAAGTAATGATTATGTTTTATTATATTTTAATCAATTAGGGTTAGGTTTAGTTAATTAATAATTAGTTTATAAAAACCCCATTAAACATTATTATTAAATAGTCATGTCTTGTAGTTGAGTCTAATTAGCTAGTATACGTAATTTATAGAGTCTCGTGGGTTCGATATCCAGACTTACTTAGCTTTACTAGAGTCGATCGGTTCACTTGCCGGTTAGTAGTTTAAGTTAAGTTTAAGAGTCTAGAGTATTACTTATAGTTTAGCGTAATTTTAGTTAATAATTATTTGACTACTTTTAGCACATCTTTGGCCGTTGGTTTAATATGAAAGTTATTTTTTCAATTTTCAAATCGAAAAATATTTTTAATTAAAATTAATAAGTAGGTGTTAACGGCTATATTTATTTTAATTTTTTTAGTAGTTGTTTGATTTTATTTAATTGTTTCTCTCAACACAAGACAACACTTTTTTTGTAACTTTTATTAAAAATATATTTTAATAACAATAAGTTTTCTTGGAAGGGATTTGAGTGTTATGTAAAAGAAAGCATTCGTCAGTGAAATTCCATTTTTCTGCTAGTAATCTGATTATTTTTATATGAAACAAAAATGCAATTATCAATTTTTAGTTAATATATTTAGTATGTACATTCATAATAGTTATTATTATTTACTTTTATGATAAAAGTAACTCAATTGTATATTATGTTATATATAAAAACTAATATTAATTAAAACATATATAAAACATAATTATTAGTATAGGGTTTGGATCAAATACAAATGAAATTAACATGCTAATTGTGAGAATCAAGTAGAGTAATTATATATATATATATAGGGTTTGGATCAAATACAAATGAAATTAATGTTCTAAACGTGATAATCAAGTAGAGTAATTATATATACAAGTAGAGTAATTATGTAATTACATCATAGAATAATTACATAATTACTCTACTTGTATATATAATTACTCTACTTGGTTCCCACGTTTAGCACATTAATTTTATTTGTACGTTAACCTTTCCCTATATATATATATATATATATATATATATAACTAAAGTAATTATGTAATTACATCATAGGGTAATTACATATATTCTACTTGATTTTAACAATTAACAAGTTAATTTCGTTTGTACATTAACTTTCCCATATTAATATATTTAAATAACTGATAAATAATAAACGATCCTAGTCCTAGCATAGCCTGAAAAGTTACTCATGAGATGAGCTTAGCTCGAGCTTTCATAATTTTAACAAGCTAAGCTCGAACCTAGACGAAATCGGGCTCGGCTCCACTCGTTTACACCCCTATTTGATCTAATATTTTCATTTTTAGTTTGTACTTCATACATCACGGCTGGTGGGTCCTACTTAAGTGTGACAAACAATGGGACCGACAAAATTTATATTTCAGGTGATCATGTAAGTTGGTGTGTTCTTAGTTTCGTCATATATATTTGTAGCACAGGAAAAAAGATCAACATAGTCAAAATTACACATCAAAGTTTAAAACTTTTTTTTTATAGAAGGTAATAAACTCTAGTTTTTAAAATCAACATGGTCAAAGTTACACATCATGTTTCTTATAGTTCACCAACTTGGTATCTGATCTAGGTGCCTTTTGTTTCCATTTATGAGATTGTTTTATAAGTTAAAGACATTTTACGTTTTGTAACATCCCAATTTTTCGTTCAGTTAATATTATAATGGAATAAAGTAGGAGTCATTATGAGTCGGGCTTGTGTTGGATTAAGTAATATGGGTAATGGACATGGATTAGAAACGGAGGAAGATGGACCATGGGCTCAAGCCCATGACCATAATATATAAACAATAATTAACCCTTAATCCATTCATTCTCATCCATTCCATACACCACCTAAAACACACACTTGGCTCTCACTCATCCTACTTTCTCTCTCTAGCCGAAACAGAAGAAGAGCCGATCCCGACCCGAGGTAATGATAGTATGATATTGTAGATATATAAACCCGTTAGATCTAGTCGCAAAACGACGAGCCGACACCTTAAACCGTTAAAGTTATGAGATCTGGATGAAATCAGGTATAAACTGATCAAAAGATGAGCTTAGGGATCACCCTAGCTCAGATCTGGATCGAACGGGATGAAAAACGGTGAAAACGGTGGTGAAAGAAGCGAGATCTTGCTTTTTCGGCGAGATCCCGTTTTTCCGGCAAATGCGGCGCCGGAACAGTGGGGATGTCAGAGAATGTCTCTGACCTAAACTTAATTCGTTAGCGGGGAATTAATGAATTAACGGTAATTCGTTATGTTGATTCGCTAAGGAAGAACAACGAACTAGCTTCAATTCGTTAAGTAGTTCGTGATGATCTTCGTTAAAGTCAGGTCGTTATGGAATGCCAGTTCGCTATGTTAAGATGACGAATCAAGTGATTCGTTACTCACCCAGTTCGTTATGTTAAGATAACGAATCATGAGATTCGCTATTCACCAATTAGTTACGTTAAGATAACGAATCAGGCTGTGTTCTGAATAACGAATAAGACTTTAAAGTAATGACAGAATTGGTCCCTGGACTTGAGATAGAATGAATTAATCAAAATAGCCCTTGGACTTTATTAATTGATGGAAGATACCTTAAAGGATTAAGAGGTTAACAATAAAATATTATCATGAAATCGTAATGGAAAATATGTTAAGACAGTTAATGAAAATAAAATTTTTCCAAGCTGACCTGGTAGCTTAACCCCAGCCAGGGGCTCTGCCCCTTGGACTTGCTAGGGGCTTCCGCCCCTAGAACCCCGCTGACAGGGGCGCTGTCCCCGGACCCCCGTTCGTTGAGGGTTATAATTAGACTAGAAACGCGATATGGGTAGTGAAAGTTAATTGATACATGTAATTGTTATACAGTTAGTAACGCACAGCCAAAGAAAGGAATAACCATTAACGGTGAGGGTACCGAATTCAGGTGAGTTTATAGCCCCATTTCCTTGTTATGTTTTTGGGGCTGTGTGTATACTCGATGTGAAGTGTGAATACACTTACCTTAAGTGGTAAGTGTATGCCATATATAATATACGAGTTAGTTATTGTAATGAGGTTATGAATTAATGCTTGTCGGTGCTTGAATGATCTTCGGATATTGCACGCATCGCCAAGGTGAGTGAGTGTCAGGTGTTTATTAGTGTGTATGAATGCTATGATGTAACTTGCTTAATATGTAAATAATGAACTGATAGGAAGTGTGTTATAGACGAGTAGAAGTAGAGTGTGATAGTAGTGGAGAGGGGTCTAGAAAGGTGTTAGTGGCATGACGATAGTACGTGGTAGGGTAAGCCTATATGTGCCTTCGTTATTAAAGTGGCATAACGTGAGTGCGTGGTAGGGCAAGCCTATACGTGCCTCCGTTATTAAGTGGCATGACGATAGTACGTGGGAGTACAAGCCTCTACGTGCCTTTGTTAATAAGTGGAATAACGTGAGTGCGTGGGAGGGCAAGCCTCCATGTGCTTCCGTAATCGAGTGGCTAAGCTGTAAGGGTAATAAAGAGGTTAGCGGTGAGATGAGGAAGTTATATAGACGACCATGTGTCTTCGGACACGTATATAAATGCATGTAGTGGTTGTATGGTAAGTTGCTTGCTTAACTAGAACTCACTTAGTGTAGCTGACTTTTAGTATGCACGCAGTTGATCAGACTATAGAGCTAGCTTGAGGATGACACATGGCATGGATTGAACTGCTATCATCTGAATATGGAATAAATGATTTTTTAAATATGATGTATTATGATACGTTTTTATAGACAAGTTGTATATTTTGTAACAAATGATTGAAGTTAACACTTCCGTGAAAAGTTTTAATTAACTCTGACTTGTAGAACTATGTTTCTGAGTAAATCCGACGTTAAAGTAGGGCTATCGGATTCGGGGCCTTACACGTTTAATATATGGTGTTCTTGAATTCATTTTTTTTACCACTTTGAGAAAATTACGTCGTACTACCAAAAGATTACAAAATCGACACCAAACAAATTAGCTTCTAAAATGATACCGTTCATAGTATATATACATAAAGTCTACCACAACAATTTTACATGGAGCAATATCTGTTTTCACCTTATTTTAAGAGCTAAGGCCATCCATATCTTATAAAACAGCTAATCATATCTAGGAAAAGTTAAAATTCTGATTTAACCAGTTTCTTAGTAGCCATTGAATTGAAAGAAACGTGTCATATATTCATCGTTGTTTCCAAAGCGGAGTTAGCAAGAGCACTTTCTGCACGAATATGGGAACCGGTCCCCTCTTCCACGCCTCTTTCTCTCTTCAACAAATAGTTGGATCCACTGGTTAGACCTTCTAGTTTTCTTTCTATTAAACTTGTGATCCATATTAGCACTACTATCTCTAATGCTAAAGACGGAGGGATTTGCCATTTCTTTAAAGACTTTTTTGGCCAAGTGTCTCAATATTTCTTCTTCCAAATAACCGTGTTAGGGGCAAAACGGTTAAACTCGGAATAGAGATAATCAACATACATGATCACCACTGCTTTGTTGGTAATCTCAAACGTAAAATGAAGAAATGCAATACACACTAATGACGAAAATAAGACAAGAATATGTGTGTAAATGAGAGTAATCAATTACCAAAATCACCTTATATAGAGAACTATTGATTTTATAGCCGTTAGGTAACGGATATATTTGTAGAATTTTTCAACTTAATTAAATGTGAGATCAAAGTTATTCAAAATGATGAATTAGTTGGTCGTTGATTTAATATGAAAGTTATGTTTTCAATTTTCAAATCGAACAATATATTTAATTAAAATTAATAAGAGGTGGTAACGGCTATATATATTTTAATTTTTTTAGTAGTTGTTTGATTTTATTTTAAAGTTTCTCTCAACACAAGACAACACTTTTACACGCTCTTTTTTGTAACTTTTAGTAAAAATATTGTAACATCCTGAAATATTATAATATTAAATAAAGGAATATTTCGTTAAGTTGTCAAGCGTTAAATAATATTAGCTAGTGTTTAATAAAGAATCATGGACTTGGATTAATTATGGTGGATTAAAGGGTAATGGGCCTTAGGTCCATGGGCTTTAAGGGATATAAATATCCCCTTAAACCATCCTAAAACCCTAATCCTCATTCCATCTTCCATATTTCTCTACACACGTAAAAACACACACATCCTACACCCTATACGGCAGAGAGAGAGAGAGAGACGAGCGAGATCCGAGAGCGAGTAAACGTTAGTTGTGATTAGATCTTTGTTATTCGAGTCTTATACAAGATCTAGAGTTCCTAAACAAGCTAACCAAGATCAAACGAGCACGTAAAGGTATGTCTTTCACCTTAAAGTTTACGTTTTAATAAACGTTTAGCCTTAAAACTTAGAACGAGAGTAGATCGGGTGTAAATGAAACGTAAAGTTCTAAACTTGATGATAAAACGAACCTAATGAACCTATAAACCTGTGCGGCTCGATTAAAAGAAAACCTAAGATCTAGTTTGGAACGTTTTTAGCTTAAAGGTCCAACCTTTATGCGTTTCGGCCCGAATCTTTATTAAAACTGACCAAAGGAATGATCGCGGGTTGGTTAAAATCATAACCAAGACTTAAACAATAAAACTGAGATGATTATAGAGGTTATCGGGATGAGCCGTAGCTGCAACTTAACAACTTCGTCTGCAACCCCAGCCAGGAGCTCTGCCCCTTGGACCCCGCTAGGGGCTGCCGCCCCTAGAACCCCGCTGCCAGGGGCGCTGTCCCCGGACCCCCGTTCGTTGCGGGTTATATAAAGATAGAAATACGATATGACTAGTAATAGTTAATTGATACATGTAAATATTATACAGTTAGCCGTGCACAGCTCAGGAAAGGGATTACGATTAACGGTGAACGTAACCGCATTCAGGTGAGTTTCTAGCCCCATTTTCTTGTTATATTTTCGGGGTTGTGTGCATACTCGATGTGATTGTTAATACACTTACCTTAAATGGTAAGTGTATACCATGTATGATTTATGTGATAGATATTATGTTATGATTGTGAATGAAAGTTTGTCGATACGTGAACGATCTTCGGATATTGCACGTATTGACAAGGGAGGTATGTATATGAAAGATGAATGTGTATGGTATAAATATATGAATGATATATGAGTATGTAATATTGATTAAAGAAAGTATATGTATGAGTATGTAAAGATAGTATGAACGAAGAAGAAGAAAGAGGGATCAGACCCTAATAATATCTGAGATAGAGAAGACGGGATCAGACCCGATATTATATCTGAGATAGAGAAGTAAAAAGAGATCAGACCCGAATAATATCTGAGATAGACAAGAAAGGGATCAGACCCTAATAATATCTGAGATAGACAAAGGAAAGAGGGATCAGACCCTAATAATATCTGAGATAGAAAAGGAAGGGATCAGACCCTAATAATATCTGAGATAAAATGGACAGTAAATATAAAGTATAAAAGTAATAAAGTATGTACGTATGTATGAAAGTATGAAATAAAAGCAAATTAGTAAATTAATTATTATGTATCTTCGGATGCATGATTGAAGGTAAGTGAATGTATTGTATGATGTATGATTAACTAGAACTCACTCAGCGTAGCTGACTTTTAGTATGCACGCAGGTGAGTAGGATACGACAGCTGGCGTGAGCGGGACACATGGCAGAAGAATAAGAGTCTGGAATCTGAAGACCTGTCATGTTTTATAAGTTATGATTTGATTTTGAAAGACAAAAAGAATGTATTAAGACATGTTTATGATTTGATATTTAATGTTTAATGAAAGTTTTATATTCCGCGTAAAGTTTTTAATTAACTCTGATTTTATAACTGCGTTTATGAGTAAATTCAACGTCTAAATGTGAGGCACCGGTAACGGGGCCTTACAAATATTTTATAATAACAATAACTTTTCTTGGCAACAATTTGAGTGTTATGTAAAAGAAAGCATCCGTGGGTAAAATTCCATTTTTCTTGTAGTAATCTGATTATATTTATAGGAAACAAAAATGCAAATATCATATTTTAGTTAATATATTTAGTATGTACAGTTATAATAGTTATTATTATTTACGTTTAAGATAAAAGTAACTAAATTATATATTATGTTATATATATAAACTAATATTAATGAAAACATATATAAAAGATAATTATTAATATAGGGTTTGGATCGAATACAAATGAAATTAACGTGCTAATTGTGAGAATCAGGTAGAGTAATTATATATATAAATATATATATATATATATATATAACTAGAGTAATTATGTATTTACATCATAAAGTAATTACATATACTCTACTTGATTTTCACAATTAACACGTTAATTTCGTTTGTATGTTAATTTCCCATATTAATATATTTAAATAACTGATAAATAATAAACGCGCCTAGTCCTTGCATATCTTGAAAAGTTACTCACGAGATGAGCTTTAGCTCTAGCTTTTGTAATTTTAACAAGCCAAGCTCGAGTCTGGACGAAATCGGCTTGGCTCCACTCGTTTACACCCCTATTTGATCTAATATTTTCATTTGGTTTGTACTTCTTACATCACGGATCGTGGGTCATACTTAAGTGTGACAAACAATGGGACCGACAAAATTTATATTTCAGGTGTTCATGTAAGTTGGTGTGTTCATAATTTCATCATATATATTAGTAACACAGGAAAAAAGGTCAACATGGTCAAAATTACACATCAAAGTTAAAAAAAAAATTTATAGAAGGTAATAAACTCTTGTTTTTAAAGTCAACATGGTCAAAGTTACACATCAAGTTTCTTATAGTTCACCAACTTGGTATCTGATCTAAGTGCCTTTTGTTTCCATTTATCAGATTGTTTTATCAATTAAAGACGTTTTACGTTTAATATATTGTTGTCTTGAATTGATTTTTTTACTATTTTGAGAAAAGTACATCGTACTACTAAAAGATCACAAAACCGATGCCAAACAAATTAGCTTCTAAAAAGATACCGTTCATAGTATATAAACAAAAAGTCTACAACAACAATTTTACATGGAGTAGTATCTGTTTTCACCTTATTTTAGGAGCTAAGGCCATCCATATATTATAAAACAGCTTATCATATCTAGGAAAAGTTAAAATTCTGAGTTAACCAGTTTCTTGGTAGCCATTGCATTGAAACAAACGTGTCATATATTCATCGTTGTTTCCGAAGCCGAGTTAGCAAAAGCACTTTCCGCAAGAATTTGGGAACCATTCCTCTCTTCCACGCCTCTTTCTCTCTTCAACAAATAGTTGGATCCACTGGTTAGACCTTCTAGTTTTCTTCCGGTTAAAATTGTGATCCATATTAGCACTACTATCTGTAATGCAAAGGACGGAGGGATTTGCCATTTCTTTAAAGACTTTTTTTTGGCCAAATGTTGCAAGATTTCTTCTTCCAAATAACCGTGTCAGGAGTAAAATGGTTAAACTCGGAATAGAGATAATTAACATACATGATCACCACTGCTTTGTTGGTAATCTCAAACGTAAAATGAAGAAATGTAATACACACTAGTGACGAAAATAAGACAAGAAGATGTGTGTAAATGAGAGTAATCAATTTCCAAAATCACCTTAAACAGAGAACTTTTAATTTTATAGTCGTTAGGTAACGGCTATATTGTAGAATTTTCAACTTAATTAAGTGTGAGATCAATGTTATTCATAATGATGTATTAGTTGACCGTTGGTTTAATATGAACGTTATGTTTTCAATTTTCAAATCGATCAATGATTTTAATTAAAATTAATAAGTAGGTGGTAACGGCTATATTTATTTTAATTTTTTTAGTAGTTGTTTGATTTTATTTAAAAGTATCTCTCAACACAACACGAAGCTTTTACACGCTATGTCGAAAATAGCTATAACTTTTATTGAAAAAGTTTTCTGTTAATAACAGTAACATTTCTTAGCAGTGATTTAAGTGTTATGTAAAAGAAAGCATTCTTCGGTGAAATTCCATTTTTCTGGTAGTAATCTGATTATTTTTGTAGGAAACAAAAACGCAATTATCAATTTTTAGTTGATATATTTTGTATATACATTTTTAATAGTTATTATTATTTACGTTTATGATAAAAGTAATTAAATTATATATTATGTTATATACAAAAACTAATATTAATTAAAACATATATAAAAGATAATTATTAATATAGGGTTTGGATCAAATACAAATGAAATTAATGTGATAATGTTGAGAATCAAGTAGAGTAATTATATATAAAAATAGAGTAATTATGTAATTATGTCATAGAGTAATTAGATATACTCTACTTGATTTTCACAATTAACATGTTAATTTCATTGGTACGTTAACTTTCCGATATTAATATATTTACATAAGTGATAAATAATAAACGAGCTTAGTCCTTGTCAAGCTTGACAAGTTACTAACGTGATGATCTTTAGCTCGAGCTTTCGTAAGTTAAACAAGCCAAGCTCGAGCCAAGACGAGCTCGGGCTCGGCTCCACTCGCTTACACCCCTATTTGATCTAATATTTTCATTTTTGGTCCATACTTCTTGCATCACGGATTGTGGGTCCAACTTAAATGTGACAAACAATGGAACCATAAAATTTATGTTTCTGGTGATCATGTAAGTTGGTGTGTTATTAATGCCATCATATATAGTAGTTGCATAGGAAAAAAAGGTCAACATGGTCAAAATTATTCATCAAAGTTTAAAACTTTTTATTGATGGTAATAAACTCTAGTTTTTCAAAGTCAACATGGTCAAAGTTACACATTAAATTTCTTATAATTCACCAACTTGGTATCTAATCTAAGTGACTTTTGTTTCCACTTATGAGATTGTCTTATCAGTTAAAGACCTTTTACGTTTAATATATTGTTTCCTTGAATAGATTTTTTACTATTTTAACCAAAGTACATCGTACTACTAAAAGATCACAAACCCGACGCCAAATAAATTAGCTTCTAAAAAGATATTGTTCGTAGTATATAAACATATAGTCTACCACAACAGTTTTATACGATGAAGTATCTATTATCACCTTATTTTAGGAGATATGGTCATCCATATATTATAAATTAGCTAATCATAACCAGGAAAAGTTACAATTATAAACAATTTCTTGGTGGCCATTGCATTGAAAAGTTAAGGTGTCATATATTCATCGTTGTTTCCGAAGCGGAGTTAGCAAGATCACTTTCTGCAAGAATATGGGAACCCGTCCTCTCTTCCACGCCTCTGTCTCTCTTCAAAAGATAGTTGGATCCACTGGTAAGACCTTCTAGTTTTCTTCTAGTTAAACTTTTGACCCATATTAGAACTACTATTTGTAATGCGAAGGACAGAGAGATTTGTCATTTCTTTAAATACTTTTTTGGCCAAATGTTGCAAGATTTCTTCTTCCAAATAACCGTGTCAGTGGCAAAACGGTAAAACTCGGAATAGAGATAATCAACATACACGATCACCACTACTTTTTTGGAAATCTCAAGCATAAACTTAAGAAATGTAATACACTAATGATGAAACTAAGACAAGAAGATGTGTGTAAATGAGAGTAATCACTTACCAAAATCACCTTAAAGAGAGAACTTTTGATTTTATAGCCGTTAGGTATCGGCTATATTTGTAGCATTTTTCATCTTAATTAAATGTGGGATCAATGTTACTCATAATGATGTATAAGTTGACCGTTGTTTTAATATGAACGTTATATTTTCAATTTTTAAATCGATTAATGATTTTAATTAGAATTAATAAGTAGGTGGTAACGGTTATATTTATTTTAATTTTTTTAGTAGTTGTTTGAGTATATTTAAAAGTTTCTCTCAACATAAGACAATGCTTTTACACGCTCTTTGCCAAAAATAGTTGTAACTTTTATTGAAAAAGTTTTTTTTTTAATAACAGTAACTTTTCTTAGAAGTAATTCGTCGGTGAAATTCCATTTTTAAGGTAGTAATCTGATTATTTTTGTAGGTAACAAAAATGCAATTATCAATTTTAAGTTAATAAATTTAGTATGTACATTTATAATAGTTATTATTATTTACGTTTATGATAAAAGTAACTGAATTTTATATTATGTTATATACAAAAACTTATATTAATTAAAACATATGTAAAAGGTAATTATTAATATAGGGTTTGGGTCAAATACAAATGAAATTAACGTGCTAGTTTTGACAATCAAGTATAATAATTATATATATAACTTGAGTAATTACATATACTCTACTTGATTTTCACAATTAATGCGTTATTTCCATATGTACGTTAACTTTCTCATACTAATATATTTAAATAAGTGATGCTTTACATCATGGGTT
Source organism: Bidens hawaiensis (assembly GCF_021521415.1). Classification (NCBI taxonomy): domain Eukaryota; kingdom Viridiplantae; phylum Streptophyta; class Magnoliopsida; order Asterales; family Asteraceae; genus Bidens; species Bidens hawaiensis. Next base: position 294,067 of record NW_027492658.1, read on the forward strand.
AGGTTGCATGTTAATGCAACGAGGAATGGTGATAGCTTATGCATCCAGAAAGTTGAAGATTCACGAGAGTACCTACCCGACGCATGATTTAGAGCTAGAAGCAGTAGTGCACGCTCTCAAGATATGGAGATATTAACAGTATGGTACTAAGTGTACTATTTATACAGATCATAAGAGTTGAAGTATTTCTTCGAGCAGAAAGAGTTAAATATGAGACAAAGGAGATGGTTAGAGCAAATAAAGGACTACGACTGTGATGTCAAATACTATCACGGTAAGGCTAATGTGGTTGCTTACGCGCTAAGCCGTAAGAATGAAGAAGTCATTGCAACAGTGAAGTTGTATAAGTTGATCATTAACTCATACTCTTCGAAGAAATCATCAAAGTGCAGTCTAAGGTGCTTGCAGATGAAGGGTTAGTGAAAAGGAAAGAATCTTCGGACAGCAAGACGAGCTGATGGACAACACTCATGGTGTTAAGACTAAGTTTGACCGTATGTTGATTCATCCGGGATCCACGAAGATGTATCAGGATCTAAAGAGAGACTATTGTTGGCCGTGTATGAAGAATGATGTAGTAGATTATGTCAGTAGGTGTTTAACTTGCTTGCAAGTCAAAGCAGAACACCAGAAAACTTATGGGAAGTTGCAGCCATTAAAGATACCAAGTAACACATCACCATGGATTTCATAACTAAGCTATCGCATACAGCAAAACATCATGATACCATTTGGGTGATAATGGACCGTCTAATGAAAAGTGCTCACTTTCTGTCAATACAAGAGTCCATCTCGTCAGAAACTTTAGCAAATGTGTTCATAAAAGAGGTTATGGCTAAGCATAGAGTGCCGATGTAGATCATGTTTGATAGAGATACTCGTTTTACTTCAAGATTTCGGAAAAAGTTCCATGAAGCTATGGGGACAAGATCGAACATCAGTACGGCGTATCATCCTCAGACCAATGGGCATTCTGAAAGGACTATCCAAACCCTTAAGGATATGCTACGTGCTTGTTTGTTGGACTTTGGAGGAAGTTGGGATGATCACTTGCATCTTGCAGAATTTTCTTATAACAATAGCTACCACTCGAGTATTGGTATGCTGCCATTTTAGATGTTGTATGGTAGACATTGTAGAACTCCTATATGTTGGGGAGAGAATGGTCAGAAAGATATTGGAAGCCTATAGGTGGTGCAAGAAACCTCTTCAAGGTTTGATCTAATCAAGGCAAGAATGAAAGCCGCCTAAGATCGCCAGAAGTCGTATGCTGATAAGTGGCAACGACCAATCGAGTTTAACGTTGGTGACAATGTGATGCTCAAAGTCTCACCTTGTAAAGGAATTATTCGTTTCAGAAAGAGAGGGAATTTAAGTTCAAGGTACATGGACCGCTTAAGATCATAGATCGTGTTGGTGAAGTAGCTTAAAAGATGGGTTTGTCTGAAGAGTTAAAAGGGATTCACTCTACTTTTTATGTTTCTCACTTGAGAAAATGTCTAACTGATGACACGTCCCACGTGCCATTAGTAGATATTGAGGTTGACGAGCAGTTAAACTATATCGAGCAGCTTGTTGAGATATGGATCGTAAGGAAAGGCAACTCCGCTATAAAGCTATTTCTTTAGTTAAAGTGATATGGAAACACCGAAAGGGATCAGATGCCACTTGGTAAGTAGAAGAGGAGATGCGCAAGTTTTACCTAGACCCGTTTAAGTAATTGCTAGGTTTCGGGGACAAAACCTCTTTTAAGGAGGGTAGACTTGTAACATCCCGAAATAAAGATAAGGATAATAATAAAGATAAGTATGGTGGGCTAAAATAAATGAATTTAATTGTGGACTTAAAATGAAGATGGGCCTAAGATCCTTGGGCTTAGGGAGTATAAATATCCCTTAAACCCTAAATCATTTCCATCCCCATCATTCTACACCTTAGCCTACACCATCAAACAAACACACACTTAAGCCAAACACTCTCTACTCTATTCCGTTCAACGATCCAAAACCAGCCGAAGGTAAGAAATCATTTATCTCAGCTGACCCAACAATTTAGAATCCGACACCGCAGCCCCGAGATGCTTAATGAGCCATTTGAATCTAGATCTAGCTTATTTCGGGTGTTTAGTCGACCAAAAACGAGCTTAAGGGCCCCCTTAGCTCAAATCTAGACGCCCCGAATCCACCTAGGTCATAAACAATCAAACTCTGGCCAACCATGGTGGTTAACGGTGGCTAACAGCGCTGGAAACGAAGAAAAACCCTAAAAACGCGAATTGGTTTGAACGTTAGGGCGTATAAGTATGTGTAGCGTATAAGTACATACACCATATAAGTATACCTAGCTTGTATGTATATATATACCTTATATATGTATAAGCCGTATATGTAACGTACCGTGTATGTATCTACAGCGCATATGTATGCAAGCCGTATATGTATATGTATGACATATATGTATGGACACATATGTATGTGCCGTATATGTATATATATGACGCATATGTATGTGCTGGATATGTATATGTATGACGCATATGTATATGCATGACGCATATGTATAAGTATGCCGTATGTGTATATATATGATGTATATCGTATATGTATATGTATGTATGCTATAAATGTGTATGCATGTATATATATATACATGCATGCCATGTATTTATGTATACCGTATATGTATGTATGACGTATATGTATGTGAGCAAAGAATATGGACTTGTACGCTAAGAACAAGGAACCAATTAATAAGGAAAGGCAACGTAGAAATATGATATAATTAGGATTAGTTAAGTAATACTTGTTAATGATACACAATTAGCCATGCACAGCTCAAGAAGGACATTACCATAAATTCATAAAGGAATCGTTTACATGTGAGTTTCTAGCCCCATTTCCTTGTTATATTTTCGGGGCTGTGTGCATACTCGATGTGATTAGATAGTACACTTACCTTAAGTGTTAACTGTATGTTATGTGAATGTTTTATAAAGTATGTAAGAATGTTTTATAAAGTACGTATGAAATGGTATGAATGATAGCATGAAGAAATATATGTATGAAGGTATGAGTAAATGGAAAGGAGGGACGAGACCCTTATAATATCTGAGAGGATAGGGACCAGACCCTTATAATATCTGAGAGATTATAGGGCGAAAGACTCTTTAAAACGTATAATTATATATGTAAAGTAAGATAAAATACGAAAGTATGAAAGAAGGAAAGTAAGAAGGTAAGAATGAAAATATATACTTATGTATGTATAAAAGGAAGTAAAGTTTGAATGTATGAAGTATGTGAATGTAATGTATGATTAACTATAACTCACTCAGCGTAGCTGACTTTTAGTATGCACGCAGATAAATAGGATAAAGAAGCTGTGGCATGATCTAAAGAGGCTGACATCGACTGAAGAATTGTCATGATGTTCAAATACTATGTTTTATGTTATGCTTAAAGACAAGATTTGAATATTTGTACTGAATGGTTGACTTTTATTTCCCGCGAAAAGTTTTTAATTAACCCTGATATTTAGAACTGTGTTTATGAGTAAACCCAACGCCAAAATAGGGCACTGGAACTGTGGCCTTACAGTACGGGTTGCTTCGACTATTCGACCAACATCTCACTCGGCATATAAGGATAACCATTTCTAAAAAACATTGCTAGCACTATTTTTGGGATAGTTAGAAAAATTAATAAGTAGGTGGTAACGGCTATATTTGTTTTATTTTTTTTAGTAGCTGTTTGATTTATTTAAAAGTTTTTCTCAACACAAAATAACACTTTTACACGCTCTTTATTGTAACTATTATTGAAAATATTTTATTAACAACAATAACTTTTCTTAACAGTGATTTGAGTGTTATGTAAAAGAAAGCATTCGTCACTGAAACTCCATTTTTCTGGTAGTAATCTGATTATTTTTTTAGGAAACAAAAATGCAATTATCAATTTTCAGTTAATATGTTTAGCATGTACATTTATAATAGTTATTATTATTTACGTTTATGATAAAAGTAACTGAATTTTATATTATGTTATATACAAAAACTTATATTAATTAAAACATATGTAAAAGATAATTATTAATATAGGGTTTGGATTAAATACAAATGAAATTAACGTGCTAATTGTGAGAATTAAGTAGAGTAATTATATATACAACTAGAGTAATTATGTAATTAAATCATAGAGTAATTACATATACTTTACTTGATTTTCACAGTTAACACGTTAATTTCATTTATACGTTAACTTTCTCATATTAATATATTTAAATAACTGATAAATAATAAACGAGGCTAGTCCTAGCCAAGCTTGAAAAGTTACTCAAGAGATCAGCTTTAGCTCGAGCTTTTGTAAGTTAAACAAACCAAGCTCGAGCCTAGACGACCTCGGGCTCGGCTCCACTCGTGTACACCCCTATTTTATCTAATAGTTTTATTTTTGGTTCATACTTCTTACATCACGGATCGTGGGTCCTACTTAATTGTAACAAACATTGGGACCATAAAATTTATATTTCAGGTGATCATGTAAGTTGGTGTGTTCGTAATGCCATCATATATATTAGTAGCACAGGAGAAAAGGTCAACATGGTCAAAATTACACATCAAAGTTTAAAACTTTTTTTATTGAAGGTAACAAACTCTAGTTTTCAAAGTCAACAGGGTCAAAGTTACACATCAAGTTTCTTATAGTTCACCGACTTGATATCTGATCTAAATGACCTTTGCTTCCATTTATGAGATTGTTTTATCAATTAAAGACGTTTTACGTTTAATATATTGTGTTCTTGAATTGATTTTTTACTATTTTGACAGAAGTACACCGTACTACTAAAAGATCACAAATCTGAAGCCAAACAAATTAGCTTCTAAAAAGATACCGTACATAGTATATAAACATAAAGTCTATCACAACAATTTTACATGGTGTAGTATATATGTTTTCACTTTATTTTAGGAGCCAAGGCCATCCATATATTATAAAAAAACCAATCATATCTAGGAAATGTTAAAATTATGAGTTAAACAGTTTATTGGTGGCCATTGCATTGAAACAGTTAAGGTGTCATATATTCATCGTTATTTCCCAAGCGGAGTTAGAAAGAGCACTTTCCGCAAGAATATGGGATTTGGTCCTCTCTTCCATGCCTCTTTCTCTCTTAAACAGATAGTTGGATCCACTGCTAAGACCTTCTAGTTTTCTTCTAGTTAAACTTTTGGTCCATATTAGCAGTACTATCTGTAATGCGAAGGACGGTGGGATTTGCCTTTTCTTTAAAGACTTTTTTTGCCAAATGTTGCAAGATTTCTTCTTCCAAATATTCGTGTCATGGGCAAAACGGTTATACTCATACTAGAGATAATCAACATACATGATCACCACTCCTTTTTTGGTAATCATAAGCGAAATGAAGAAATGTAATACACACTAATGACGAAACTAAGACAAGACGATGTGTTATGTAAAAGGAAGCATATGTTGGTGAAATTCCATTTTTCTGGTAGTAATCTGATTGTTTTCGCAGGAAATAAAAGCGCAATGATTCATCTCACTCGTTTCTATTGAAAGTGAGCTTTATGCAACTCGAGTTTACGTAATTCAATATTGTGTGTGGTTAGTTAGGGCTGGCTATTGAAAGTGAGCTTTACGTAACTCGAGTTTACGTAATTCGATATTGTGTGTGGTTAGTTAGGGCCGGCTCTAAGGGAGGGCCGGGTGGTCGACGGACCCTGCCCGACACCCCGATAGGCCCAGATTTAAAAAAAAATTATATATGTATTTTTATGAACAAAAAATATGTATATATATTGTGTTTAAACTTAATTAGACAACTATTAACCTGGTTTAGTGGCAAAGGGGTATGACTTTCAACCAAAAAGTTGTGAGATTCAAACCTCACTTGAGACATTTTAACCCTATTTTATAAAAAAGAAAGTTTTTTAAACAACCAAATCATAAGGCCCAAAAAGTTAAGGCTTATTTCAAAATTAAATTGTTTAAACCAACAAGACATCTTAAAGCCCAATAAAATTTAACCATTCTCGGAGCCAGATATGTGGTTAGTGAATTTAAGGCATGTGGTTAGTGAATTTAGGTTGTCAACTGTCAGAAAGTATTCTTGATAAAAAAAACTAATCAAATAAAACTTAGATTATACTAAAGAAATTAAGGGTATTGGATTTTAATAAGGAAAGTTGGATATTATTAATTCAAACAAGTATTGGCTAATATTAATCCTAACTAATAATTTGACTCATGATTTTGTTATTAGTGGGATTTACCGAGTTTGGAATATTCAAAAAGTGATTTTGGTTTTTTCGGCTTCCATTTTTGGTTCAGTTTTGTTGTTTTTTTTCAGTTTTAACATTTGAGTTTTGAATTTTTTGGCCAAAAATTAATGAGTTTATGGACTAAATCATTTTGTTAATTAATAACTAATTAATTATTATACAATTAACCAGGTATGATTACTTAAGCAAGCTTAAGCTTATGGCGGTGGCGGAGATGCCCGTAAAAGCTCAAAAAGGCTTCTTTTAATTGAAATTATTTATTCTTCCATTCAATTCATTTGGAAGCAAAAGAACGAGCGGGTCTCAAATAGTCTTGTCTCTTTATCCAAAGGAATTTCTTAGCTTAGATAAAAGTATGGTCTACACACAAGGCAATTGCTCGGTCAGTTTACGTAATTCAATTTTGTGTGTGATACACCCAAAATTCATGAATTTAGTCAGTCAAATGCCAAAAAAAAAAACATTCTTAATAAAAGTTGATGAATAAATATTTTTAACAAACTAAGGTTTCAAAGATTAACAAATTGTTACAGCCAATAATGCCACTGCTTTGTTGGTGATCTCATGCGTAAAATGAAGAAATGTAATGCACACTAATAATGAAACTAAGACAAGAAGATGTGTGAAAATGAGAATAATCACTTTCCAAAATAACCTTAAATAGATGACTTTTATTTTATAGCCGTTAGGTAACAGCTATATTTGTAGAGTGTTTCAACTTAATTAAATGTGAGATCAATGTTATTCAAAATGATTTATTAGTTGACCGTTGTTTTAATATGAACGTTTTGTTTTCAATTTTCAAATCGATTAATGTTTGGTGGTAACGGCTATATTTAGTTTAATTTTTTTAGTAGTTGTTTGATTTTATTTGAAACTTTCTCTTAACACAAGACAACACTTTACATGCTCTTTGTCAAAAATAGCTACAACTTTTATAGGAAAGAAGTCTATTTAATAACAATAGCTTTTCTTAGTAGTGATGTAAGTGGTATGTAAAATTCCATTTTTTTGGTAGTAATCTCATTGTTTTTGCAGAAAAAGAAAACGTAATAAATTCTTGATAAAAACTAATCAAATAACTTTTAACAAACTCAGGTTATAAAGACAACGAATTTGTTACAAATAATCAAACTCAAGTCCATTGATTTCAGGTTGTATGGTGTTATGAATCGAATCCTGTATGTGCTATTTCTTTGAGGAATATTTTGGCCGAGTGTTGCAAGACTGCTTCGTTTCAATAACTTTATCAACATCATAATGACAAAACTCGAATAGAGAAAACACTTTTTGACGCTCTTTGTTGTAACTTTTGTTGAAAATATTTTTATTAATAACAATAACATTTCTTAGGAGTGATTTTAAGTATTATGTAAAACAAAACATCCGTAAGTAAAATTACATTTTTCTAGTAGTAATCTTGATTTATTTTATAGAAAAAAATACAATAATTGATTTTCAATTAATGTATTTTGCATATAAATTTATAATAGTTATTATTATTTACATTTATGATAAAAGTAACTAACTATTTTATATTATGTTACATACAAAAACTAATATTAATTAAAATATATATAAAAGAGAATTATATATGTATTTAAGCAACTAATCAATAATTAACGAACCGTGTCCTAGCCAAGCTTGAAAAGTTACTAACGAGCCAAGCTTTTGTAGGTTAAACAAGCCAAGCTCAAGCTAAGATGAGCTCGGGCTCAGCTCCACTCGTTTACACCCTTATTTAATTTAATATTTTTATTTTTGGTTCATACTTCTTCATCACGGATCGTGGGTCTCACTTAAATGTGCTAACACCAACAACGGTTAATGGGACCCACAAAGTTTTTATTCCAGATGATCATGTAAGTTGGTGTGTTTCTAATGTCATCATATATATTAGAACAGGAAATAATGTTAGCATGGTCAAAGTTACACATCAAATTTTAAAACTTTTTATTGAAGATAATAAACTCTAATTTTTAAAAGTTAAAATGCTCAAAATTAAAATTCAAGTTTCTTATTTATTGAAAGGTTAGTATCTGATCTAAGTGAATTTTGTTTCCAGTTCTGAGATTGTGTTATCAATTAAAGACGTTTTATGTTTATTATGTTGTCTTGAATTGATTATAACTATTTCGATAGAAGTACATCATACTACTACAAGATCACAAACCCAACGCCAAACAAATTAGTTTCTAAAAAGATACCGTTGATAGTATATAAACATAAAGTCTACCACAACAATCTTACATGGTGCAGTATCAGTTTTCACCTTATTTTTGGAGCTGAGGCCGTCCATATATTTTAAAACAGCTAATCATATCTAGGAAAAGCTAAATTTATGAGTTAAACAGTTTCTTGGTGGCCATTGCATTGAAACATTGTTAGAAACTAACTTCTTGGTGTCATATATTCATTGTTGTTTCCAAAGCGGAGTTAGTCACATAGACCTGCTCATTGCGTTCAGCAAGAGCACTTTCTGCAAGAATATGGAAACCGATCCTCTCTTTCACACCCCTTTTTCCCTTCAACAGATAGTTGGATCCACCGGTAAGACCTTAAAGTTTTCTTCCGGTTAAACTTTTGATCCTTATTAGTACCACTATCTGTAATGCGATGGACGGAGACGCAGCCATATAATATTTGATTCGCCATTTCTTTAAAGACTTTTTTGGCCAAATGTTGCAAGATCATTTCTTCTAATTTCCATATAACCGTGTCAGGAGCAAAATGGTTGAACACATAATAGAGATAATCACCACTTCTTTTTTGGTAATCTCAAGCGTAAAATAAAGAAATGTAACGCACACTAATAATGAAACTAAGACAAGAAGATGTGTGTAAATGAGAATAATCACTTTCCAAAATAACGTTAAATAGAGGACTTTTGATTTTATAGCCGTTAGGTAAACGCTATGTTTGTAGAGTTTTTCAACTTAAATAAATAAATGTGAGATCAATGTTATTCAAAATGATTTATTAGTTGACCGTTGTTTTAATATGAACGTTTTATTTTCAATTTTCAAATCGATCAATGTTTGGTGGTAACGGCTATATTTATTTTAATTTTTTTAGTAGTTGTTTGATTTTATTTGAAAGTTTCTCTTAACACAAGAAAACACTTTACACGCTCTTTGTCAAAAATAGCTACAACTTTTATAGGAAAGAAGTCTATTTAATAACAATAGCTTTTCTTAGCAGTGATGTAAGTGTTATGTAAAAGAAAGCATTTGTTGGTGAAATTCCATTTTTTGGGTAGTAATATGATTGTTTTTGCAGAAAAAAAAAACGTAATAATTTGTAATATGTCATAAAGCATTCTTGATAAAAACTAATCAAATAACTTTTAACAAACTCAGGTTATAAAGATAACGAATTTGTTACAAATAATCAAACTCAAGTCCATTGATTTCAGGTTGTATGGTGTTATGAATCCAATCCTGTATGTGCTATTTCTTTGAGGAATATTTTGGCCGAGTGTTGCAAGACTGCTTCGTTTCAATAACTTTATCAACATCATAATGATAAAACTCGAATACAGAAAACACTTTTTGACGCTCTTTGTTGTAACGTTTGTTGAAAATATTTTTTTTAATAACATAACTTTTCTTAGCAGTGATTTTAAGTATTATGTAAAAAAACACATCCGTAAGTGAAATCCATTTTTCTAGTAGTAATCTTGATTTATTTTATAGAAAAAAAATGCAATAATTGATTTTCAATTAATGTATTTAGCATATAAATTTATAATAGTTATTATTATTTACATTTATGATAAAAGTAACTAACTATTTTATATTATGTTACATACAAAAACTAATATTAATTAAAATATATATATATATAAGAGAATTATATATTTATTTAAACAACTAATCAATAATAAACGAACCGTGTCCTAGCCAAGCTTGAAAAGTTACTCACGAGCCAAGCTTTCGTAGGTTAAACAAGACAAGCTCGAGCTAAGATGAGCTCGGGATCTGATGTGTGTATAATGATGCTCTCACAACTATGCTTTAAATTTATTAAACGAAAATCCTAAAGAAACCACACAAAACCGACAAGTGTACCGATCACTAATAGTATAGCACTAAGGAAGTCCGAGTATCGAACACAAGGACACTTGGAAACGTTAATGATACTTAACCATAACCAAGACTCACCTAAGAATATTTAAATGATTTTAATGTAATTAACTACTTAACCTAACTTACTTTAACTAAATTATTTAACTAGACTTAACTTAACTTAACTAAACTCTTAACAAAACTTGAAAAGTTGACTACAATCGGAGAAAACGTCTACCTAGGTAAGAATCATATTGAAGGTATAATGAGCTAATGGATTGAGAATCTCACGACACTGGTTCCTAAGGATGACACAACTAAGGTTCACTCAAGAAAGCTAGATCACCTTTCAGTCTCACTAACAAACTCTAACTTACACTTAGTTGATTTTAAGAACAAACCGGGAAACGAATTGTTAAAGTGCTCTGATGTCGACTCTCCTCTTGGTCTCACCGACACACTACCCTAATGGAGACGAATACTACGCAACCAAGGATAGAGGAACAATTTAGTTTAACTTAAACTAGATCAACTAATCGCTCAAAACCCCAAACCCGACAAGAACCGAACCCGCTCTTGCGGGGTCCTAATTCTAACAAGTAAAAGCTATGAGAAGACCTTACTTCCTATCACCTCTCGGTCTCTAGGAAGGTGTTCACCCGCTGATGATATTCAATCCGCAAACAAACCCTAAACACAAAGTTAAGAGTTCTAACAAGCAACAATCACTCAAAACTTATTCAATTAATCAAAGCAAGAGGTATATGAGTATAATTAATAAATTCAAAGCCACTAAACACAACCTAATTCAATGTTAAACCAAACTTTTCATTAACAATTCAAGTCATGATAATCAACAATCCATATTACTCATTAAAACCTAAAAATAATCATCTAACCTAGGTAGAACTAAGAAGATTAGCTACTCATAACTTTTGGACAACAGCAAACACTCAATGTAAAAACCATATTAATCATCACAAACATCATTAAAATCATTCAACAATCTATGATAATCAATAACAGCTCAAACCCTAACTCAATTGAAAAATAAATCAACTTTAAAGTTCAAAATCAAAGAGTTATGAATACTAACAAGAACACAAGGATTATGAATATTATACTCAAGATTAGGGCTGAGTTTTATGATGAAAATTAATCCCTAGCTGCTGTCCAAAGTCTCCTTTTTCTTCACTTGGTCACCCAAGATGCAAAAACGACTTTCTTTTAACCCTAGAAGCTGTCGAACGGAAGTTTTATGGCTGGTTGCTGCTGATTTCGGGATTTAGGGGCTTTTAGGGTTCTTATTTTTTTTAATTAACTTAATATATTATGCATAAAAGGCTTGTATCTTGTGGGCTTGGGTCGGGCCTTGAATTGTAGTCTTCAAAATTGATCAAAAGGCCCCTAGAGTCTTCAAATTTGTCACTTTTTTCCATTAAAGCTCAACACCTACATGTAATCAATCATCTTTGTAAAATCAAACATAAACAAGCCAAAACTCTTAATAATTAAACTAAAAAGCAATTAAATCATGATAAAACGATAACGAAAGTAAGTGTGTTTGACAACACATTAGGCTCAGCTCCACTCGTTTACACCCTTATTTAATTTAATATTTTTATTTTTGGGTCATACTTCTTGCATCACGGATCATAGGTCTCACTTAAATGTGCGAACACCAACAATGGTTAATGGGACCCACAAAGTTTTTATTCCAGATGATCATGTAAGTAGGTGTGTTTCTAATGTCATCATATATAGTAGAATAGGAAATAATGTCAACATGGTCAAAGTTACACATCAAAGTTTAAAACTTTTTATTGAAGATAATAAAATCTAATTTTTAAAAGTTAACATGCTCAAAGTTAAACTTCAAGTTTGTTATTTATTGGAAGGTTGGTATCTAATCAAAGTGAATTGTGTTTCCAGTTCTGAGATTGTTTTATCAATTAAAGACATTTTATGTTTATTATGTTGTCTTGAATTGATTATAACTATTTCGATAGAAGTACATCATACTACTACAAGATCACAAACCCAACGCCAAACAAATTAGTTTCTAAAAAGATACCGTTCATAGTATATAAACATAAAGTCTACCACAACAATCTTACATGGTGCAGTATCTGTTTTCACCTTATTTTAGGAGCTAAGGTCGTCCATATATTATAAAACAACTAATCATATCTAGGAAAAGCTAAATTTATGAGTTAAACAGTTTCTTGGTGGCCATTGCATTGAAACATTGTTAGAAACTAATTTCTTGGTGTCATATATTCATTGTTGTTTTCGAAGCGGAGTTAGTCATATAGACCTGCTCATTGCGTTCAGCAAGAGCACTTTTCGCAAGAATATGGAAACCGATCCTCTCTTCCACACCCCTTTTTCACTTCAACAGATAGTTGGATCCACTAGTAAGACCTTCTAGGTTTCGTCCGGTTAAACTTTTGATCCATATTAGTACCTGTAACATCCCGTTTTATAGTTTCGGTTAATAAATGAAAATACAAGTTATATTGAGTCGGGCTAGTGTTGGGTTAAATGGATATGGGTTATGGACTTGGGCTATGAAAGAAAGAGGAAAGGACCATGGGCTTAAGCCCATGATCCATAATTATATAAGTCATAAATGCCCAATAATCATTCATTTCATACATTCCATACACCTCCCAAAACACACACTTAAGCTCTATCTCTCTAGTCTCTCTCTAGCAGAAATCACCAAGGAAACCGATCCCGATCCAAGGTAATGATAGTATGATATTGTATGAGCTTAAACCTGTTAGATATAATCACGAAACGACGAGACGACGCCGTTAAAACATTTAAGTCACGAGATCCGGGTGGAATCGGGTATAAACCAAACCTATGATGAGCTTAGGGGTCACCCTAGCTCAGATCTGGATCGAACGGGACAAAAAACGGTGAAAAACGAGTTAGAACTCTTTTTTCTGGTGAATCCGCGGATTTCCGGCGGCCTTCCGGCTGCGGCGCCGGAAAGCCGACGCCGAAAAAGTTAATACGAGGTATGAATTTCAGGGAATGTTCTGACATTCCCTGACTTAACCCTAGTTCGCTAAGGAGTAACTAGCGAATTAGAGATAATTCGCCAGCTGATTCGCTAAGGAAAGATTAATGAACTAGCTGTAATTCGTATCCAATTCGTTAAGGGATTAAGATAACGAATTACCCTTAATTCGTTATAGTCATTCGTTAACAGAGATAACGAATTAGAAGGTCCAGTTCGCTACTTGGACTGGTTCGCTATATGGACTGATTTGTTAGAGGGTCCAGTTCGTTACTATGACCAGTTCGTTAAGAGAAATGTAACGAATTAGAAGTTTAACGCAAACTAATAATGAAACTAAGACAAGAAGATATGTGTAAATGAGAATAATCACATTCCAAAATAACCTTAAATAGAGGACTTTTGATTTTATAGCTGTTAGGTAACGGCTATATTTGTAGAGTTTTTCAACTTAATTAAATGTGGGATCAATGTTATTAAAAATGATATATTAGTTGACCATTGGTTTAATATGAACGTTTTGTTTACAATTTTCAAATCGATCAATATATGGTGATAACGGCTATATTTATTTTAATTTTTTTAGTAATTGTTTGAGTTTATTTGAAAGTTTCTCTTAACACAAGACAACAGTTTACACGCTCTTTGTCAAAAATAGCTACAACTTTTATAGGAAAGAAGTCTATTTAATAGCAATAGCTTTTCTTAGCAGTGATGTAAGTGTTATATAAAAGAAAGCATTTGTTGGTGAAATTCCATTTTTTTGGTAGTAATCTGATTGTTTTTGTAAAAAAAAGAAAACGTAATAATTTGTCTAATGTCAGAAAGCATAATTGATAAAAACTAATCAAATAACTTTTAACAAATTCCGGTTATAAAGACAATGAATTTGTTACAAATAATCAAACTCAAGTCCATTGATTTCAGGTTGTATGGTGTTATGAATCAAATCATGTATGTGCAATTTCTTTGAGGAATATTTTGGCCGAGTGTTGCAAGACTACTTCGTTTCAATAACTTTATCAACATCATAATGATAAAACCCGAACAGAGAAAACACTTTTAGACGCTCTTTGTTGTAACTTTTGTTGAAAAAAAATTTTTTAATAACAATAACTTTTCTTAGCAGTGATTTTAAGTATTATGTAAAACAAAACATCCGTAAGTGAAATTCCATTTTTCTAGCAGTAATCTTGATTGATTTTATAGAAAACAAATGCAATAATTGATTTTCAATTAATGTATTTAGCATATAAATTTATAATAGTTATTATTATTTACATTTATGATAAAAGTAACTAACTATTTTATATTATGTTACATACAAAAACTAATATTAATTAAAATATATATAAAAGAGAATTATATATTTATTTAAACAACTGATCAATAATAAATGAACCGTGTCCTAGCCAAGCTTGAAAAGTTACTCACGAGCCAAGCTTTCGAAGGTTAAACAAGCCAAGCTCGAGCTAATATGAGCTCGGGCTCTGCTCCACTCGTTTACACCCTTATTTAATTTAATATTTTTATTTTTGGATCACACTTCTTGCATCACGGATCGTGGGTCTCACTTAAATATGCGAACAGCAACAATGGTTAATCGGACACACAAAGCTTTTATTCCAGATGATCATGTAAGTTGGTGTGTTTCTAATATCATCATATGTAGTAGAATAGGATATAATGTCAGCATGGTCAAAGTTACACATCAAAGTTTAAAACTTTTTATTGAAGATAAACTCTAATTTTTAAAAGTTAACACGCTCAAAGTTAAACTTCAAGTTTCTTATTTATTGAAAGGTTGGTATCTGATCTAAGTGAATTTTTTTTCCAGTTCTGAGATTGTTTTATAAATTAAAGACGTTTTATGTTTATTATTGAAGAAACACTAAGTGACCCGGTACAGATTATAGATAATCTGGGGGTTAAGTAATGTTTCCCACGGATGAGATCTAGCTGAGAAGGCTGTTCTTCAGGAGACCTGCAAAACAAACACCGTAAGCTCGTCACTGAGAAGGAGGAGGAACCCCCCCCCCCCCTTCTCAGTGACGAGCTTACGGTGTTTGTTTTGCAGGTCTCCTGAAGAACAGCCTTCTCAGCTAGATCTCATCCGTGGGAAACATTACTTAACCCCCAGATTATCTATAATCTGTACCGGGTCACTTAGTGTTTCTTCATTGGCGCCATCCGTGCATAAAAGCTAGAACTATTTTAGTTTTTTCACAATTTCTGAAGAAATGGTTAACGTTACTCCGGTCCAAAGGCCTGTAACCGACCAAGAAACCCCGATAACAACCCCAGCAACTGGGGGGAACACCGGCGGTTATACAATCCTTACGAACACTACCCCGACTACCCAAGCCGGGGCAAGTGCAGTAAATATTCCACTGGGGTTCACCGATACCCAGCTGGAAAAACAAACGAGGGTCCCTCGCCAAACACTAGATCAAGTGAAGGCGTGGGCCGAAGCACGGCAAAGAGAATTCCAAGCCGAATTGGATGAACGCTTGCGTTCAGCTCAACAGGCCGACGAATTCGGCAGTACTCGCCAACACCTCAATATGAGCAGTGACTGCGAGTACTCAGACGACGAGTTGGAGTCCGATACCGACGCGAACCCTCGCCATAAGGCGAAAGGGAAGCGTAAGGAAACGGACGTCCAACCAAAAAGGAATTTTGGGGAAGCTTTTAAACCAATCGCGGAGAGAAACCCGCGTGACTTCTCCAAAACCTTTAGACCAACTGCTACAAATGCAGGAAAGTCAAAATTCGCAAGGGACATTGCGGAAGCAATCGCCCCGAGAAGTGCCAAACAAATGTCCAACATTGGCACTTATGATGGTCTATCCGACCCAGACGACCATTTGAACAGGTTCATTGCGGGGGCTACCGTCAGCAACTGGACGGAACCCACGTGGTGCTACATGTTCCAAATGACTCTGGTCGGAGCGGCCAGGGCATGGTTCGATCGTTTACCGATCCACCACATATATGACTGGGCGGACTTTCAGAACAAGTTCAGCCAGCACTTCAGCCAACAGAGGAAGTACACTGAAGAGCAGTGGACGATCCTCAACTGCGTGAGAGAGGAGGATGAATCTTTACTGGACTTCATCACTCGCTTCAACTCCAAAAAGCTTAGTCTCGGCAACATAAGTGAGGATCTGGTTCGCGCCGCCTTCATCCAAGGCGCCGAATACCCAGAACTTATCCGCACATTGACGAGTAAGGATGGCATGCCATCAACTTGGGATGCCATCATGACGGCGGCAAAGCGCTTTGCCGAGACGGAAAAGCAACTGGGAAGGGATCTTCCCCAGAGTACACACCTCTACACGTAGAGGACAAGAGAGAACAATGTCCGGATCGCCCGGCAGAACAAAAAGAGGAGGCTAGGTATTTGGCAGTCAAGGGTAAACTTTGACACCTCATCCAGCTCTCGCCCTCTTGTTGGCGGAAGGGATAACACACACCCTTCAAACCGAAAACACCGGTGGACGCCACTCACGAAGAGCGTCACGGAGATATTTGCCACGGAAAAATTGCCATGGCCAAAAGCCCCATTGATCCGGCAGAAACCTAATGCGGATCAAAGCAAATCCTGTGATTTCCACGGGACAAAGGGTCATGGTACTGAAGAGTGCACATCCTTGAAGGATATTATTGAGACATTTGTCAAGGATGGAAGACTTGCACATATCGTGGCATCAATCAGGAAGGGAGGAAGGAATGACAACCGGTACAGAGGTAACGGACGGAAGCCCGTCGACATCAGCATCAACATGGTTCATGTTAAGGTCAGAGGAAGAAAAAGGCGAGTGACAGAACCATGCGCGTGGAAGGAAGCTGAGGTGCGCTTCCCGCGAGTGCCAGGAGGCCCCAGCAAAGAAGGCCCCATCGTCATCAGAAGCCAGCTGGGGCATTACATCACTTCCCGCACTCTTGCTGACAACGGCGCTTCGTCGACAGTGATGTACAGGCAGTTCTTTGATAAGCTGGATGATGAAGATAAAGAACGCTTGGAAACGGTCTACGCTTCAATGGAAGGGTTTGACGGCAGTACAGAAACCCCCCTGGGTATCCTATCTTTCCCCGTTACTCTTACTGATGGGAATCATTCACGCACAGAAGACGTGGATTTTTTCGTGATGAAAAAGCCACACCACACGTACGACATCCTATTCGGAAGAGACGGGATGGCAAGATTCAATGCCGTGGTATCTTCAGTCCACGGCATGATGGGATGGCCAACAGCTGAGGGTGTAGCGATGATCTCTGGCATTCCCCAGGTATGCATTGCATCTGTCTCATCTAAACCCAAACCGAAAAAGGCTAAACCAACCATCACTGAACCGGAAAAATGGGCCTTCAATGGCAAATACCCCGACCAGGCCGTTACCATTGGACCAACAATCGTTGATCCCACCCGCACATTACTCAAACGCTTACTGCAGAAAAACGCTGACATCTTTGCGTGGGCACCAGCTGACATGACTGGTGTACCCCGAAGTAAGGCGGAGCATAAGCTCAAGTGCGATCCGGCTGTTACGCCAGTCGTACAAAAGCGCAGAGTAATGGGGCCTGAACAAACTAACGCGTGTAGAACCCAAGTCAAGGAACTCCTTGACGCAGGCATCGTACGCGTTAGTAGATATCAAACATGGGTTGCAAATCCCGTAATGGTACCGAAGAATGACAAACAATGGCGCATGTGCATAGATTTCAAAGATTTGAACAAAGCATGCCCCAAAGATTGTTATCCGTTACCAGAAATTGATCTCAAGGTGGATTCGTTGGCACCATTTCGCCTTAAATGCTTCTTGGATGCGTATAAGGGGTACCACCAAATCCACATGGCCATAGATGACCAGGACAAAACCGCATTTCGGACGCCCGATGGTACATTTTGTTATAAAATGATGCCATTCGGACTTAAGAATGCAGGGTCCACGTACCAACGACTAATGGACAAAGAGTTTCATGCCCAAATCGGGAGAAACTTGGAAGTCTATATGGATGATTTGGTCATCAAAAGCCTCGAGCCAGAAGCGATGTTGAAAGACATTGAAGAAACTTTCAACACGCTCCGAAAAATAAACATGAAGCTCAACCCGAGCAAGTGTTCATTTGGGATGGAAGAAGGGAAGTTCTTGGGAGTCATTGTTACTAAAGATGGCTTCAGAGCGAACCCTGAAAAGGTCGAAGCCATTGTTAAAATGGAATCACCTACCACCATCAAACAGGCTCAGACACTGAATGGACGACTAGTCGCACTTAATCGCTTCTTGGCAAACCATGCGGATAAGTCGTTTCCTTTCGTGTCAACATTGAGAAACTGCTTGAAGAAAACGCACTTCCGCTGGACACCAGAAGCGGAAGCAGCTTTTCAGAAGATTCGGTCACGCTTGATCGAACTTCCAACACTTACAGCACCACAAGCAGGAGAGGAGTTAATCCTATACCTTTCCGCAACAGATAGAGCAACCGGGGTAGTCCTGCTAGTAGAACGAAAGGGCATCCAGATGCCAATCTATTATGTTAGCCGTGTACTAACAGACGTAGAAACCCGGTACTCTACCCTCGAAAAATTAGTCTTAGCACTTATACACGCTTCACGCAGGTTAAGACGATATTTCCAGGGTCACCCAATTACCATTCTCACCAACTTCAAACTCTCAAACGTTCTAGGCAAACCCGAATTATCGGGACGTCTAGCCAAATGGGCAATTGAATTGGGAGAATATGCAATTAAGTACAAGCCAAAACCAGCCATAAAAGGCCAGGTCCTGGCCGATTTTATTGCAGAAGTCCCCACTTCGCGGGAGAAAGAGTGCCAGGAGGAGGCTCAACCCTCCCCAGCACAGGACATCAATGATGTCTGGCGACTCTACACTGATGGAGCCGCCAGTAACGAGGGTTCAGGCGTAGGGTTAAAATTAACCAACCCAGCAGGCCAAGAATATACTTACGCTATTCGGTTGGATTTTCCAAGTATGAATAACGAAGCCGAATACGAAGCATTCTTGGCCGGTTTGAGAATTGCGCGTAAGATGGGAGTGAAAAACTTGGAAGCCCACGTGGATTCCATGCTGGTGGCCAACCAAATAAATGGGACGTACACGGCTGTGAACGACACAATGGCCCTGTACCTCGCCCAGGCAAAAACCCTCATGCGTGATTTTAATGATTGTAAAGTCATACACGTCAAGCGCAGCGAAAACAAATCTGCGGATGCGTTAAGCAAGCTTGCGTCACTAGCCTTCACCCATTTGGGAAAGGACATCCGCATTGAACTCCTCGAAGCACCATCAGTCCCGCACAAGGAAATTTGTGTCATCCAAACCGGTACAGAAACGTGGATGACACCGATAATAAATTACCTTGCAGCAGGAACACTACCGGAGTCAAAAACACAGGCAAGAAAACTACGCTGTAAAGCACTAAATTATCAACTTATCAATGACATCCTTTACAGACGTAACTTTCTTGGCCCACTCTTAAGATGCGTGGACAACCAAGATGCTGATTACCTCCTAAGGGAAGTACACGAAGGCATCTGTGGGGTACACGCAGGTCCCCGCGCTGTTGTAGCCAAGCTAAACAACGCGGGATACTTTTGGCCGGGGATGCATACGGATGCACTGGCATACATCAGAAAATGCAGGTCTTGCCAGCTTTACGCACCCAACACGCACCGCCCGAAGAATGAACTTGTTCCAGTCACTTCTTCATGGCCATTTCAGAAATGGGCCATCGATGTGACAGGCCCATTTCCCACGGCAGCAGGAAATGTTCAGTTCCTAGTGGTAGCCATCGACTACTTCACCAAGTGGATAGAAGCAAAACCTTTAGCCCAAACAACCGCAAAACATATCAAAAAATTTATTTGGGAATTTATTATTTGTCGTTTTGGACTTCCACAGAATTTGGTGAGCGATAACGGCACCAACTTTGCTGACAAGAAGCTACAACAGTGGCTAAAAGAACTTCAAATCACCCACACCTTTACCTCAGTGGCACACCCGCAAGGTAATGGTGAGGTGGAAAGAGCAAACAAGAGCATCGTCGATGGCATAAAGAGAAGACTCTTGAAACACAGATCCGGCTGGGTGGACGAGCTTCCGCACGTCCTTTGGGCAAACAGAACGCTGAAGAAGGCCAGTACGGGAGAAACCCCGTTCAGTCTCACTTATGGCACTGAAGCCATGGTCCCAGTCGAAATTGGTTTACCCTCACCAAGGGTCTTGATCCAGCCAGAAGACAATGATGCGGAAAGACGGTTAGACCTTATGCTAGCCGAGGAACGCAGAGACTTAGCCGCAGTGCGTGAAGAGAACTACAAACGACAAATGCAAAAGTACTACAACACGCGGGTAAAACTCTGCAACTTCAAGATAGGAGACTACATACTGCGTAACAACGAGGCTTCAAACCAAGAGCGCCCGGGAAAGCTGGCCCCGGTTTGGGAAGGGCCATACATTATCAAAGAAGTCCTGGGAAAGGGCGCATACCGGCTCGAAAGGCTCGATGGCACTCCCATCCCAAGAACATGGAATGGAGCTCAATTACGCAAATGTTATATGTAGATCAATTCCAAAACTTGTAAAGAAAAGTCCTAGAGCCACTTCTAATGGAAATGATTCTCCTTCCATAATGTGTTTACCTTTATCCTTATGAACTTCCCGCTAGTGCCGGTATTTACCGCATAAACGGGGAGAAGTAAGTCGTTACGTGTGTAAGGCGGCAAAACCCGCATAAACACAACGTTAAGGGAAACCTACACGCAGGTATGATGTAAGTAAAGTTTAGCCATCCTTGTAAGTGCAAGTGACGGTCCTACCCGCACAATCACGAACAAAGAAGCAAAACTTCAACCTATCATCTACCACGTTCAAAGGTTATCCTAAAAAAAAAAAAAAAAAAAAAATGAGGAAAACCTACACGCAGGTCAGATATGGGTAAAGTTTAGCCATCCTACTAAGTGCAAGTGACGGTCATACCCGCACAATCACGAAAGAGGAAGCAAAACTTCACACCTATTATCTACCACGTTCAAAGGTTAACTTATCCTCAAATAAGGTAAACCTACACGCAGGTCAGATGGTAAAGTTTAGCCATCCTACTACGTGCAAGTGACGGTCCTACCCGCACAATCACGGAAGAGGAAGCAAAACTTCACACCTATCTACCACGTTCAAAGGTTAACTTATTCTAAACACTTGGAAAATTGCTAATTTAAACTTAAGTATGTAAGTCATATAACGTTTATAAAGCAAGGAATCCAATGAATCAAGCGGTCTTAGCCGCGCAAAGATTTACATTTCATAAATATTCGTTACAAGAATGGCCGGGTAACTACCCGCCTACAAGAAAGTAAATCTATACAAACTAAATCTATCCTTGTAGCGGGAAGGGATCTTCAGGATCAGGCTTCAGGGCCGCTTCCACTTGGAACAGCGCCGTCAGTAGAGCGTGGCTGTTCAAGATAAGCCTTAAGGATAGGTAGCCCGTCATCAGCAGCAGCAATTTCATTCACCTTCTCCACCACCGGATGCGGGAAGGCGGCGTATTGATTTACTGCTTGGTCATATATGGATTCAGTATCTACATTGTACAAAGGGAAGTTGGATGGCGGGACGCCTTTCTCAACAAACCCTAGACCAAGCAGGAAGCCGACCCGTTCCCCATCCTCGTGAGAAGCGTTGAGGGCTGCGCTCATTGCATCGTCGTAAGACGTCTCTGAAAAGACCCGATGCACAACCTGCATAAGAAAATATACAAGTGTCAACACCCTATCTACAAAGAAAAGCGTGAAGACATGAAAGACTTACCTGAGACAACGCTTCTCGAAGAAGCCATTCCTTGGCAACCAGAGCTTCTTTAAGGGCGGCTTGAGCTTGGGTGCAGGCGCGTTCGGCTTCGCTTTTGTTAAGGTTGGCAAGTAGCACTTCCTTTGCGGCAGCCTCTTCGACGCCCTTAAGCTTCCGCTCTGTATGGTCAAGCACGCCCCTCTGGTCCAAGATCTCCTGGAGCTTCTTGGCATCTTCCATCGCCAAGGCATCATGAGCGCGTTGGAGAGCCTCTAATTTGGCCTTGAGCTCCTCGTTCTCCACGCGTAAAGGCTCAGCAACGGCTTCAGCCTTGGTGGCCCTCTCGGTCGCGTTCCTCGCAGTCTCCTTAGCTAGCCGAAGCTGTTCGTTAACAGCTTGGGCAGCCTTGGAGCGGGCCTCGAGTCGCGCTTGAACCTCAACCTCGAGGGCCTTGAAGGCCTTCTCCTTCTCCGCAGCAGCTGCGGACAGCTTTTGGTTCTCCTCCCGAAGAGCCCGCGCTTGGGATACTTCTTTGGCATGAGCTGCTTTCAACTTGTCATTTTCACGACAAAGCAGCTCGACGCGCGGCTGCATCCGGGCTTGGAGAACTCGAAGCTCGTTGGTTAGCCTACCCTCCTGGTAGCTAGCCATGGCTTCCCCCAACGCACCATGGGGAGCAGCGTGGCGAGCCCATTCCACGCACTCCACAGGGGTACGAAGGGTTGTTCCTCGGCGTATGTTCCATCGAGGAACATACACTTCATTGGAATCCGAAACTGCAGAAAACAAAAAGCAGTTAGGAAAAGATGATAAAATATATAAGTAAAAAAGGGCCAAAGGAACCCTACGCACCTGTAGGGTCAATTACAGGCCGATAGCCGCCGAACCCATCACCTGAACCCAATGGAAATCCATCCAAGAGGTCAGGCAGATGGGAAGGTGGCGGAAAGATGCGAGAAGCCCCACGCACCTGCTGATCTAAGTGAATTTTATTTCCAGTTCTGAGATTGTTTTATAAATTAAAGACGTTTTATGTTTATTATGTTGTCTTGAATTGATTATAACTATTTCGATAGAAGTACATCATACTACTACAAGATCACAAACCCAACGCCAAACAAATTAGTTTCTAAAAAGATACCGTTGATAGTATATAAACATAAAGTCTACCAAAACAATCATACATGGTGCAGTATCTGTTTTCACCTTATTTTAGGAGCTAAGAACGTCCATATATTATAAAACAACTAATCATATCTAGGATAAGCTAAATTAATGAGTTAAACAGTTTCTTGGTGGCCATTTCATTGAAACATTGTTAGAAACTAATTTCTTGGTGTCATATATTCATTGTTGTTTCCGAAGCGGAGTTAGTCACATAGACCTGCTCATTACGTTCAGCAAGAGCACTGTCCGCAAGAATATGGAAACCGATCCTCTCTTCCTCACCCCTTTTTCTCTTCAACAGATAGTTGAATCCACTGGTAAGACCTTCTAGTTTTCTTCCGGTTAAACTTTTGTTCCATATTAGTACCACTATCTGTAATGCGAAGGACGGAGACGCAGCCATATAATATTGGATTCGCCATTTCTTTAAAGACTTTTTGGCCAAATGTTGCAAGATCATTTCTTCTAATTTCCATATAACCGTGTCAGGAGCAAAATGGTTAAACTCATAATAGAGATGATCACCACTTCTTTGTTGGTAATCTCAAGCGTAAAATGAAGAAATATAACGCACACTAATAATGAAACTAAGACAAGAAGATATGTGTGAATGAGAATAATCACATTCCAAAATAACCTAAAATAGAGGACTTTTGATTTTATAGCCGTTAGGTAACGGCTATATTTGTAGAGTTTTTCAACTTAATTAAATGTGAGATCAATGTTATTAAAAATGATATATTAGTTGACCATTGGTTTAATATGAACGTTTTGTTTTCAGTTTTCAAATCGATCAATGTTTGGTGGTAACGGCTATATTTTTTTAATTTTTTTAGTAATTGTTTGAGTTTATTTGAAAGTTTCTCTTAACACAAGACAACACTTTACACGCTCTTTGTCAAAAATAGCTACAACTTTTATAGGAAAGAAGTCTATTTAATAGCAATAGCTTTTCTTAGCAGTGATGTAAGTGTAATGTAAAAGAAAGCATTTGTTGGTGAAATTCCATTTTTTTGGTAGTAATCTGATTGTTTTTGTAAAAAAAAGAAAACGTAATAATTTTTCTAATGTCAGAAAGCATAATTGATAAAAACTAATCAAATAACTTTTAACAAATTCTGGTTATAAAGACAATGAATTTGTTACAAATAATCAAACTCAAGTCCATTGATTTCAGGTTGTATGGTGTTATGAATCAAATCATGTATGTGCAATTTCTTTGAGGAATATTTTGGCCGAGTGTTGCAAGACTACTTCGTTCCAATAACTTTATCAACATCATAATGATAAAACTCGAATAGGGAAAAACACTTTTAGACGCTCTTTGTTGTAACTTTTGTTGAAAAAAAAATTTTAAATAACAATAATTTTTCTTAGCAGTGATTTTAAGTATTATGTAAAACAAAACATCCGTAAGTGAAATTTCATTTTTCTAGCAGTAATCTTGATTGATTTATAGAAAACAAATGCAATAATTGATTTTCAATTAATGTATTAAGCATATAAATTTATAATAGTTATTATTATTTACATTTATGATAAAAGTAACTAACTATTTTATATTATGTTACATACAAAAACTAATATTAATTAAAATATATATAAAAGAGAATTATATATTTATTTAAACAACTAATCAATATAAAACGAACCGTGTCCAAGCCAAGCTTGAAAAGTTACTCACGAGCCAAGCTTTCATAGGTTAAACAAGCCAAGCTCGAGCTAAGATGTGCTCTGGCTCGGATCCACTCGTTTACACCCTTATTTAATTTAATATTTTTATTTTTGGGTCATACTTCTTGCATCACGGATCGTGGGTCTCACTTAAATGTGCGAACACCAACAATGGTTAATGAGACCCACAAAGTTTTTATTCCAGATGATCATGTAAGTTGGTGTGTTTCTAATGTTATCATATATTGTAGAACAGGAAAAAATGTCAGCATGGTCAAAGTTACACATCAAAGTTTAAAACTTTTTATTGAAGATAATAAACTCTAATTTTTAAAAGTTAAAATGCTCAAAATTAAAATTCAAGTTTCTTATTTATTGAAAGGTTAGTATCTGATCTAAGTGAATTTTGTTTCCAGTTCTGAGATTGTGTTATCAATTAAAGACGTTTTATGTTTATTATGTTGTCTTGAATTGATTATAACTATTTCGATAGAAGTACATCATACTACTACAAGATCACAAACCCAACGCCAAACAAATTAGTTTCTAAAAAGATACCATTGATAGTATATAAACATAAAGTCTACCACAACAATCTTACATGGTGCAGTATCATTTTTCACCTTATTTTTGGAGCTGAGGCCGTCCATATATTATAAAACAGCTAATCATATCTAGGATAAGCTAAATTAATGAGTTAAACAGTTTCTTGGTGGCCATTTCATTGAAACATTGTTAGAAACTAATTTCTTGGTGTCATATATTCATTGTTGTTTCCGAAGCGGAGTTAGTCACATAGACCTGCTCATTGCGTTCAGCAAGAGCACTGTCCGCAAGAATATGGAAACCGATCCTCTCTTCCACACCCCTTTTTCTTTTCAACAAATAGTTGAATCCACTGGTAAGACCTTCTAGTTTTCTTCCGGTTAAACTTTTGATCCATATTAGTACCACTATCTGTAATGCGAAGGACGGAGACGCAGCCATATAATATTGGATTCGCCATTTCTTTAAAGACTTTTTTGGCCAAATGTTGCAAGATCATTTCTTCTAATTTCCATATAACCGTGTCAGGAGCAAAATGGTTAAACTCATAATAGATATGATCACCACTTCTTTGTTGGTAATCTCAAGCGTAAAATGAAGAAATGTAACGCACGCTAATAATGAAACTAAGACAAGAAGATATGTGTGAATGAGAATAATCACATTCCAAAATAACCTTAAATAGAGGACTTTTGATTTTATAGCCGTTAGGTAACGGCTATATTTTTAGAGTTTTGCAACTTAATTAAATGTGAGATCAATGTTATTAAAAATGATATATTAGTTGACCATTGGTTTAATATGAACGTTTTGTTTTCAATTTTCAAATCGATCAATGTTTGGTGGTAACGGCTATATTTATTTAAATTTTTTTAGTAATTGTTTGAGTTTATTTGAAAGTTTCTCTTAGCACAAGACAACACTTTACACGCTCTTTGTCAAAAATAGCTACAACTTTTATAGGAAAGAAGTCTATTTAATAGCAATAGCTTTTCTTAGCAGTGATGTAAGTGTTATGTAAAAGAAAGCATTTGTTGGTGAAATTCCATTTTATTGGTAGTAATCTGATTGTTTTTGTAAAAAAAGGAAAACGTAATAATTTGTCTAATGTCAGAAAGCATAATTGATAAAAACTAATCAAATAACTTTTAACAAACTCAGGTTATAAAGACAACGAATTTGTTATAAATAATCAAACTCAAGTCCATTGATTTTAGGTTGTATGGTGTTATGAATCCAATCCTGTATGTGCTATTTCTTCGAGGAATATTTTGGCCGAGTGTTGCAAGACTGCTTCGTTTCAATAACTTTATCAACATCATAATGATAAAACTCGAATAGGGAAAACACTTTTAGACGCTCTTTGTTGTAACTTTTGTTGAAAAAAATTTTTTTAATAACAATAACTTTTCTTAGCAGTGATTTTAAGTATTATGTAAACCAAAACATCCGTAAGTGAAATTCCATTTTTCTAGCAGTAATCTTGATTGATTTTATAGAAAACAAATGCAATAATTGATTTTCAATTAATGTATTAAGCATATAAATTTATAATACTTATTATTATTTACATTTATGATAAAAGTAACTAACTATTTTATATTATGTTACATACAAAAACTAATATTAATTAAAATATATATAAAAGAGAATTATATATTTATTTAAACAACTAATCAATATAAAACGAACCGTGTCCTAGCCAAGGTTGAAAAGTTACTCACGAGCCAAGCTTTCGTAGGTTAAACAAGCCAAGCTCGAGCTAAGATGTGCTCGGGCTCGGCTCCACTCGTTTACACCCTTATTTAATTTAATATTTTTATTTTTGGGTCATACTTCTTGCATCACGGATCGTGGGTCTCACTTAAATGTGCGAACACCAACAATGGTTAATGAGACCCACAAAGTTTTTATTCCAGATGATCATGTAAGTTGGTGTGTTTCTAATGTCATCATATATTGTAGAACAGGAAATAATGTCAGCATGGTCAAAGTTACACATCAAAGTTTAAAACTTTTTATTGAAGATAATAAACTCTAATTTTTAAAAGTTAAAATGCTCAAAATTAAAATTCAAGTTTCTTATTTATTGAAAGGTTAGTATCTGATCTAAGTGAATTTTGTTTCCAGTTCTGAGATTGTGTTATCAATTAAAGACGTTTTATGTTTATTATGTTGTCTTGAATTGATTATAACTATTTCGATAGAAGTACATCATACTACTACAAGATCACAAACCCAACGCCAAACAAATTAGTTTCTAAAAAGATACCGTTGATAGTATATAAACATAAAGTCTACCACAACAATCTTACATGGTGCAGTATCAGTTTTCACCTTATTTTTGGAGCTGAGGCCGTCCATATATTTTAAAACAGCTAATCATATCTAGGATAAGCTAAATTAATGAGTTAAACAGTTTCTTGGTGGCCATTTCATTGAAACATTGTTAGAAACTAATTTCTTGGTGTTATATATTCATTGTTGTTTCCGAAGCGGAGTTAGTCACATAGACCTGCTCATTGCGTTCAGCAAGAGCACTGTCCGCAAGAATATGGAAACCGATCCTCTCTTCCTATGACAAACTGAAAATTTTTCTTACTTTTTCAGACACTCATCACGACTTGACTCAAATTTTCGGGACGAAAATTCTTTAACATGGGAATGATGTGACAATCGTCAATTTCAGGTTAACTCCGTTAACTCAACTCCGTCAATTCAAACTTAAGATTACTGAATCTATAA
Source organism: Bidens hawaiensis (assembly GCF_021521415.1). Classification (NCBI taxonomy): domain Eukaryota; kingdom Viridiplantae; phylum Streptophyta; class Magnoliopsida; order Asterales; family Asteraceae; genus Bidens; species Bidens hawaiensis. Next base: position 322,414 of record NW_027492658.1, read on the forward strand.
CGCACACCTCATTACATTTAAACTAGGGTTTAAATGACGCTTAACACTTACTACATGTGTAGTCTTTCGGGAATTGCACCGAAACGCAAACGAGTTGACGCAAACAATTGATGAATAAACGAAAAACGTCAAAACAGTAATTATGTGATTATTATATGTTAGACTTATGTGTTATGTGATAACATGGTTATAAACGTTAACTCAAGATGTAAACTAGTTATTTAAGTTAGAAAAACAACAATTGAAAGTGGAGGGACTTGAGTGTAACTTATTATTATTATAAATAATACTAATAACTAAACCCTAACTTATTTCTTTCCCCCACAATCCCGATCGGACCCTCCCCTCCATCTCCCTTGGCTGCCGTCACCAATACACACACATACAACCAGCAATTTCAACTTTTCGAAGATTAAGGTGCTAGGAAGGTATAAACGACTATCCTATGCATCCTTTATACTTGATTTTGATGTTTATTGGGTTAATTACAAACCCTAGCTGCCGATTTTTATATGGTTGTGTGTTCATATGATTTTGTTTGATTGGATGATGTATTGATGATGATTTGATAACTAGAATTGATATTGTTACATGTTGATTGTTGTGTCTTTGATTTGAGTTCAAACAAAAACCCTAATCATGTATGTAATGTGTAATTGATGTGCATGGGTAGTGATTATGGAGTCTAGAGTGTTATATGAATGCATGATGGTCCATAGATAGTTGATATGTTGAGTTTGGATGCAAACAGTTTCTGGACAGATTGTGTTACTGATGTTTAATTGACTGTAACGAGTTGTAAATGTGAAAATTGGTTGAGATTATTGATACTACAGTAAACTAGGTTGAGTCTAGTTTCTAAAGAATATAAATTTGCAATTTTTGGACGTGAAGAAGTTAACTTTTATGATTTTACAAAAATGTTGTGCAAAGCTGAGCTGTTAGACCTGCTGTTAGGTTGTTTTGTAAATGTTATATCTCATGAACTACGAGACCAATTGGGTTGGTTCTACTTCTGGAAGTTGACTCATTAAGTTAGAAACCTAACCCAAGTGGTCTTGCATTTATTGGATTTTTCGTTTAACGGGAATTTCAAATAACATTCTGTTGCGCATGAATTTGACTGTTATGAGTTTGCTGTAATGATTTGATGATTATGAGAAAACTATGTGGAATAAAAATATAATAAAATATGTTCTGGAAACCTAAGACATATGTGCTTCTGTGATGATTTTTGGTAAATTAATTGAGATGCTATGATCGGTGGAATAGTACAATCTTTCAAGTAGAATTTCTGTCTCGGTGAAACTAGCTGCTGAATTGTGTGAAAATGCATGAAACATGATACTTGCTATATAATTGTTATGTTTTGACCAAAATGCCCTTGCGGGGAATAATTGCTAATTGGTTGTCATGATTTGACCAAATTGCCCTCATGGGGAAATAATGGCTAGTTAATTGTTATTTGTTGACCAAAATGCCCTTACAGGGAGTAATTGCTAGTGATGTACTTTATGAATACATGACACGTATATAATTGCTTACACATGTAACGTATCACAAATACATTTGTTAAAGTCACACACGATTCACAAACGAAACACGAAACATGTTATGTGCATAGGTATTATGTTCCGGGTCTAGAGACTCGATAATATTCTGACACTTAGAAAAATCTCTTTGTTGTTTTAGAACGCTAGAGAGAGTTTTTCTGTGACGCGCATCTTGGTGATTTAATTTGGGAATATCTTCGCAAACAGTGAGTTTCACTTTCCCCTTTTAAACTGTTCTAAACGCTTTTCTCTTGGGGGAGATAACATACTCCGAAACGCATTTAAGATTTTGTTAATATAGATTATATATCACTTGTAAAGACTAAGTGGCAAACGCGTTAACTAAAGTCCTTCATAACATCGAACCGGTTAATATTTGGATAATAGCGAGTCACTGTTGAGTAGTACTACTGGGTTTGACAAACCCCACCCAACGCTAACTCAACTGGAAGTCGAGCGGGTGTAATCTTGGCTAAACACATACCATGGTCTGGATGACCTGGTGGCAAGGCAAATGATAAACAGTCAGCTTCGGTGTCGAACACTTAGTGATACTTGTTTTATAGGCTAGCTACCTATAGATATATAATTGACATAACACTATCTGGTAACGCAAAACGCTGTAACGCAAAACGCTAAACCCTAAACGCTTTCTTTTATATAAACTTGTGAACTCACCAACCTTGTGTTGACACTTTTAGTATGTTATTCTCAGGTAGCCGAGGCGGGCGCGCGGTTTAGGAACATGCATTGCTTGAAACTCTTTTAATTATGCAAACTTATTTTTAACGGTTATCATTGGTTTTAAGTCGTCCTGCGTGATGCAACTTTTGGTTAAAGGTTTTTACGCTTCCGCATTAAATTACTCGTAAACGTTTTTCATGGTTTTGAAACTTTGTTTTATGGTTTGATTATAACTAATGATTCCGATCCTGTTAGTTCACACCCTCTGACGGTAAAACTCCGTTAGTGGATATTGAGGGTGTGACACTTCCACACCCCTTTTTCTCTTCAACAGATAGTTGAATCCACTGGTAAGACCTTCTAGTTTTCTTCCGGTTAATCTTTTGATCCATATTAGTACCACTATCTGTAATGCGAAGGACGGAGACGCAGCCATATAATATTTGATTCGCCATTTCTTTAAAGACTTTTTGGGCCAAATGTTGCAAGATCATTTCTTCTAATTTCCATATAACCGTGTCTGGAGCAAAATGGTTGAACACATAATAGAGATAATCACCACTGCTTTGTTGGTAATCTCAAGCGTAAAATAAAGAAATGTAACGCACACTAATAATGAAACTAAGACAAGAAGATGTGTGTAAATGAGAATAATCACTTTCCAAAATAACCTTAAATAGAGGACTTTTGATTTTATAGCCGTTAGGTAACGGCTATGTTTGTAGAGTTTTTCAGCTTAATTAAATGTGAGATCAATGTTATTTAAAATGATTTATTAGTTGACCGCTGTTTTAATATAAACGTTTTATTTTCAATTTTCAAATCGATCAATGTTTGGTTGTAACGGCTATATTTATTTTAATTTTTTTAGTAGTTGTTTGATTTTATTTGAAAGTTTCTCTTAACACAAGAAAACACTTTACACGCTCTTTGTCAAAAATAGCTACAACTTTTATAGGAAAGAAGTCTATTTAATAACAATAGCTTTTCTTAGCAGTGATGTAAGTGTTATGTAAAAGAAAGCATTTGTTGGTGAAATTCCATTTTATTGGTAGTAATCTGATTGTTTTTGTAGGAAAGAAGTCTATTTAATAACAATAGCTTTTCTTAGCAGTGATGTAAGGTTATAAAGACAACGAATTTGTTACAAATAATCAAACTCAAGTCCATTGATTTTAGGTTGTATGGTGTTATGAATCCAATCCTGTATGTGCTATTTCTTCGAGGAATATTTTGGCCGAGTGTTGCAAGACTGCTTCGTTTCAATAACTTTATCAACATCATAATGATAAAACTCGAATAGGGAAAACACTTTTAGACGCTCTTTGTTGTAACTTTTGTTGAAAAAAAATTTTTTAATAACAATAACTTTTCTTAGCAGTGATTTTAAGTATTATGTAAAACAAAACATCCGTAAGTGAAATTCCATTTTTCTAGCAGTAATCTTGATTGATTTTATAGAAAACAAATGCAATAATTGATTTTCAATTAATGTATTAAGCATATAAATTTATAATACTTATTATTATTTACATTTATGATAAAAGTAACTAACTATTTTATATTATGTTACATACAAAAACTAATATTAATTAAAATATATATAAAAGAGAATTATATATTTATTTAAACAACTAATCAATATAAAACGAACCGTGTCCTAGCCAAGCTTGAAAAGTTACTCACGAGCCAAGCTTTCGTAGATTAAACAAGCCAAGCTCGAGCTAAGATGTGCTCGGGCTCGGATCCACTCGTTTACACCCTTATTAAATTTAATATTTTTATTTTTGGGTCATACTTCTTGCATCACGGATCGTGGGTCTCACTTAAATGTGCGAACACCAACAATGGTTAATGAGACCCACAAAGTTTTTATTCCAGATGATCATGTAAGTTGGTGTGTTTCTAATGTCATCATATATTGTAGAACAGGAAATAATGTCAGCATGGTCAAAGTTACACATCAAAGTTTAAAACTTTTTATTGAAGATAATAAACTCTAATTTTTAAAAGTTAAAATGCTCAAAATTAAAATTCAAGTTTCTAATTTATTGAAAGGTTAGTATCTGATCTAAGTGAATTTTGTTTCCAGTTCTGAGATTGTGTTATCAATTAAAGACGTTTTATGTTTATTATGTTGTCTTGAATTGATTATAACTATTTCGATAGAAGTACATCATACTACTACAAGACCACAAACCCAACGCCAAACAAATTAGTTTCTAAAAAGATACCGTTGATAGTATAGAAACATAAAGTCTACCACAACAATCTTACATGGTGCAGTATCAGTTTTCACCTTATTTTTGGAGCTGAGGCCGTCCATATATTTTAAAACAGCTAATCATATCTAGGATAAGCTAAATTAATGAGTTAAACAGTTTCTTGGTGGCCATTTCATTGAAACATTGTTAGAAACTAATTTCTTGGTGTCATATATTCATTGTTGTTTCCGAAGCGGAGTTAGTCACATAGACCTGCTCATTGCGTTCAGCAAGAGCACTGTCCGCAAGAATATGGAAACCGATCCTCTCTTCCACACCCCTTTTTCTCTTCAACAGATAGTTGAATCCACTGGTAAGACCTTCTAGTTTTCTTCCGGTTAATCTTTTGATCCATATTAGTACCACTATCTGTAATGCGAAGGACGGAGACGCAGCCATATAATATTTGATTCGCCATTTCTTTAAAGACTTTTTTGGCCAAATGTTGCAAGATCATTTCTTCTAATTTCCATATAACCGTGTCTGGAGCAAAATGGTTGAACACATAATAGAGATAATCACCACTGCTTTGTTGGTAATCTCAAGCGTAAAATAAAGAAATGTAACGCACACTAATAGTGAAACTAAGACAAGAAGATGTGTGTAAATGAGAATAATCACTTTCCAAAATAACCTTAAATAGAGGACTTTTGATTTTATAGCCGTTAGGTAACGGCTATGTTTGTAGAGTTTTTCAGCTTAATTAAATGTGAGATCAATGTTATTTAAAATGATTTATTAGTTGACCGTTGTTTTAATATAAACGTTTTATTTTCAATTTTCAAATCGATCAATGTTTGGTTGTAACGGCTATATTTATTTTAATTTTTTTAGTAGTTGTTTGATTTTATTTGAAAGTTTCTCTTAACACAAGAAAACACTTTACACGCTCTTTGTCAAAAATAGCTACAACTTTTATAGGAAAGAAGTCTATTTAATAACAATAGCTTTTCTTAGCAGTGATGTAAGTGTTATGTAAAAGAAAGCATTTGTTGGTGAAATTCCATTTTATTGGTAGTAATCTGATTGTTTTTGTAGAAAAAAGAGAACGTAATAATTTGTCAAATGTCAGAAAGCATTCTTGATAAAAACTAATCAAATAACTTTTAACAAACTCAGGTTATAAAGACAACGAATTTGTTAAAAATAATCAAACTCAAGTCCATTGATTTTAGGTTGTATGGTGTTATGAATCCAATCCTGTATGTGCTATTTCTTTGAGGAATATTTTGGCCGAGTGTTGCAAGACTGCTTCGTTTCAATAACTTTATCAACATCATAATGATAAAACTCGAATATAGAAAACACTTTTAGACATTCTTTGTTGTAACTTTTGTTGACAATATTTTTTTTAATAACAATCACTTTTCTTAGCAGTGATTTTAAGTATTTTGTAAAACAACACATCTGTAAGTGAAATTCCATTTTTCTAGTAGTAATCTTGATTGCTTTTATAGAAAAAAAATGCAATAATTGATTTTCAATTAATGTATTTAGCATATAAATTTATAATAGTTATTATTATTTACATTTATGATAAATGTAACTAACTATTTTTTATAATGTTATATACGAAAACTAATATTAATTAAAATATAATATAAAAGAAAATTATATATTTATTTAAATAACTAATCAATAATAAATGAACCGTGTCCTAGCCAAGCTTGAAAAGTTACTCACGAGCTAGGCTTTCGTAGGTTAAACAAGCCAAGCTCGAGCTAAGATGAGCTCGGGCTCGGCTCCACTCGTTTACACCCTTATTTAATTTAATATTTTTATTTTTGGGTCATACTTCTTGCATCACGGATCGTGGGTCTCACTTAAATGTGCGAACATCAACAATGGTTAATGGGACCCACAAAGTTTTTATTCCAGATGATCATGTAAGTTGGTGTGTTTCTAATGTCATCATATATAGTAGAACAGGAAATAATGTCAGCATGGTCAAAGTTACACATCAAAGTTTAAAACATTTTATTGAAGATAATAAACTCTAATTTTTAAAGTTAACATGCTCAAAGTTAAACTTCAAGTTTCTTATTTATTGAAAGGTTGGTATCTGATCTAAGTGAATTTTGTTTCCAGTTCTGAGATTGTTTTATCAATTAAAGACGTTTTATGTTTATTATGTTGTCTTGAATTGATTATAACTATTTCGATAGAAGTACATCATACTACTACAAGATCACAAACCCAACGCCAAACAAATTAGTTTCTAAAAAGAGACCGTTGATAGTATATAAACACAAAGTCTACCACAATAATCTTACATGGTGTAGTATCTGTTTTCACCTTATTTTAGGAGCTAAAGGCGTCCATATATTATAAAACAACTAATCATATCTAGGAAAAGCTAAATTTATGAGTTAAACAGTTTCTTGGTGGCCATTGCATTAAAACATTGTTAGAAACTAATTTCTTGGTGTCATATATTCATTGTTTCCGAAGCGGAGTTAGTCACATAGACCTGCTCATTGCGTTCAGCAAGAGCACTTTCCACAAGAATATGGAAACCGATCCTCTCTTCCACACCCCTTTTTCTCTTCAACAGATAGTTGGATCCACTGGTAAGACCTTGTAGTGTTCTTCCGGTTAAACTTTTGATCTATATTAGTACCACTATCTGTAATGCGAAGGACGGAGACGCAGCCATATAATATTGGATTCGCCATTTCTTTAAAGACTTTTTTGGACAAATGTTGCAAGATCATTTCTTCCAATTTCCATATAACCGTGTCAGGAGCAAAATGGTTAAACTCATAATAGAGATAATCACCACTGCTTTGTTGGTAATCTCAAGCGTAAAATGAAGAAATGTAACGCACACTAATAATGGAACTAAGACAAGAAGATGTGTGTAAATGAGAATAATCACTTTCCAAAATAACCTTAAATAAAGGACTTTTGATTTTATAGCCGTTAGGTAACGGCTATATTTGTAGAGTTTTTCAACTTAATTAAATGTGAGATCAATGTTATTCAAAATGATATATTAGTTGACCGTTGGTTTGATATGAACGTTTTGTTTTCAATTTTCAAATCGATCAATGTTTGGTGGTAACGTCTATATTTATATTAATTTTTTTAGTAGTTTGATTTTATTTGAAAGTTTCTCTTAAGACAAGACAACACTTTACACGCCCTTTGTCAAAAATAGCTACAACTTTTATAGGAATGAAGTCTATTTAATAACAATAGGTTTTCTTAGCATTGATGTAAGTGTTATGTAAAAGAAAGCATTTGTTGGTGAAATTCCATTTTTTTGTGTAAGACCTTGTTACCGGTGCCTCACTTTAACGTTGGATTTACTCGTTAACATAGTTCTATTCATCAGAGTTAATAAAAACATTCGGGGAATATTAAAACATTCGAACCATTATATTACATAACCATCCATTCTTGTCTTAACTAGCATTCAAAACATTTAATCGTAAAATATTGTCTTTAAAATAACATAACATTTCTTGAGATGTCAGCTTCTTCAAGATCATGCCATGTGCTTCCCCTTATGCAAGCTGCCTCGGTCTACTCACCTGCATGCATACTAAAAGTCATCTATGCTGAGTGAGTTCTAGTTAATCATACGACATACAATCTGTTCACATACTTGCACACATGCCCGAAGGTGTGTACATTATTCATACTTTATTTTACTTGCATAACTATCCATACTATATAAAGAGCCTTCCGCCCTATAACCTCACATATATTATAAGGATCTGGTCCCCAACATCACAGATATTATTACGGTCTGGTCCCTACCATCACAGATATTATTAGGGTCTAGTCCCTATCCTCACAGATATTATTAGGGTCTGGTCCCTTTGTATCGAGCTACGGTAACATACTTGTCCTTTACATACTATCCTTGACGTTACGTGCAATATCCAGAGATCGTTCACGTACTATCAACATATCTTACATACATCATTCATACATCATATATATATATATATATATATATATATATATATATATATATCATACATACATCATACGTGCGTCATTTATACATCATATATATATCGATCATATCCTTAACTACTACCTGGCGGTACATGCAATATCCGAAGATCGTTCACGCACCGTCAAGCAATCATCATACATAAATCATACGAGGCATACACTTACCACTTAAGGTAAGTGTATTAACTATCACATCGAGTATGCACACAGCCCTGGAAACATTACAAGGAAGTGGGGCTAGAAACTCACCTGAACGCGATTACGTTCACCGGTTATAGTTAATCCTTTCCGGAGCTGAGTACGACTACTGTACAATCATACATATATTAAATACGGCTCTAGCTCTTCCTATCATCTACTTAATTGGATCATTACATATTAGTTAATCGTTTCTCGATAAACTTTAAAGGTAGCTTTCATATATTATCAAAGTCCAAGCGTTATTGTGTAATTATCTCATTATTTACTAAGTCCAGGGACTGTTCTGTTATTATGTTAAACTTCTAGTTCGTTACCTATTCTTAACGAATTGACTCATCGTAACGAACCGGTTCCTGTAACGAATTGAACCCTTTATAAACAAACTAGTTATTAAACGAATTGGACCCTTTAACGAATCAGTCGCTTAACGAATTGGCCCTTATAATTCGTTATCTCCTTTAACGAACTGACTATCACGAATCAAGGGTGATTCGTTATCTTTTCCCCCTTAAGGAACTGAGCACGAACTGTAGCTAATTCGTTATGCTCCCTTAGACGAATCAACTAGCGAATCACCTTTAATTCGTTAAATTCCCGTTAGCGAACTAGGGTTAGGTCAGGGAATGTCAGAACGTTCTCTGACATCCCTTAACCTCGCATAACCTTTTCCGACGCCGCCGCCGGAAAAACGAGTTTTGACTCGTTTTTCACCGTTTTTCGCCCCGTTCAATCCAAATCTGAGCTAGGGCGATCCCTAAGCTCATCTTAGGCTCGGTTTATACCCGATTCCACCCGCATCTCGTGACTTAAACGTTTTAACGGTGTCGGCTCGTCATTTCGTGATTATATCTAACGGGTTTAAGCTCAAACAACATCATACTATCATTACCTTGGATCGGGATCAGTTTTCCTTGGTGATTTCGGCTAGAGAGAGAAAAACTAGAGAGAGAGCTTAAGTCTGTGTTTTGGGAGGTGTATGGAATGTGTGAAATGAATGATTAATGAGTATTTATGACTTATATAATTATGGATCATAGGCTTAAGCCCATGGTCTTTTCCTTTTTCTTTCATAACCCAAATCCAAAACCCATATCCATTTAACCCAACACTAGCCCGACTCATAATAACTCGTACCATCATTTATTAACCGAAACTAGAAAACGGGATGTTACAAGTCTTCCCTCCTTAAAGAGGTTTCGTCCCCGAAACCTAACTATTACATAAACAAATTCGGATAAAACTTTCGCATCTCTTCCTCCGCTTCCCATGTAGCGTCTGATCACTTGCGATGCTTCCATATCACTTTCACTAAGGGTATAATCTTGTGTCGGAGTTGTTTTTCCTTGCGATCAACTATCTCGATTGGTTGTTCAATGTAGTTCAACTGCTCATCAACCTCAATGTCCATCAACGGCACATGAGATGTGTCATCAGCTAGACATTTCCTCCGATAAGAGACATGAAAAGTAGAATGAATTCCTTCCAACTCCTCTGGCAATTCTAGCATGTAAGCTACTTCGCCCACACGTTCCACAATCTTAAACTGTCCAATGTTCCTCGGACTCAGCTTTCCTCTCTTCCTAAAGCGAATAATTCCTTTCCAAGGCGAGACCTTGAGCATCATGTTATCACCAACGCTAAACTCAATCGGTCGTCGCCGGTTATCAGCATACGACTTTTGTCTATCTTGAGCAGCTTTCATTCTTGCCTTTATCTGATCGAACTTTGAAGAAGTTTCTTGCACAACTTCTAAACTTCCCATCTCCTTCTGACCAATCTCCCCCCAACATACCGGGGTTCTACATCGTCTACCGTAAAGCATCTCAAACGGTGGCATACCAATACGTAAATTACTTAAATTAGTTGAGATAAGTTCAAGGACCAGTTTTTTGACAATTCCTAAAACACAAATTGAAGCATGCACACATACGTATTCTTTCCGATAAAAACGTGAACAACAAACAATACGACTATATCGGAATTTGATTTTGTTTCAAACTCGTTTAATATATATATATTTATATATATATATATATACACGATAACATTCCAATGATTTTTAATTGATCCAAAAACCTTAAATCTTAACCTTTTCTCTACCGCCATCACCACCGCCGCCCTGCAACTAGCCGGAGAAACCGCAGACACCACAGCCACCGCTACGCGAGTCCTCGCCGTCGCCGCTGGTAGCCAGACAACCAACACTCGCTTGCATTCCCTGCACGTACACGTGAGGTCTTTGCTGCAACCGTAACCTGTTGTTGCCGGAAAGCACCAACGCTATCACCATCTCGAGTCGACCTTCCAACCGAACAGCCGTAGAAGGTAACCCAATATCGATTCATGCTGGAAGTTTTGTTTCTATTTGAACAACTGATCCAATAAAAAGAAACACATAATTTATGTTTTGGGGGAGTTCGTTGTGTATTGTTTTTCAAAACAAAACAAACGAATGGAGTTGAGTCCATTGTTGTTGTTTTTCTTTTTAATTGTTCCACTCCTGATCCTCAAAAAAAAAGTTCATATTAAATAGTTATAAAAACATTCTGAACATTTCAAAGTTTGGTTTCAAGAAAGAAAGAAGCAGATTGTATGTTTCATTCATTCCACTCCAATCAATAATAATTGATGATAAAAAAAAGCTAAACCTAATACACTCCTCGTTCTTTTTACTCCTCTAATTATGGAGATGATATTATAATACAAACAATAAAAATAAGGATCCTATAATTACGAGAATATCCTTTACTCCCCCTCAAGTTGGAGCGTGTAGGTCACAAACGCCCACCTTGCAAAGTAGAGTTTGAAGACGTTGGGCTCCCAAAGGCTTTGTAAATAAATCAGCGATCTGTTGATTTGTATTGATATGCAGCTGTAAAACATCGTGGGATTCGACTCGTTCTCGAACGAAGTAGTAATCCATCTCAACGTGTTTCGTCTTTCGTGGAAAACGGGGTTATTGGCAATGTGCTTAACTGCCATATTATCACAAAAGAGAGGTGTGGGTTGGTCTTGAGTGGCTTGTAGGTCGGTGAGGAGCCATCGCATCCAAAGAACCTCGCTAACGGTTGTGGCCATAGAGCGATACTCAGCTTCAACTGAAGAACGAGAAACCACCGACTGCTTTTTTGTTTTCCAAGAAATTGGTGCTCCACCGAGAAGTAGTACATAACCAGTTCGTGAATGTCTTGTAAGTTCGCAACCAAGCCAATCAGCATCACAAAAGGCAGAAAGATTTAAACCACCAAGTTTTGGTAAAAGAATACCCTGACCGGGACTAGACTTGAGGTAGCGTAAAATCCGATTGGCAGCTGTCAAATGATCTTCTCTTGGATCAAAAACAAACTGGCTTAACAAGTTGACGGCGTACGCGATATCCGGTCGTGTAGCTTGTAAATATAAAAGCCTACCAATGAGGCATCGATATTGTTGCGCATCAACTTTAGGGCTTTCTTCACATTGACCAAGCTTCAACCCTTGTTCTATGGGAAAAGAACTCGGTCGACAGCCGAGCATGCCACTATCTTCAATCAAATCTAATGTGTATTTGCGCTGGCTCAAAACTAATCCATCTGTGGTGCGGGCTACTTCGATTCCCAAGAAATACTTGAGCGAACCAAGGTTCTTGATGCTGAATTTTTCATCGAGATATTGCTTTGTCTTTTGAATTTTAGTAGCATTATTTCCTGTTATAATTACGTCATCTACATAAATAAGAATGGCCACGAAGGTAGCTCCATCCCCGAAAGTGAACAGAGAATGATCCGCATGAGATTGCTTGTAACTAGTGGAAATTAGAGAAGCGGTAAACTTGTGGTACCAATTCCGGGAAGCTTGTTTCAAACCGTAAAGGGACTTACGAAGTCGACAAACGCGAGTGTCCCCCTTTTTCGAAAAACCTTGTGGGAACTTCATATAAACTTCTTCATCTAGGTCACCGTGTAAAAACGCGTTGTTAACGTCGAGTTGATGGATCAACCATTCTTTCTTAACGGCGACCGCAAGCAAGGTGCGAACAGTAACTAACTTAGCGACGGGAGTAAACGTATCATGAAAATCAACACCTTCCATTTGGGTGTAACCCTTTGCCACAAGACGAGCTTTATATCTTTCGATTTCACCATTCGGTTTGTATTTAAGTTTGTATACCCATTTGGAGTCGATTGTTCGTATGCCATCCGGCAATGTTTCCAAGGTCCATGTCTTGTTTTCTTCAAGAGCCCGGATTTCTTCTTTCATGCCTAGCTTCCAATTTTCATCTTGCATAGCCTCGTGAAATGACTTCGGCTCATTATGTGTAGTAATAGCCATAAAAAATGCTTTGTGTGAGTTTGAAAATTTTTTATAGGAAATGTAATGGGCTAATGGATGTGTTGTGGTGTTCAAAGGTTCTTGATTGGAAGCAGGTGCGCGGTGATTGATGGATTGTGGCAGATTCACGTGAAAATCATCGAGTCGTTTAGGTCGTGTCTTAATTCTTTGTTGTCTGCTTGTTTCTGGTTCCTCAACATTCACCACAGTTTCAGTTTGTTCTTCATCATGTGTGCCATTTTCTTGCTCCATGTGGGAATCAAATTCATTTGTTTCATTTGATATATTGACATTTTCAACGTGTGGATTTTCATATGGGCTTTGTAGGTTCAGCCCATATGTTGATTCTTCTCTTGCGACTTCTTCATAGTACCAAGGAGGAAAGCTAAAAAGTTTTTCATTCTCAAGTTTATCAATTCGATCTAAATTCAAAAAAGGGAACACCTCTTCAACAAACTTCACATCCCTTGAAACAACTATTTTGTTGTTGATCATGTCAAATATTTTGTATCCCTTTGTTCCCGGTGGGTACCCTAGGAATACCCCGGGACTCCCTCTCCATTCGAATTTATCACCCTTTGTATCAGTGATTCGATAATAAGCAAGACACCCAAATACCCTCATGTGCTCATATTCGGGCTTTTGTTCAAACAATATTTCAAATGGAGTTTTGTTGTCTATGGGTTTAGAAGGAAGACGATTGATTATGTAAGCTGTTGTCAAGACACATTCTCCCTAAAACCTTTTTGGAAGATTTGCCTCTATACGAAGGGCTCACGCGGTTTCAAGTAAATGCCTGTGCTTCCGTTCCACGACACCATTTTGTTGTGGTGTGTGAGGACAAGTGGTCTCAAGTATTATGCCTTGTTCAACATAAAAATCATGCATGCGACTTGAAGTGAATTCTCCCCCGTTGTCACAGCGTATCCTTTTAATCATTTTGCCAAATTGAGTTTTTACCATCTTGTGAAAACTCATTAGAGCATCGCTTGCCTCATACTTATGTTTCAAGAGAAAAAACCAAACGGATCGACTATAATCATCCACAATTGTTAAAAAATAGCTCTTCCCGGTAAGTGAAGGAGTTCTATACCTCCCCCAAATGTCACAATGTATTAAATCGAAACACTCTTTGGTTTTGACGGTGCTCTTGGGAAAAGGTAATCTAGTATGTTTGGCTTTCGCACAAGAATCACAATCTTCGGTTTTAAAGGACGCCTTTTCAACGAAATCAAGATGAGAAAGTTTACTGCTAGAGGTGTGTCCTAGCCTCTTAAGCCACACATCCACAGTGACCACCATTGCACATCTTTCGCTCTGCCATGCCTTGATCCGATACAATCCACTTATACATTTACCTGCTCCAATCAATTCTCTCGAACGCAAGTCTTGCATAAAACAAAAGTCTGGGTAAAAGGTTATGGAGCATTGATGCTCTCTTGATAGTTTGCTTACGGATAAAAGATTACATTTAAACTTTGGAACATGAAGTACATCTTTTATTAAGATCCCGTACCAGTGACGGGCACAGATTCACCATTTGGTATTAAGACCGGTGGCTCACTGGTCGAAGCCCTTCTCTTATCGAGCCATTCGGTATATTGAGTTATGTACTCGGTACATCCCGAGTCCAAAATCCAGTCATCTTCTTTATTTTCTTTTTCTGCAAGATATCTCAAAAGAGCATGATATTGCTCAGAATTTAAGTTAGGTAGCGGACTTACATTCGGATCCGACTCGCCACAACCGGCTTCTGGTCTTATTGAGTCTTGCTTCGCTTTCCCTGGCCACCACTTTGGATAGCCAATTCTTTTAAAACATCCCTCCTTGTTATGGCCATCTCTTCCACAGTGATCACAATGCTCCTTGTCGTCCCACCTTGTTGTGCTCATCTTCTTGTTTTCACTTTTAGGGCTTTTGATATTTTTGATTTATATATATATATTTGATGATAGTAGGTTGTGGTAATGAAAGAATGGATAGACTAGTTGATCAGATGTTAGGATTCATGACCTGCTCTGATGTCATTTCAAAGTTTGGTTTCAAGAAAGAAGCAGATTGTATGTTTCATTCATTCCACTCCAATCAATAATAAGTGATGATAAAAAAAGCTAAACCTAATACACTCCTCGTTCTTTTTACTCCTCTAATTATGGAGATGATATTATAATACAAACAACAAAAATAAGGATCCTATAATTACGAGAGATCCAATAATTACGAGAATATCCTTTAGAACATGAGTTTCTTTTTGTTGGGTAAAACTCTATATTGGTTATAATTAGCCTTTAAAAATTTGAAACTTGATTAGAAGGTTGTTCGTATATTAAATAGATCACCGTCCACTTATATAATGTATAAAATGCCCGAAAAAACTATAATTTAAGTTACCATAATATTGTAGGTTCTCGTGACGTTTAATCAAGCTTAAGTCTTTTTACGATTTTTGCTACTCGCTTATAAGGTACGGATTCCGTGTTTCTCTTGTTTTAGCTTTATATTGTTTTCACCGATCTCGTAGTGTACGGATTCTGTGGTCTTTTACTGGTAGCGTAAATATTGTTTTTCATCATTCTCATAGTGTACGGACTTTGGGGTCTTGCACTTGTAGCGCCATACCGTGTCTTTGCTATCTAGTATATGAGTTCTTGAGTTATTGATCGCGTTATAATTATTGAGTTGATTCATAGTATCTTGTCACCATTAATTAAATAGTTTCGCTCTTTATTTATTGCAAATTGTTATTGTTATATTGTCATGCATGCGATATATAATATTTTATTGCACTCATTGTCGCATGTTCCTAATAGTCCATTGTACATTGACTGATTGTTATTGAGACATATTATATTGATATTGATCATTGTTATTGTATTTTATTTGACCTCAATACCCGAGCATTTATCCACCTATGGGGACGTAGGGCGTCAATCGAGGCACCTTTGACGTGCTCTATCTGTGGCGGAGTGATTAGTCCACAGCGTCTCTATTTTATTGTGCGATGAGAGCACTTACTGATATACTGATTACTGAGAGGCGTATGGATCGATCCTAGGTAAATTGTTATTGGAGTGAGATGGTTAGGTGTGTGTGTGTCCACATTCCTATCTCACTTAATTATTGGTGCATTAGTCTGCAGCTAATGTACTTACTGTTACTGTTACTGGTTCACATGGGTATTGCCAATATATTGTTATTGTACTGCTTCATAACTGATAGTTCAACGTATTGTTACTGTTATCGGCCCGCAAACTGTAATTGCTTCTTCTTTGATTGTTCATCGTATCGTTTTTAATTGTATATTGTTACTAATATTTTCCTCCGTTACTGGGCAATTTTTGGCTCATCCTAGGTAAATTGTTATTGGAGTGAGATGGTTAGGTGTGTGTGTGTCCACATTCCTATCTCACTTAATTATTGGTGCATTAGTCTGCAGCTAATGTACTTACTGTTACTG
This sequence comes from Bidens hawaiensis, assembly GCF_021521415.1. Classification (NCBI taxonomy): domain Eukaryota; kingdom Viridiplantae; phylum Streptophyta; class Magnoliopsida; order Asterales; family Asteraceae; genus Bidens; species Bidens hawaiensis. The sequence goes on from NW_027492658.1 coordinate 338,853, forward strand.
TTACTGGTTCACATGGGTATTGCCAATATATTGTTATTGTACTGCTTCATAACTGATAGTTCAACGTATTGTTACTGTTATCGGCCCGCAAACTGTAATTGCTTCTTCTTTGATTGTTCATCGTATCGTTTTTAATTGTATATTGTTACTACTATTTTCCTCCGTTACTGGGCAATTTTTGGCTCATCCGTGTTTTTTTTTTTTTTTTTTTTTTTTTTTGTTTCCTTTAATTTGTTACAGGTACTCAAGGGAATCAGGGGAATGTGTGATAAAAGTGTAAAAGGCTAGAAATTGGAAAACAAGGAATTTAATAATTTATTTTGAGTGAAACAATTTTATTTATTTTTCGTTGTCAAAAATGTTAAATTTTTTTGTGGTATTGAATGATTTTAACTTTTAAATTTGGATTTTATTTATCGTATTGAGTGACACGTCGGCCCTAACCGGGCTGGGGTGTTACAGATATGATATCAGAGCTTAGGCTCTTTCCTGTCGAAACTTATTTTTTTTTATAAATCTAAATAAATAAGACATGTGAGGATTGGGTAGACGTTGGGCTAGGATTTCATCTCTTATTTTATTCTTCATCCGATTCGTTTCATGAACTATTCGTTCTGATATAAAAACGTTCTAATCCTCTGTTATAGATGCCTCCACATCGCGATCCTAATAATTCCGGTGGAGCAAACCTGCCTGATCCAGCTCTTATAGCTGCTGTCACTCAAGCTGTTACTGCTATGCTGCCGAACATCATTAATGCCCTACAAAACCAGGGAGGAGGCGCCGGAGGAAATCCACCTATAGGTATTCATAATTGGCTAGAGAAATTTCAGAAGCAGAAACCCAAACCTTTCACTAAGGCCGCCACACCAACTGTAGCAAGAGACTGGATTGCTCACATTGAGAAGATATTTCGTGTGCTAGGAGTTGAAGACCAATACAAGGCGAGATTGTCATCGTATAAGCTTGAAGAGGATGCACAAACTTGGTGGGAAGGTGTGCTAACCAAAAGAGGAGGAGATCAGTTTGTTGAAAATTTATCTTGGGAAGACTTTTGTTCTATTTTCTTTGAGACGTATTTCACTACTGTGGATAAGAGCCACTACACTCGGGAGTATCATAGCCTTCGTCAGCGAGATGACGAATCACTTTCTGAATTCACTGACCGATTCTACCTGTTGATTGGATTCCTTGGAGCAGCCGCCGGAACACCTGAGGAACAAGCAGAAAAATACCAATGGGCTGTATGTGACCGGATTCGTAGATCTATCATTCATTCAACTTTTGCTACCGTTGCAAAAGCTGTTAAAGCTGCAAAGAAGGTTGACATGGAAAGGCAGGCATTTCTTGGAAGTTCTGGTGATAGCCGGAAGAGAAATAGGGATGGGAACCGTACTGGCGAGTCATCTCAAGGGTCATCAGGAAAACAGACTAAACTATGGCAAGGTAGGACCCAAAACCAGCAACCGACCCAAGCTCAACCCTTAAACCAGAACACTACACTGATTCCTTTATGTGAACATTGTAACAAACATCACCCAGGCGTCTGCCGCCGACTTACTGGAGCTTTTCTTAGGTGTGGGGAGATGGGGCATATGATTAGAAATTGCCCTCTGGCCAGAAACCGAGCAGATGACACTACTAGAGGAGCTACTGCGCCACCTGCTACCGGAGAACGAGTGTTTACACTGACTGCTGGAGAAAACGCAAATACTCCATGTATCAATTCTTAATTATTCCTAATATTCGTGCTCTGCATGTGCTCATTGATTCTAGTTGTTCGTGTCTCAGTAGTTATCGATACACTAGGTGGTACTCTTTCTAGTCTGATTTGTTTTCTTTAACTGATGTGCCTTATACGTGCTAATTGATATCGGCGTAACCCACTTTGTGTTCTTGCAATTTCTGCCCAACATCTTAAAATGAGTGCCTCTTCAACTCCTTGTTCTTTTAGTTGTTACCTCTCTGTCAAAAGTAATAGTCTATCTATTGTATAACATTGTTCCTTATTTTAGCAGTCTTAAATTTCGAGGCCGAAATTTTTTTGGGGGGTAGAGTGTTGAAATATCCGAACGTGTAGTGAATTATAACGTAAATTTCGAGGACGAAGTTTCTTTTAAGAGAGGTAGAATTGTAATATACCAAAATTCGAAACAATAAAATAATAAAATAATAAATGTCGATTGTTAGAAGATTGATAAACCGATGAACCGTTAATAAACGAAAAAATCATGACTTACATATAAATGCTATATTTAATATCAAATAATAATAATAATAAGATGTTAAGGATGGTTAAATACAAGGGTTAAAACGTAAATTACTTAAATTAGTTGAGATAAGTTCAAGGACCAGTTTTGGCAATTCCTAAAACACAAATTGAAGCATGCACACATACGTATTCTTTCCGGTAAAAACGTGAACAACAAACAATACGACTATATCGGAATTTGATTGTGTTTCAAACTCGTTTAATATATATATATATATATATATATATATATATATATACACATATATATATATACACACGATAACAATCCAACGATTTTTAATTGATCCAAAAACCTTAAATCTTAACCTTTTCTCTACCGCCATCACCACCGCCACCCTGCAACTAGCCGGAGAAACCGCGGACACCACAGCCACCGCTACGCGAGTCCTCGCCGTCGCCGCTGGTAGCCAGACAACCAACGCTCGCTTGCATTCCATGCGCGTACACGTGAGGTCTTTGCTGCTACCGTAACCTGTTGTTGCCGGAAAGCACCAACGCTATCACCATCTCGAGTTGACCTTCCAACCGAACAGCCGTAGAAGGTAACCCAATATCGATTCATGCTGGAAGTTTTGTTTCTATTTGATCCAATAAAAAGAAGCACAAAATTTATGTTTTGGGGGAGTTCCCTGTGTATTGTTTTTCAAAACAAAACAAACGAATGGAGTTGAGTCCATTGTTGTTGTTTTTCTTTTTAATTGTTCCACTCCTGATCCTCAAAACAAAAGTTCATATTAAATAGTTATAAAAACATTCTGGACATGAGTTTCTTTTTGTTGGGTAAAACTCTATATTGGTTATAATTAGCCTTTAAAAATTTGAAACTTGATCAGAAGGTTGTTCGTATGTTAAATAGATCACCGTCCACTTATATAATGTATCAAATGCCCGACAAAACTATAATTTAAGTTACCATAATATTGTAGGTTCTCGTGACGTTTAATCAAGCTTAAGTCTTTTTACGATTTTTGCTACTCGCTTATAAGGTACGGATTCCGTGTTTCTCTTCTTTTAGCTTTATATTGTTTTCACCGTTCTCGTGTACGGATTCTGTGGTCTTTTACTGGTAGCGTAAATATTGTTTTTCATCATTCTCATAGTGTACGGACTTTGTGGTCTTGCACTTGTAGCGCCATACCGTGTCTTTGCTATCATAGTATATGAGTTCTTGAGTTATTGATCGCGTTATAATTATTGAGTTGATTCATAGTATCTTGTCACCATTATTAAATAGTTTCGCTCTTTATTTATTGCAAATTGTTATTGTTATATTGTCATGCATGCGATATATAATATTTTATTGCACTCATTGTCGCATGTTCCTAATAGTCCATTGTACATTGACTGATTGTTATTGAGACATATTATATTGATATTGATCATTGTTATTGTATTTTATTTGACCTCAATACCCGAGCATTTATCCACCTATGGGGACGTAGGGCGTCAATCGAGGCACCTTTGACGTGCTCTATCTGTGGCGGAGCGATTAGTCCACAGCGTCTCTATTTTATTGTGCGATGAGAGCACTTACTGATATACTGATTACTGAGAGGCGTATGGATCGATCCTAGGTAAATTGTTATTGGAGTGAGATGGTTAGGTGTGTGTGTGTCCACATTCCTATCTCACTTAATTATTGGTGCATTAGTCTGCAGCAAATGTACTTACTGTTACTGTTACTGGTTCACATGGGTATTGCCAATATATTGTTATTGTACTGCTTCATAACTGATAGTTCAACGTATTGTTACTGTTATCGGCCCGCAAACTGTAATTGCTTCTTCTTTGATTGTTCATCGTATCGTTTTTAATCGTATATTGTTATTGCTATTTTCCTCCATTACTGGGCAATTTTTGGCTCATCTGTGTTTATTTTGTTTTGTGTTTCCTTTAATTTGTACAGGTACTCAAAGGAATCAGGGGAATGTGTGATAAGAGAGTAAAAGGCTTGAAATTGGAAAACAAGGAATTTAATAATTTATTTTGAGTGAAACAATTTTATTTATTTTTCGTTGTTAAAAATGTTAAACTTTTTTGTGGTATTGAATGATTTTTAACTTTTAAGTTTGGATTTTATTTATCGTATTGAGTGACGTTGTTACATATATATATATATATATATATATATATAGCAATTTAACAATAACAATTCCGTATAGTCTCCTACCAGTAACAAATTAACCTTTTTGCAAATTACAAAACACTAACAATCGTAGCAAGTAAGAATTGATTAAGACTTAAAACATAGATATCGGGAATATCTGTGATATATCGGTCAAATATTAGTCCAATATCGGTCAATATCTTTGATATTATCGGTACCAATATTCTGATTTATGTATCGTCAATGGACCGATAACCGATATATCAGTGATATGTCGATGATATATCGGCGATATCGACTGCATATATTATAAATAATATATATATATATATATATATATATATATATATATATATATATATATATATATATTTAAATAAATAATATATTAATTTTTAGTATATCCATACTTTATAGAATTTTTAAATCTAATATTTGGTGGTATTAGTTTTTAATTTAATAAGATGTTATAACCCGTTTAAGAAAGATATGAGTTTGATTAGATTCATACCCATGAATTCGGGTCAATGCATGAGAATCCTCAATTTAAAAATCAAGAAAATCTGGTGACTCCAAAAAAAAAGGGGAGCGACCACATCACGACACGTATGATTTTATTGTTTTCGTTTATATATATAATATATATAATAGATAGATACATCACTACGCCCTGCTTGCGGTGCGCACATATAATGTATATATGTGTGAACCCTTGGGTGGGCAAAAGTAAAATTGCACTAATTTTGACGTTATTTTACTAATCACGTGAAAATAACGTTAAAAGTGGCGGAAGGTTAATCAGGCATCATGTGGTGGCGTTGATAGCCGAAAGACAAGGGCACATGCACCAATCAGCCGGTGTCCCGATGATTGAGTGTTATGTGTCTTATGTCCAAGGCTTGATTCAAAACTACTATCGAGCCGGGGGTCTCACCGGAAGCAGCCTCTCTATCCCTATGGGATAGAGGTAAGGCTGTCTACATCTTACCCTCCTCAGACCCTACCATAGCATTGTTATTGGTGGGATATACTGAGTACGATGATGATGATGATGATGATAGATACATCACTCCCTCTTGTTATGCGGGTCATGTACAGACAATATAACTTATCCGTAACTGTGGATCATGTAAAGTTATAGGAGTTTAATCGATCCTACACCATAAATGTTTCATAAACCATAACATATTATTTGAACAATGAGTTTCTAAAATTGAAACAATTCCAGGTCCAAAACAACGGGATCTAAATAAAAACTTCTAATGTATGAAATAGCCCAGAGTGAAAGTATAGAGAACTTAAACAACTATCAAATAAAGAAAAAAGACAAAAGAATATTATTCTCTCTTGTTGCATCATGGCAAGCTAATCGAAACGGTTGTTGGTTTATAATGCAACCAAAGATTGACACATGAACGATGAATGTGGTTATGGAAATTATTGAGGCTTCAGACAATACCCTGTACTCGAACATGATAAGGCGGGCCTCTACAGAAAACGGGCTCATCAGGAAAAGTAGAATGAGCCCGGGCCCGCAGAACATCATTCGGGTCATCTATCATTGCAGCAGCTAACAATGTGTATTCGCCCGGTACCAAAAAATAAAGAGAGAATGGATGTTTGATTTCTTTGAAAGGAGGAATCTCCACCTTTACACCATTTAAAGTACCTATGGTAATAAACAACTATTAGTGATATCAGGATCAAACTGTTTGCTTTGTTTATATGTATAAACCTAGGAATGTAAACGAGTCAAGCCGTTCATGAGTTTGCTTGAGATCGGCCTGCTAATATCTTGAATCGAGCCAAGCTTTAACGAGCTCGAGACTTAAAGTAAGCTTGTTAATTAAATTAAATGAGCCTGATCCCGAGCTCGAGCTTTACTTATCGTCCTCGGGCTGCCTCACGAGCCTATTACTGATATTAATAGGGATTGCTTTTGGTGTGAGAGGGAAAAGATAATAAGTTACACTTTTGTAACTTAACTTATTGAAAACTTATATGGAGTTTTCATAAGGAATCCCAAACACCCGTTATTACTTATAAAACCATAATAAAGTCAACTAAATAAATAATAATAATAATTTATGTTACGCACAAAAATTATTACTAAATTATATATATAAAAAGATAATTATAATGTATTTGAATTAGTTGATATATAATAAACGAGCCGAGCTTGAAAAACTACTCAAGATCTGAGCCCCTGCTTTTGAAATAGAACTAAAACGAGTCGAGCTCTAGCTCGAGCTTTCGTAAACGATCCAAGCTCGGGCACGTTTACACCCCCTACTTGCTTTAATATTTTCGTTTTTTGGTCACGCTTACATTTGTGGGTCCCGCTGATGGGACCCACAAAGTTTTCATTAAGTTGGCATGTGCTAAATGCCAAGAAAAAAAAATCAAACATGGTCAAAGTTGCCTACACATCAGCTGCCAGGTCATTGTTTTTGACCCGGTAGCGCGTTAGCAAAACCATAAATCTGAGATTAGTCTTGTTACCTGCCCATAAAACTGTAGGATTGTTGCCTTCAATGCAGTTCTCACCTGTCACATCTCTACATGTAACACTAAGACTCATTTTAATTGACTCCTTAGAATTATTCCTAACCTTAACTTCCATAGCACTCATATAATTCGCCAACACATAACCTTTAGCCAAATCTTCAAAGTCAACTTCCTTAGCAAGCCTAAAACAAAAGGTCAACGGGTCGGGTAACAAAACTTCCATTACTGATGACTGAAGGGCTGCTTGTGTGGCATCTTTAATATGCAACTCTCCCGAGCTGTTTCGGCCCGATTGCCACCTCACTTTAATCTTTGATATCATATCCTTAACTAAAGTATTAAGCTCAGACTTGGAAGTTGCATGTGAATTATTATTATTATTATTAACTAACACCAAACCGTCAAGAACGGGTAGTTTGAAATGCTCCAAGGGTATGAGAACCCGAGAGGTGTAATCTCTGTCTATTCTTGTTTTCGGGTAAGTGAACTCTGAATAATTTTCATTATTTGTATTTTCCAGCTGGACCGAGACACTGACCTCAAACACCACATCAGACGGGTTATGTAACTCGAGTTCAAGAAACCGTAGGCCCCACCGTCCTCCAAACGGGTCGGTTTTAACCAATATGTCTGTTTTTTGATGTAAAATGTTTTCAGAAATTTGAGCTGGGATTTCCATCTTTATCAAACGGGCCTTCATGAACTACAGCCCTTGCCGAACGCATATGTTTAGGGGAGTGACTAGACGTCGACCAGGCGGCAATGTGCCGCCATCGGGTGGATGCTCTCCTTGGTTTCCACTAGGCCCTGACATAAAGAAAGAAAAAGTCAACATGGTCAAAGCTACACATCAAAGATTGAAACTTTATTATTGAAGGAAAATAACTTAAGAATTTTGAAGTCAACATGATCAAAAGGTTTGTGAGTAACTAATTCTCAGATGCAGCATATCAAAAAAGTCAACATGATATAAAAGTCAATCTGGTCAAAAAATCTGACCAAAAATGTCAAAAGTTAGAAATGATAATCAGTTAACTACCTGCATAATAAACTAACAACATGGGGCTGCTTCCATCTGACCCAATTTCCCATGCTTTCACAGGCACTGGAATAATAACCTCAGCGCCCGGTTTTAACGGTAATGCAGATTTCAAATTCTCATAACCAACAGAAATAACAGCATGCTGATTCTTCCCAGATAACAAAATATGTGCTTGCTCAACTGGAACCGTACCCGCATTAGCCAAGTTAATATACAACTTCCGAATCTCACCTTCGTATAATATAATCGAGCTATCGCCACCAACAACGTGTGAAACTAGCAATGGCATTTGAGGTATGATAAGAATATTAGGAACAGTTATATTTTTCAACTTCACCGACCACCCACTAGACCGAAACGGGTCACAAATAATGAGCCCTTGAGCCGCCCCGAGGATTAAGTTGTCAACATCTTTGAAAAGATGTTCGGTTGTTACACCAAAACAATGAACAATGCATCCGGTTATACTTACCGGGCCTTCTTTAGTTGGTACACCTGATAAACTAAGTACTTTGGAAGTGTTGGAAGTTAAGGTCACGGTAACGGGAAACGCGTCGAAGTTTCCAGAATGTACCGAGAGGTAAATACTGTTGACTATTAAGTCAAACCCGCACGGGTTTGCTAATTCAACTAATACTTTTACGGGCTCACCGATGACCCATATTAGGCTGTGTTTAGTCGTGGAAGTTGAGTCTTTTTTTGGTAAATGGTGTGTAGATAAATGGGCCTGAAGGGACTGCTCCAGCCCACCAATCTTCTCGTTTTGGGTTTCGCTTAAAAATATCGGCTTGTGACGAATGAACCGGAAATGAATGTAACCTGAGAAATCAGGAATGATATTTAGTCTGCAATTTGTACATTTAGTTGTAAAATAAACTGTAAGGGTGAGCATGGGTCAGTTTTGGCCCAAAACTATAACCATAACCGAGCTATTGGTTAAGTGGAGAATGATAACTGATCGGTTATGGTTAAGCCGGTTTTACAAGTTGATTCGGTTCGGTTATGGGTCGGTTAACTGTGAACTAGAATTGGTCATAAAATGTTTTGTCTGACTAAAATAGCCCAAAACAATGAAATTGGGCCTCAAAGTTTAGGCTTAACTTTTTAACCAATTACTAAACCGTTATTAGATAGTTGGGCTTGAATAATTTGAGCTTTACCATTTGACATTTGTAAACCTGCTACCATAGCCAACCCGCCAATTTCGCTTTTCAAAGAAATTCAAAACCGAGCCATCAGTTTTTGGTTTGGTTCGGTTATATCTGTTCAGTTAATTCGGTTATGGGTCGTTAATACAGTTTTCTGCATTAAATAGTTAAAATAAATGATGTAATTTATGTACCTTATGAAAGGTAAAGCAGGATCAGGGCAATGAGTACCAGAAGGAAGTCGGTCTGCAGAATTAACAAGAGCAGTTACAAGTCCATTTTGGGCAGGGGGTGTAATTAAAGGATAATAAGATCTTAACAAACGGGCAGCAGCACTCCATGCTGCAAGTGGATCACCCGCCCGAACAGCAGATAAAAGTATTTCTTTTAAAACAATCATCTGCAATGTGCTCCATTGGGACTCAAATAAAGATACCACCATTTGTTGACGCATCTTCCAGTTATCAGTAACAATTTCCTTGCATAATTTACATACTTTATATTAAATTTTATGCAAGAATCTGAATTTTATGCAGGGCGGGTAACATGACTAAACGTGTACTTTGTGTACAGGTCGAAACGTGTTGGGTTGACCCGAGATGACAACATTCTTTTTGTGCAAAAGTATTGATTCTGTAAAAATACTTAATGCAAAATATGCTTTAAAACTATCTTATTTTGATAATGATCCTAAGTTTTATAACAAAAAGATTTACAGGTGTAAAGAGAAGTGATATATGGGTTGGGTTGAACCAAATTTTTTTCTACAAAATTATTAGCTTTTTATAAATATTGGTGTGTCATTTATCGTTCAAAAACCATATTTTCTCTTTAATAATAAATTTTTTTATAAACCATAATTTATTTATGAGGTTTTATGGATTAACTACGCTTTGCTTTGGAAGGGTTTTGACCCATTTGACCGGTTTTCTTTGTATACTTTTTATTAACCATTTGACCCATTCAAATAATACATAGCCCGTATCAACCAATGCATAAGTAAATGAGTCGAAAATGTCACCAATGCTAGAATATCCCAAATATATTCAAACTAATATAAACAGTGTAATAAGTTATAACTCACAGTGGAAACATTGTGTAAAGGAGTGGTAGCTCGACTTTGAACACGATAAACTTTTGTAGTGATTGCCAATACTTGTAAGGCACTAGAAGCAGCTAAATTATTTTGGTGCTGCAGATATAGTTTTGCCACCTGTCGGGAGAAAAACGCAGCTTTTCTATGGTAACCAAGATTTCCAAATAACCGAGCTATTTCAACATACAATATCAGTCTGTCATTTGGATCAATCAAAGATTTTGCTCCATCTGAGGCAATGGTCAACAGCTCAACAACCTCTTTAACCATTTCCGGTCTGCCCAATACATAAATATGACAAGGGAAAATAACTTAGATCGTTCACTGATATAATACAAAGAACTCTTTTATATTATGTACCTGCAGATAATCTTGCCAATTTCAAAGTAGCTTCAAGTTCAAAACTAAGAGGTGAAACCCTGCGCAATTAAATTAAATAACTTAGAAGTTTACAGGTTTTCTTTTTGTATTACAAGAGGTACCTCGGATCACTTTCTTGCATGATCGACTTGCGATAATGCATAATGACACCATTGTATCGATACTTCACCTCTTCCACTAAACTGGAATCTTTCTGTCCTATTTTACCCATCTTACAAAACCACATTAAACAAAAGAATAATTATAAGTTATAACTATTATGTATAACAACTATGCATCAAAAAATGTATAATAAACTTACCAAATACGCACAAACACCGCCTTCTAATGCACCAGCATACCAGAAATAATCCCCAATCATTCTAGAAAGTTCTAAAGCGGTACAACAATGGTTATGAGCATCAAGTGGTGAACCAGCAAGTAAACAATAATCCCCTATAGCTTTCTGGGCACGCGCATTTCTCCTTTTTTTCGCTTTAATTGCCTGGAAAAATTGCTGATAAAACAAAATCCGTTAAGTTTCTGTTATTAAGCGCTTCCTTGATTACTAAAATTATAACATTGCAATAATCATAACTATTAAGACACCTGAAATATTAAACCTCCTCTGCACTTAAACTGGCTTGAGTATCTAAAGGCGTCTTGAGAAGGGTCCCACTAGATTCAGCTGCAAGCACCCATTTTTTTCGAATTCCATTAAAAGCGAAGCAGCGATATCTTGCATCATTGTTTGCAGGTGAAATTCTTGAGTTCTTTGGTCAGCAGGAGGAAATAAAACCAGTTTATTTGGTTTATTGCTTTCTTTCTCTAGCTGCAATAAGAGATCAGGAAAACCATGTTAAGTAAAGGAGTATTTAGAATTGCTTACTATAACTACTTATGTGCTTATTGTGTTTTGATGCAGCAATAAATCTACTTTCAAACAAATAATATAATATCTATATTCAACAATTTCCGCCAGATTACGCTCACAATTCACATGTAGGTATGCAAATGAGCCGAGCCGCTCGTGAGCTACTTGAGTTGAGATTGATAAAAAAAGCTCGAAATGATCCGAGCCTCAAATAAAGCTCGTTTAGTTATCGAGCTCTATATGGGAAGATCATTCAGGCTGGTCAAGCCTAATTTATTTTTAAGGTTTTTACTCTTAAGTACTTTTATTTATTTATTTCACACTGCATAGTCGAGGTTTGGCTTGTTTATGGTACTGCACACGAGCTTGGCCGAGCTTAGAGGTGTCTCACAAAAACATATAAATCCAATTAAACATTTATAATAATTAATTAATAAGAAATAAACGAACCGGCTTTTATTACATCCCCACAAATGCACAATTAAAAATGATCTGTGAATAAATTCGATAAGCTCAACCTGAGAATCAGCAGGGGAGAAGGCGAAACAGCGTTGAACAAAGGACGAGGCGTACGCATTACACGCCTCAAGAAACTGCAACAAGACGCTTTCGAGATCGGGAGAGGAAGGACAGTGGCATATCCCAATGACTGCATGGATTTTCCTGTAGGCTTGGAAATCCTCCCAGGGACTCAAGGGCGATTCGCGTATTTGAAGCGGAGGGTACCGGAGTCCCATGATTGCTGGGAGAAGGGTGATTTCTTACGTGCAGAGTAGAAGGAGCTGAGTGCTGCAAGTTCTACGCTGCGGTGTTGGCCGAGCATGGCCACGTATTTACGGAAGTAGGGAGGGGTGATCGGGCCGATCAGGATCACAACAATGCGGATCATCGAGCAGGTTTCGATGCTCACGTCGGGTTCCATGGCTTCGCCGGAGGTGGTGGTGATCGGAATGACGGTTACAAATGATATTATTATATAACTTCTGTTACATTTCAGGTTAATATTAATATTCTATGCATTTGACTTGTTAAAATACGTCAATGGTTATGGTTGAGCTAAAATACATATATATATATATATATATATATATATATATATATATATATATATATATATATAGTTTTAGAAATGAGAACTCGTATCAAACGGATCCTGATTAAACTCAAACTAGTTAGTGGTATTGGAACCGTCTCGTCGAACTCTTTGATATGACATTTTGGGTTTTCATTTTTCGATTTCAAACATGTAGATTTAGATTATTTGTTCAGATGTCGGCTAAGTTAATAAACACATATTCCAAAGCCGACTAATTAAGAGTCAAGGATATCGGCTAAAAATACATGGTTGTAAGCTAAGTTTAGCTGTGTGTGACACGTATCAAATTTTAATTGGTTTAAAGTGGGTCCATCAACTTTTTATCAACTTCACTGCCCATAAAATGTCAGCTAAGGCTCAGCCGGCTTCTCTGACATGTCGATTGTTTATTAGACCAAAACTCAATGGTTAGGGACACGAAGCCTAAAAATATGCATGTCTATATTTGAAAATATTTTGGTAATTCACCCTTTTATTTATCATTTTCTTTTTTTATTTATTTTCGTCATCGTGTATTTTTTCATCTTTTACTCAACATTGTGTTATATTACTTAGCATTGAGTTATATTTTGTTCAACATTGTGTTATATTTTATGATTTATTATGTTCTCGTACCCTTCTAAGATTAATTTATGAGACTCTGTAGAATGACTTAACCCAAAACACAAAAGTTTATTTTATATTATTATTACTATAGAATATGAGGTAAATCAGTGCCAAAAGATAAATTTTTAACTTTTTTACAAAAGAAGTGTATATTATTTGTTTTTGTTGTATTATAGTTGTTTATAACGTCACGAACATAAGTGACACCGGATGAATTTGCGTCAGCTTGTCGTCATAACGCTCACGTTTTACATCAATTGGCTCACATCTTTTCTGATCCAATGTCTTAAAACATAAGTTTGAAATTCAATAAAACTTTACAGAGTTGAATTTTTTTTAACGAATATGACAAAAGGTGGGACTGGTGGTAAGAATTTTTTATGTGAGATTATTAATCGGTCAACTGCAAAAATATGAAATTATTAAAATCCAGTTTGCCTTATTTATTTACATTTTATTTTAATAACTTGGAAATATTAACTTGTATATATGTACAGGTGTGAAAAAGGAACACAAAGAAACATAAAAAAAAAAAAGAAAAAAAGAAAACCAGAGCAAGATGTGAATTAGATTTTCGGTTAGGTTTCTAGCCGTATCCAAATTGTGAATTTGGTTTGTGGTTCTAATATTATCAAAGAACAACAGGCGGATGCAAAGTATATATTACAAGGGTAGGCTAAGGTTCACCGTCCATTTCTAATTTGCAGTGTTATAAATAGCCTAATTTTCTTATTTCAATTTAAAACTTCATGCCTTAGGTATAAACCAATTAAATCTAAATCTAATTCTAATTGATTTTTTTATTTTAATGTATCATGCAATCGTGAATCAACTTCTGACTCTTAAACACCGTTTCAACTTCTTATATTTTGTCTCCCATTGCGTCCCAGTGCCCGCTACTTACCCTCGTCCATCCTTATCGTGCCCATACAAAAAAAATTACGTATCAATGTCCGGAAGATACATCTTTTTTAAATCGGTTTTGAAATAATATACGTATTAAATTATTATATGCATATGTTTGTAAGATTAGCCCAAACCCAATAGCAAAGGCAGGCTTGTCGAATAAATAATTAAATAGATTATTATTAATTATTATTATTCTTTTTGAAGTGTTGGATTACACAATTAACCCTTACGTAAACGATATCTTCACGGTTTAGAACCCTAAATCACGATCTCCGGCCATAAGAAGTTTTAGTGTAAGTGATTGATGAATTATACAACTAATTTAACTAGTGGTTTTATTTACCTGCATGCATACTAGCCATGGTTTCTAAAAATCCCGATTAGACGCTGATTATGTTGGAAATATGGACCGGTCCGCTTAAGTCAACGCGGCCGACCGGGTTATGACCCGTAAGAGTTACACCTTGGGCAACGAACAATAAATCCGCTTAACTTGTTTAACCGGTAATAACGAACTTTTAATGGTATTTATTATTTATACTAAATATAAATAATAAATATATATTAGTTTATTAGATAAACCAATTACGGGCTTTTAAACGCGATATAGATCGAGTTTGGTTGGAGATCCGGTTATTGTTCATCAAATATTATAATTATGATATTTTATTATATCATAATTATTATCCATATTTAACTAACAAATACTTGAAGAACAAGATATATATTACTATTATATATATCAATTATGATTTATGCATGAGCACTCCAAGGATCTCTCGTAAGATCTCAGGAGCTTTTTGACTCACGCAAATAATCGAGCGACCACCTCCGCTGCCCACTATCAATTACCGGAGGCTGCTGCAGCTACAAGCCTCTGCCGTTACCACGCTTGCTGTCATCCAACGCTTCCGTTGCCACTGCCGCTAACGCGCCATCGCCACCGGGTGTCACTTGTTTTCGGTTCGTAGACAAGCATCGTTCGTTGTACTTCGGTGTCTCAACCGGTTAATCATTAACCGAGGTATTATTTATCTCATCGGTAGTTAACAATATATCGTATATTATTACTCGTACTCGTATTGTTTGTAACCGGATCTTGTACGGTTCCATTATATGGTGATTACTAGTTTTATATTCCGCTGCGTA
Organism: Bidens hawaiensis; assembly: GCF_021521415.1. Lineage (NCBI taxonomy): Eukaryota > Viridiplantae > Streptophyta > Magnoliopsida > Asterales > Asteraceae > Bidens > Bidens hawaiensis. The sequence goes on from NW_027492658.1 coordinate 354,023, forward strand.
TTCTATTATTAATGTGATTAATAATTATGAAACTAATTTTATTAAACCGGGTTTAAAAGTTAAACCATTGACTGATCACCACTAGAACCCAACAAATTATTATTCTTATTATTATTATTATTATGTGGATGTTGATGATCTAAATATATTTCCAAGTCTTTTTTAAAATACAGGGAGGATTGTTGGAATGTCTACAACATCCGGCACTGAGGACTGGGCGGCCTTTGAGGAATGGATGGGAGAATACCACAGATTTTACAAAGACGAAAAAGAGACGGCAGAAAAATTCAAGACGTTTCAAGGAAAGCTCCGTAAAATAGAGGCTCAAAAATCATTACCAGAACATTTCCAGATTTATGGTTTGAATGGGTTTTCGGACGTGACTCTTGAAGAGTTCCAGAGAGACTTCCTACGAAAACCTGTTGGTTACGTCCCTTATTACGACGACGAGGCAGAAGAAGAAGAAGAAGAAGAAGAAGAAGAAGAAGAAGAAGAAGAAACTAGTGATGAGGAGGCCGACGCAAAACGTCCTTGTAAGTTTTTACCCCTTCAAAATGATATCTTTGATTCAAATAATGGTTTGATAATAATAATTATAACAATGTCAGGGGATGAAAATGATACCAAAGAGATAGAGGAGGCTGTCAAACGCCAAAGAGTTGGGGGCGGTAAGTTAGTTTTTATTAACACACAAGATACAAAAGATTAACATCATTAATTCAAATTCTTTGAATTAATCATACGCTTATTTTATGCCTTGATGTTTGCACCTATTATTGGAAAATGTCTATATTCATTATACATTTATTTTGTCATATTCTACTCCATAATTCTAGCTCTGTATTATGGTTATATATTGTAAGTTACTTTATCAATAGTATAATGAATTGCAATTGCAAATATCATATCCTTTTCATGGTATCATAAGCCTACGATCAAAACTCTCTTCTGCCCTACAATTTTATTTTTTTTTGGCAGCCCTTCTCCATATATTCAACAACAGCCATTAGCCGTTGTTCTCTATTATTTATTCATTCAATTGATGCTTTCACTACCTCTCCCTCAATAATTAAGCATGTCAAACACCAATGAAATTCTCAATGTTAACAAAATACCAACTCCAAACCCAAAACCAACACCTAATGGTAATCGGCCATTTCTTGGAAAATGCCAATGGTGTTCTATTAAAGGGCATACACTTACAAATTGCCCAGTGTTCAAGAAATTACTGCCACATGTTATCATTCCTCCCTATATCCCTAACCCCTCCATCAACACTGCACAAGTTAACATGATGAATATGCCTAACCAATCCACTACAAAATGGCTAATGGACAGTGGAGCAACCCACCATGTCACCAATGATCTAAGCGCATTGGCCACCCATGTGCCTTATGATGAAACCGAGGAGCTTATAATCGGTGATGGTTCATCTCTTAAAATTACTCATATTGGTTCACTTGTCATATACACACCAACCACTACTCTTATACTCAAAAATTTTCTTTGCGTTCCAAGCATATCTAGAAACATTATATCCATATCTCATTTATGTGATGATAATAATGTTCTAATTCAATTCTTTCGATCTGTTTTTCTAATCAAAGATCCCAATTCACATCTCTTGCTTCTTGAAGGAAAAGCTACCCACGGGATATATGAACTTCATTCAACTTCTCATCCACAGCCGTCCACATTCACTATCCAAAAGACTACATCAAAGTTATGGCATCATAGATTGGGTCATCCCAATACTAAAAGTCTACAATTTTTATCGTCTTTTGTTCCTTGTATCTCAAATTCAAATAACCATTGTAACTCTTGTCACATAACCAAGAGTCATAAATTGCCATTTTCTGAATCCACTTTATCCTCAAAAGCTCCCTTGCAATTGGTTTTCTCAGATGTTTGGACATCACCAGTTACCTCACTCGATGGTTACAAATATTACATTATATTTGTAGATCATTATACAAAATACATATGGTTATATCCACTGAAAAACAAATCCGATTCTTTTTCTGTTTTCATTCGTTTTCAAAACTTGGTTGAAAATTACTTTCAAACCACTATTAAACAACTATTCTCCGATAATGGCGGCGAATATATAAAACTTTCCTCTCACCTTCAATCTCGAGGTGTTTCTCATCATACCTCACCACCGCACACACCCGAACATAACGGATATGCCGAGCGTAAACACCGTCATATTGTTGAAACCGCTTATCACTCCTTACTCGTGCTAAATTACCCACCAGTTTTTGGCCTTTTGCCATAACCACGGCCGCCTACCTCATAAATCGTCTTCCTACACCCACCCTCCAAAACATCTCACCATATCACAAACTATTCAACAAACAACCCAATTATGACAAACTAAGAAGTTTCGGTTGTCTTTGTTATCCATGGTTACGACCATATGCTCCTCATAAACTCCATCCTTCTCAAAGTGCTTATTACGCACTAGACCCTACCTCCAATAAAATACATACCTCTGACACATTATCTTTATTGAAAATCAGTTTCCTTATGAAACACTTACAACCAATAAAGTCTCCCCACCCAACCCAATTGAATGGTTTCCGCTCACCATTCAAACCGTTCCTTACTCTCATTCAACAAATTCTCCAACGCATACCTCCCTGCCATTCAATCAAATACCCACTTCATCCACTAACACCCATTCTCAATCCATTAACTCAACCCCAATAACAATTTCCAGCCCAAACTTAACAGCCCCTCCACCGTGGACTCTACAAACCCCCCCACAAACTGACCCCACCATTACAGAAACTCACGCCCAAATAAACTCCACCTCCTCTCAAATTAATAATCCATCTGGTGTGGAACCCCCACCCATCCAACAAACCAATACCACAGCTCACTTGCTGCCTCCGAACCTGCTGCCCAAACTCGTATTCCCAAACCCAATCCACGCTATCACAACCCTTCTTTCCAATTATATACAGCTATTAACAGACCGATCTCCGAACCTTCTACAATCACCCAAGCATTAAAGCATCCTCTTTGGAGAAACTCCATGACCGAAGAATATAAGGCTTTAATTAAAAACAACACTTGGACTCTTGTTCCTTCCACTCATGCTCCAAACCTTGTTGGCTCTAAATGGGTATTTCGTACGAAGTACAAACCCGATGGTTCCATTGATCGCCTAAAAGCTCTCCTTGTAGCCAAAGGTTTTCACCAACGGCCGGGAATTGACTATGCCGAAACTTTTAGCCCGGTCGTCAAACCCGCAACCCTTCGTCTCATTCTTTCCCTAGCCGTATCACACAATTGGAACCTCCGCCAACTTGACATCAACAATGCCTTTCTACAAGGCACATTGACTGAAAATGTTTACATGGCACAACCACCCGGTTTCGTCAACCCATCATTCCCGTCTCATATATGCAAGCTAAATAAAGCTATATATGGCCTTCGCCAAGCTTCTCACGCTTGGTACGAAGAATTAAAATCTCATCTTGCCTTAAATGGATTCCAACCCACTATATCGGATCCTTCATTGTTTATCCACACTAACGGCTCGTCTCCCATCTATATTCTTGTCTATGTCGATGATATTATTGTCACCGGCCCCAATCCTCAAATCCTTGATGCTTTTATTTCCACCCTTGCCACCAAATTCTCACTCAAGGACCTAGGTAACCTTTCCTATTTTCTTGGTGTTGAAGTTCTTCCCCATTCCCTTGGACTTTTCTTGTCTCAAACCAAATACATTCATGATATCCTACAACGAGCCAATATGAGTGATTGTAAACCAATGCCTACACCTATTACATGCTCCGAGACAATCACCCTACATGGCGGTACACTTCTACCGTCCCCTACAGAATATAGAGCATTAGTTGGTGCACTACAATACCTTTCTCTTACACGACCCGATGTTGCCTTTACCGTGAACAAATTATCTCAATTTATGCATGCACCCACTACTACCCATTGGAATGCCCTTAAACGACTACTTCGGTATCTTCACGGGTCCATAGATCAAGGTATTTTGCTTCGTTACAAATCTCCATTACAACTACATGCTTTCACCGACGCGGATTGGGCGGGTGATAAAGACAACTATAGAAGTACAACCGGTTACATCGTGTATCTTGGGTCCAACCCAATTGCATGGAGCTCAAAAAGACAACCAACAATTGCTCGTTCAACAACTGAAGCGGAATTTGGAGCCGTTGCTTCCACAACCACAGAAATTACATGGATAAATTCTCTCCTACGAGAAATTGGCTTTACATCCACCACTATCCCAACTATTTTTTGTGACAATCTAAGTGCCACTCAATATTCCGCCAATCCCGTTTTTCACTCCCGTATGAAACACCTAGCACTTGATTTCCATTTTGTTCGTGAAAAAGTGGCCGATCAATCTATTCGTGTTACACACATTGTCGGGGATGACCAACTAGCCGATGCTCTTACAAAACCCATACCTCGATCAAGATTTCATCTCCTAATGTCCAAGATTGGACTCATCACAAGACCGTCCATCTTGCGGGGGCATATTAACACACAAGATACAAAAGATTAACATCATTAATTCAAATACTTTGAATTAATCATACGCTTATTTTATGCCTTGATGTTTGCACCTATTATTGGAAAATGTCTATATTCATTATACATTTATTTTGTCATATTCTACTCCATGATTCTAGCTCTGTATTGTGGTTATATATTGTAAGTTACTTTATCAATAGTATAATGAATTGCAATTGCAAATATCATATCCTTGTTAGTTTTCACCCGCCATTTAAAATGATATCTTCTTCGATTCAGTAAGGATGTTATGCATTATCTTCGTGGATGTAGATGATGAAGAAAAAGATCCCAAAGTGTCTATGGAAGAGCGGCGAAATTGAAGAGTCATAAGACCAAGTATGTTCTCTTATATGTTGTACAACAAAGTCTGGTTTATATATTTGTATGCCAGCCTCTATTCACTGTTTATAAGAATGTATGTTACACCAAAGTAACACATCACATCTTGATATACTGCCATGCTGCAATAGTATTTTAACTCCAAAGACTGCAGGCAGCATTTTAATCCAAATCTGTGCAGAAGAATTTTTATTGTTTATTCATATAATAATAATTCATTTTGTTTAATGCAGAAAGCTTTTCCTTTGGAAGATATTGCAACTTGGCTTCAACCATAATGTTCTCTTCAGCAGTCTTCTTGTTTGCTTTTATACTTAATTCCAAAATTTGAAAAAAACAAAAACATTATCATGTGGATGTTTGGTAGAATTCTGTTGAATGATGTTTGCTTCCTTTAAAGTGACTTTATTTTTGTTATATGTTAATCTGGTATATTTGTATGAACCGGGTTGTTAGTAAGTTTGGATACTCCCACAAGTCGACTCAAGCTTAACATTTCAGGCTTTCAGCTTGTTAACATAAACGAGCCGAGCCCTAGCCTCACCTGGCTTGGCTTGGCTCATTTACCGTCCTATTTCATATGACCTTAGTTTTTTGGGTTAAATATATAAACATAAAAAAATATACATCACAACATATGGGGCGTGTTTGGTAGGAACCCGACATCAACTAAAACAGTTTTCAAATGATCGCCGACATCAACCAAAACGTGAATGAGATAGAAAAAGAAATAATCAGTTTGAAGAATAGGCTGAGTGAATAAGAGGCCAAGAGCAAAGATGTAAATTATAATGGGCAAAATACTAGTAGGAACCTGCGCGATGCGTTGGCATCAGTTCGGCTCATTTAACTCATTACACAACTGAATTCGTCCACTTTGCAGGACCTGGTTGTTGTGTTGATAGGATTTTGTGTGTGTGTGCGTGTGCGCGCGCGGGGGGGGGGGGGTGAGAGTTAGTATTGTATAGTTATATGTCTCAATGAAATCAGATAGAAATCGTCAAATTTACATAGATAGCAGGCTCCGTTGTATGAAGCTCGAGCACATTTTTAATTTTTCACAAGCTAGCCTCAAGTAGATTGATTACAAGTGAAGCCAAATTTACATACCTTTGGCAATCCATTTTTTATAACTTTGCACCAGAAGCAAATAAGTGTTGCAATAATAAACCAAAAATCTGAACTTGATATTCCCACAAGATGTTCCAATGAAAATTGTATATCAATTGTTGTTGGCATCTGCTGTTCATGTAGCAAACTGAAAGTTGTTAGTATTTTATAGATCGATCGAGTATACAATCCCCTTTAAAAACTGCAGTAAGCTTACACTTTCAACCGAAGTTAGGTAATCAGATAATGAGTCCAATAAGCTTCCATAGCCAAAACCAAAGTCAACCTGTCACAAACCAACAATAACCTCAAATCATATGTTAATCTAAGATATGTAAGGGTCCGCATGACTGCACAGAGTCACAGACCACTACCTCATAAACCACCAATCCATTTTTAACTTTCCCCCGGGTCCTCTTTTAATGATGCAACAATGGTGTCCCCTAATCGGGCTGCTTTTTTCCCTTCAAAGCATGTATGCAAAATTATGGAGGACCAAACTTCCCAGAGTTCAAGTTTGTGTCTGGTTGAACCCGCCAACACGGCCCGTTTAAGTTTTTAACTAATATGGGATCCTTGCATCTTGAACCGGTCCAAACATTGAACAAATTATTTATTAAAAAAGGCAGAAAACTAAATTATATTGATAGATGAAATTTAAAGAAAGAACACATTTATTTGTTTTTAAGGGTGTTTGCATAATCTGACCCTTTTTTGCTTGAAACTGGTACAGATGAAGCCATAATGCAAAACAAAAAGCAAGCAATTAACCTAAACACAAAATGAACAAAGCTAAGCTAAATTGTTTACAAACAGGGCATAAGTGAACTACCTTTTGGCATTGTCTTTCTGCAGCACACTCGTACTTTTTGAAATTCCCATCTTGCCCTTTTCTATCATTGGTCTGGATAAAACTAAGTGTAAACGTTTAGGGGCAGCTATGTCAAGTGACTAAATCTTGATGTAAACAGTTTAGGCACAGTCTAGTTCAAAGTCAAAAAACGACTCTCAGACTCAAGTTGTTGTTTGACTTTTATAGTAAAAAAGTAATGTATGACTTTCAAAGTCAAAATATAATGTTTACAGTTTATGTTTGGATTTCAAGTTTTATGCAAACGCTTTAGGTGCTCTTTCGATGCACAGGGTCATTTTCAAAACTGGGAAAACAGTGGGCTGGTAAAATTATCCTAAGACACTCACATCTTATGCATGTGATTAATCTTAACAAGAATCACCAACTCAAAAAAACCAAACGTGATTGAACTTGATATAAGGTAAACTACTTACTCCACCGTCTTTAGGAACTTTTTATGTGATTTCAGTGAGTTGTGTATCAAGAAAGAACTATAGAAGCATGTCACAAAAGTTAAGAGCACATCATCAAATTGTGAACTTTGTATTTGAAGTACAATTGCCATTTTTTATGTGATTTCAGTGAGTTGTGTATCATAAAGAATCACTGATGACATGGATTGTAGTTTGTCAACAACACAATGCATTCTATAAAGAAACATTTAGAATTTCTTATCAAGTTCCCTGTTTGTTCCTAACTTTTAGCCTTAATTCCAAATTTTCGAATTTTGTGATGGTTTTAAATTGACCCCTTTTGACCTAAACTTATGCTAATCAAGACGCGTTTTGATCCAAACCAAAATGGATCAGTTTGACCTAAACCCAACCCGTCTAATTTTGGCAGGCCTAGTCTTGCAAGACTAATAACTACATCTCTTCCACTTAGTAGGGGGGCGCCTTTTCTTATATCTCAAATGTGTTGGATTTCCCTCGTTGTCGAGTTCAAATAGTATCGAGTCAAATTTCTTGGAAAAAATTGTGTCACTTCCTATATGAAACTTTACACAGATTATTTTCACCCTAATTTCTAGCATGCCTCTATCAATCATAATAAAAAAAAATCATTAAAATTGCAAATTTAAATCAATGTAATTGTAACGCCAGGAGTATATAATAAACTATCTGCTGACAGTGTATCTTCAATAAACCGTTTAACTGTTGGTGTTCGATCGTTTGTCCGGTTAACACTAAACACACGAAATGAAACAGAAAAGCTAGTTCATTTAACTGTTTGTGTTCAATCGTCTGTTCGGTTAAAGTTAAACGAACAAACACCGGCATGCTTCATTCGTGTTTCTTTCCGAAGCAGAAGAGGACAACTATTAAACTGCTGCCTTAATCTTCAGCCCCCGGTAACACTTTCCCATCAATCTGCTCCAAAGCCGATTGGTAATGGGAAACGGCCACTCCATAGCATGGCCCAGTTTCCTGGAATAGCAGGGCCACTGTCCATTCCCATATTTCTGCAAGGACAACAAAGGTGTAAAAGTTGCAACACAACACTTCGAGTCAATTGCATAGAAAGCCGATTGGTAATTTTGGAAAAACTAACACCTGTTAGTGATAAATACGCACATGACACATACATGTTAAAACATGAGATTAGCACCAAGAACAAGACAATATGAGATCAGAACTAGAAAGTAACAGTTATATCACAAACACTAACTTAACATAATTCAAATACAAATCCAACACACAAACCAAAAGTAAGAAAACCGAAATCCTAAACATAATCCAAAGTCAAACGATAGAGCAAAAGGAAGAGAGGATGTCAACCAAGATAAAATTCCACGCGTTCGGATATGTGCCTAGTAGCATACGCCAGAAAGCTCGTCACATCCGAGTCGTCTGCTATATCAGTCGCTAAAAAGCTTATCTTTGGAAAGGTGGTTTCCCGATAGTGTTCTTTGTAGAAAATGCGCGTCCCATTCTCAAAGGATATCCCCGATTCGGTTTTCAAATGATCCACAAGCACAGCATATGATGTAAGCAGCTGTATAATGTTTGGATGTTTTTGGCCTCCTATGTACCCTTCAATTTTGTCGAAATGATAGACCCACGAGCCCCCGGTATAAAGAATCATATCTGCAATCTGGTCAGATGATCCTTCATTCCTTCCGATTTGCAATGCTTGCTGCTTTCCATTATGTGATCGAACTAAACAAAAAGTCAGAAACATAATAAACAAAAGATCAGAAACACAACACACACACTTAAATATATACTAGTAAGAGTGCCCGCGCGTTGCAGGGGGGACACATTTGTGATTCAGTTCGTAGCGGCTCGTTGTGTTACGGACATCTTCGATAGTAATATCTGGTTTCCGTATAGTTTACGATAGTAAAATTTGGTTTTCGTATAGTTTATGACACCAAGAATTTTAGACAACAATATTAGCCAAAGATAAAATATGCGTTTCAATAACTTATCAAATGTTGTATTTTTAATTAAACATTTGTTGACGATCATGTTATAGGCTGTAGTTAAACTAAAAAAATGTATAAGTAATTGAAAGTCTTAACCATAACAACGAAGATGAATACCAAAAAAGAAACTATTAAAGCCTAAAATAGTAAGTTGTGTTTCCACATAGTAGACAATTGTTTGGGTGTATACAACTGCATGTCATCGGTCGTGAAGAACCTCTTGATAAACAACGTTTTTAGTGAAACTTACGTCTTCATCAGTCAGTTCAACAGCAAAAAGGCAGCCCTCGCTTCGTGCGTTCTTGTAATGGCGCATTGTTCCTTTAGACGTGACACGGACTTTAATGGTCCAGTTTCCTTGATACGGGTTCAACGAAGCGAGCGGGTGTACACTCTTGCTATTTAACATGTGTGTTCCGGGTGCAATTCTGTGATACATGTTGAAAACAAACACGTTTAAAATTATATATTCGAAGCAGGGGTCCATACCGAAACGAAAGCAAAACCAAAGAAACCGCAACGAAACAAACAAACAAAAATCTTAACGTAACAAAACCATAAAAACTTAAACCGAAACAAAATGAAAGTTGAAAAAAAAACCCGAAATCGAAATGATACCAGAAACCAAGAAAACTAAAACCATACCGAGAACCAAAAACTGAGTAAACTAAGCAGAACGGATACGAAAGGGACACGAAAATAAGAACGGAAATATTAGTGAAGTATTTACGTTAATACATGGCAGAGGTTGTTGTATCAATTATTTGTACATAAAATATTGTGAAACAGGTAAAAATCTGTTTGTATTCCAAACCGAAACTAACCAAATAAAACACAAATCCCAAAAAACTGAAACGAAGCCAACAACGAAAAGGACCTTACCGAAACAAAGCTAAAAACCAAAATACTTAAAACAAAACGACCTCCAGCTGAGCTCAAATTTTAAAAACTGCATTATTCTCAGGTAAAAGTTGTTTTTAAATATTTAGATTTAAAAGGGTCAACGGGCCAACCCGTTTGTATGCAAACAGTTCAACTCGAACCCGACCTGTTTGTTAACGGGGCATGTAAGCTCACCCGGAACCTGTTTATTTTTTTGCTTCAGGGTCAGCTTGTGTTTTGGGCCATGACGCAAGTTGCCGTCCCTATAAAATAGCAATGAATTGAGAAAACGAAGCATACGGAAATATTAGTGAAGTATTTATGTTAATACATGGCGGAGGTTGTTATATCAATTATTTGTACAGAATATATGCATGGTTGTGAAAACAGGTAAAAATCTATTTGTATTCCAAACCGAAACTAAACAAAAAACCACACAAAAAACCACAAAACCCAGAAAACTGAAACGAAACCAACAACAAAAAAGGACCTTACCGAAACAAAGCCATAAACCAAAAAACTTAAAACAAAACGACCCCCCTGAGCTCAAATTTTAAAAACTGCAGCCTATTTATTCTCGGGTAAAAGTTTTTTTAAATATTTAGATTTAAACAGGTCAACGGGCCAACCCGTTTGTATGGAAACAGTTCAACTCGAACCCGGCGTGTTTGTTAACAGGGCATGTAAGCTGACCCGAAACCTGTTATAGAAAGAAATGCTTAATATATACACATGGCAAAATTATATATACACATGGTTATATATGCCTGTTTTAGGCCTCACAAACATACCTCACCAGAAATGAACTTTAATATCCTCCCACATGCTGATTTACTTTTCCATCAAAATAGTCAATCCTCTGTGTCAAATGTTTCTTGGCAGCCTGATAAAAAAAATAAAGATTTAAGAAATAATGAGTTTAAAAGCAGCACTACAGGATTACAAAGAATTTTTTTTTTAAAAATGATATTCAATAAAAAAAAAAGAAAAAGGAATAAAATGGACGTGCATATAGAATCATGCTCATGTTCAATGATAATAGTAAAACTCCTCTTGTACTATAGACATATGTATATGTATCTCATGTGCACAAAGATAAGCTCGAAATCAGCTCACAACTGACTTTGAGACATTGTAGCAAGTAACAAGTTGCTACGCGTAGTTGTAAATGGCTCCAGTAACACACCAGCTATCGTTGACTCTGGATGAGTCATATAAGTCTCTTTAACAATAATTATATAACAGTTAATGGGCTTTTATTAAGGTATTTAGGACTACCAATTTGAAATTGCAAGAATTTGTTATCATCACAGTTTCGACAAAAGATAAGTTGTATCAGATGCAGCCTTTCATGATCCCCTAACTAAAAGCAGCAAACCAAAATAATAAAATTCACATAACCACAACTTAAACCAATGTATTTGTTTTAAAAAGGTGTCGATATATAAACCTTATCCACAAGTGCAGATATAAGTAATTTTTAAAAAAAAGCAAACTAAGGCTGGAAGTTTAGAAACATTCCCTCATATCCATACGATTCAGTCATTATGTAGATGACGGTTACCAAACAGCAATTCAAAAGATCTAAATGGCAAAATAATACTATAAATATATCGAACGCCGAGTAAAATTTGGTGGTTTTTTTCATTAAAAAGACACATGAAGCGCATCACCCAAAGTCACCCACACCTCGAACTATATATAGAGTATCATAAAAAGTTAACCTATAATGAATGTTTCATTTGAAATATAACCATAACAGAAAATGAACATTTACCATTAACTCCTTACATGACGCCATTCACCAGCACGCCTAGTAATTGTTTTTAGCCCAAACTCCATGTATGCAATAAGAGGATGTTTATTTCATTTCAATTAAATACTGAAATCCAAACAAATATTAGTCCATTCCGATTTAATGATAAACATAAACTGACAAATTACCTTACATATTCAAGTATAAATAACAATAAGTCTAATCATTAAAAGTAATAATAAACCTAAATCCTAATTATCCCAGTTACAATATATAGAATTGAGAATTAGATATAAATCCTCCGTTTTTTTAGCAAGGATTAAGAATCCCTGACCGAACCAAAAGTAATATTTTTTCTAAAACAAACCATTGTGACCAAAACTCATACCAACAGATAAATACCAACCTGTCCCGTCCCTTTTGACAGCTATAAAAGAACATAAGTAACAATTTTGGCCTGTTTACTTATAAATGGGTCAACGCTCCGATACATGTTTTTGCTAACGGGTAAAACGGGTTGATAAAATACGTGTTGTTTTGTATTTGCATTATTTGCCACATCAATCACCAAAACAAAGCAGTGTACGATTATATGATAGAAATCATTAAATTCTGATGAACCGGAACGAAGTGAAGATATACCCCACAGAAAACATATAATACAAATTAAAAATTATTGGATTGCATCGGTGAAATGGTTTGATTAATTTCACAAAATGCATAGAAACAAAAGATTTCGATAGAATCTTAGACCCAAAGCATCGCACCTGGTTTTTGCAATTGTGGGGGCTGGAGAAACTACAGCAAACCATCTACCATGAAGATAACCCTAATTTAACATTGCGTGTAAGATTTCAGGTAAGGAGTGTCGTTGACGGATTCAACATTTATAACCCTAATCTAACGTCGATTGGAGACTTAGGGGTTATAATGATGCTTGACTGTAAGGTTTGGTGATTGGAACGGTTTTCGTTATAAATAACCCTAATTAAACCTCGCCGGAGAAGCATGGAAGGTCGCCGGAAGAGCATGGAACGTTGCCTGAGGTGAGGGGAATTAAAATTAACGGCGTCTCCATATTTAATGTTAACAGCGACTTAAAATACCATATTTTCCGTCTAAAATGTTTTATATATAATATAATATATATATATACATACATATATATATATATATAGAAAATTGTTCAAATAAAAATAAAGAGTTTCCTAACAAATAACCAACAGAATTTTGACATTTAGCATTACAAATGATGGTGAAGAAAAATTCTAGGAAACTATGTCGGTTATTGGTAATTTTAAATTTCAACTATTGATTAACATGATCCAATGACTATGATTTATTCCTAGTCTTTCTAAAACTATTTATTTTTAGGATAACCCTCTCATATATATATATATATATATATGTTTAAGTTAAGAAGAGAGATGGGATCACTGCGAGAAAATGCAAGAAATGAATATGAGTCACTAGTTTTATTTTATGTTTTAAAAGATTAAAGATAAATGAAAAAATATGTAAATGCAACAATAAATGTTATCTCTCTCACTTCAATTAATACAACTAATATAACTATAATAAATATCTCTTTAATTAATATATCTACCTAATTAAACTATAATAATTAAAATAATAAATAAACTAATTTAGTTTTATAACTTATTTACATCATCTTCATTTATCAAACAAAAATACAATTTATTCATGTACTACTAGTTCTTTATATTAAAAAAAAAATCTTTCCACTCAATTTATTAGCATATATCAATGCGTAATTTTTAACAATAAATATCAAACATAATTTTCTTTTAAATTGATATATCTAGAAAAACTGTTGTCATAAATAATTAAAAAATGTCATACAAATGTGTCCATTAAATATAAACAATAAATATACAACCTACATAAAATTATATAACCTACACTTGATTTGAGCAAATACAAAAAACATACAACTTACATATTTAATTCGACATCAACAATTATATAAATTACACAAAGATACACATATCCTACACGTGTGTAGGTTATTTGTTTTCTTATTCTTAGAACAAGTGTGGGTTATATGTTTTTGTGTATGTTGTATATTTCACATTTAATGCAAACATGAGATAAGATAGTTTTTTGTATTATTCATCACAATGTAATTACGTGTTGATGGATATTGATAAGTTGAGTTGGAAGAAACTGGTTTTAAATATAAAGAAATTTTAATGTATGAATAAATTGTATTTGTGTAGGATAAAATTTCCATGTGTGGTTATATGTTTTTGTGTGCGTGTGTATTTTATTGATGATGAATTTTTGTGTAGGTTATATGTTTTCTTATTCTTAGAACAAGTGTAGGCTATATGTTTTTATGTAGGTTGTATCGTTTTTTGTTGTTATTAATGCAAAAACGTGTAAAATAGTTTTTTGTATTATTTATCACAATGTAACTACGTGTTGATGGATTAATATATATTGAGTTCGAAGAAATTGGTTTTGGATAGAAAAAATTTTTAACGTATGAATAATTATAGTTGTGTAGGACAAAAATTCAAGAGACAAAAAATAAGTTATAAAAATAAATGAATTCTTAATATTTTTCAATCATAGTAATTTGATTTAAATAGATAATTATTATGGTATATTAGTTATCTTTATCTTTACTATATATAATATACCAAACAAGGGCAAATTAAGACATTTGTTTTAAGGGATTTACAATTTCCAATGCATAAGGTACAAATGTAAAGATATAATACTAAATGTTTATGTTTCCCGTGTATATTTTATTTAAAATTTTAATAGTTTTTGTTCGTTTTTAGTCGAGATTTGTATACTGCTAACACTTTTGTGTTTTGTAGGCATTGGAAGTTGATCGTGATAAAAAAGGGCGAAAAACGAGCTAAAAAGAGCCGAAACGAAGTTTTGGAATGCGTCAGGAAGGATCAGATTAGAGAATCGGTCTGACCAGCCCCCTTGGTGGAACACGCCATGCCGCGCGGCCAGGTTTTCATTTCATGGTCGCGCGGCGCCTAGGGAGTGCAGGAGTATTTTTATTTTGTTTTTGCTTCAAGTTGGGCCTTGTTTTGGGTATTTAAACATCTTTAACTTAAACCTGAAAATAAGCTGAAGCCACCAGCCGAAATTGGGAGTTCTTGGAGCATATTTTCGAGTTTCGGGGTGATTCTGAAGGCAAGAGGACAGTTGGTGAAGAGTTACACGTTCACGTTTGGAGATTACGGGTTTTATCGCCTTTAATCTGTCGTTTATTAGATATTCACCATGTTTCCAGTTTTATTTATTTTGTTTGATTTAGACTTTATGATGTTAGGTTAAATTCCATAAACTACCTAGGTCGTGATGAACCTTAGTTCGGTTTGATTTTGTTTGGATTTCTTTTCGTTATAGATAGTATGTTCTAAGTAAATTGTTGAGTTTGATTTAATTGATGCGTTTGATTGCTTGGTTTTGTTTACTTGGATTTATTGTTTCACATTGCCCTTGTTGAATGTTTCATAGAATAGGGTTTTGTTAGGTCATTTACTATGTGTTCTTGACTAGTTTGTGATTGATATCGATTAAAATCATAGAAACGATAAAATCAACTAAACAAATAAAAGTGAGCTGCTAGCCTAGAAAGCTGTAAGGTGATAGGTTATTGATAGATCTTTGCTTGTCAGGATTGCTAGATTTAGTTCTTCTTAAGGAGTCCGTCTGTGTTTGATTTGACGTTATTCGTTTGCTTAAAATTTGTTCATGCAATTATCTTACTAAAGATAACAATCGTTAATAATTACTTTTCTGTAAGTTTATTTCAATTTCGGGACGAAATTTTCAAAAAGTTGGGGATACTGTGACATTCATCAAATTTGAGTCTCGATTTTATTCGTTTTGTAAACTTTCATATTGTAAACCCGACTCAATACTTTTAAAACCTTATTTAATTATTGTATAATATTATTATATACCTCGACCATAATTATCGATGTTTGTCATATTATAGTGTCGTTAAGAAAACATAGAGGGTTTAAAATGATTTTCGTAAACTCGTTATAAGCCTTGGAATCTTTTAAACTCACATTAAACATTGATGGAAACTTGGAGGGCCATTATGTAAATATGTATGTTACATATAAAAAGAAAAATACCCTAAACCTAAACATATATACACAGCCGCCTCCCCCTTTCTTCTTCCTCTTTCCGGCGCCGAATTCCGGCCACCACCTCCGGCGACGGCAACCCGGCTAACACCACCTCTGGCCACCACCTCACCTTCCGTTAACCCTCCTCGTCTTTCCGGCGAGCCCAGACGCACCACCACCGCCCCCCTTCCTCTCCGGGTCGATTTTCCGGCGACCGGAGAGCGGGCCGCCGTGCCTCTACCTCTTTGTCTCTCTCGGCTTTCTCTCCCTCTATCTCTCTCGGCTTTCTCTCTCTCTCTCTCTATCTCTCTCGGCTCACTCTATCTCTCTCTCTCTCTCCCTCTCTCTCCGTGTTATCTCTCTCTCTCGCAGCTCTCTCTCTCTCTCTCGGCCTTTGTTTTTCGGCGGCTGCTGTTGCTTCGTCTCAAGCGGGTTCGGTTCGTTTACTTCCCGGTATAGATCCACGACTCGGGAACAGTTAATAGGTAAATTAATTTGGGGTTTTGGTATTATTAGTTTTCATATATTGATTTCCATATTTAAATTGTTAATAAGTGGTTTGTGTATCGGTTATAGTCTTTGAAACGAGTTGGTTTGAGTATGGAGTTATTTTTGATTTGGGGAAAAGATGAACACACGGGAAATGGAGATGTTATGTTCTTATGGGTTTAAATTAACAATTGATATTTTGGTTCGGTTGGTTTGTGCGTTAGTTAATAAACTAGAGGTCTCGGGTTCACGTCTCATCCTAGGCCGGTTTTGGTATTATCATATTTTTTATATACTTAACAAATAATGGTTACTATTAGTACTAATATTACTACTTAAGATTTTTATTAGTATTATTTTGTGTAACTTACTATTATATTTATTAACTGGTAATATTATTATTGTCATTATTATTATAAATATAAAAGTTGTTGTTAATATTATTAAAAGTCATAATATTATTATCTATTAAAATCATATTTTATCATTAAGTACTAGTAATAATATTATTATATTTATTTTGTGAACTCGTTTAGAACTCGAACCAACATCGAGGGTGGTATCATTATTTACTATAAATATTACTTATTATTATTACTATTTTTATCAACAACACCTTAAAAATTTATACCAAGATTTTATTCTCTAACTATTATTATAGGTATTATTAATAATAATTACTAGATTATTGACCCGTGTGTGAAAACATAGAAATAGTCTAACAAACACACGTAATCTGAAATGACAACATAATTTGTAATATGTTTTTTTTGGACGGCAATATGATGTTTAGTTGTAAATAATATTTGTACGAAAACACATGATTGTCAAACATATAGTTAAACTAAAATAACATTCAAAGTACAATTCTTAGAAACTTAATCAATAGTTGAAAATGTAAAATTCATAAATTACTAAATACTTCCTTATAAACCTTATTTGTTGTTTTATTTGTAACTTTACATTCATTGTCTTATATAAGCATTTTAATACAATCTATACGCATCACTCTTGATAAAGCAACAAAAGGTTGACCATGTGTAAACACGTGTCTCTCAAGTATATGCCAACTCTTGCTAGAGACTAACCTTAACTTCTATTAATGGTCATTGCAAAACAAACTGTAAATGAAAAGTGCATTCCTTTCAATTTAAATGGAAATTTTTTTAATCATAGATTCATAGTGAAGTTTTAATAAAAATCAACGCCTTGTTCGCACCAAGATAAACATTATACTTTGGAATACCAGTCTTTCTGACATAAGCTTGATTTCAGTTACCCTGTTATATAATTAACTTAACAAAAAAATGTGTAAATAAAATATTTATAAATAATAATTAGAATGTGTAAGTAGTAACGAATGTAAAATTAGATTATATATGTTTGCAAATATAAAAATAGAAATGAACCTTACGGAAAAAATTGTGAAATTTCATAATTTAATTGATGAAAATACGTGGGGTGAAATTTATTGTGAAACTGAAAGTATATATATGGAGGTAATAACATAAATATTTTTGGTTAGTTAATCAAAGAAGAAATATTATTCTCGATTGCATTTAAGGTTATCAATTTCATATAAATTTGAAAGATTTTTAAAGATGCAAAAAAAATATATATGAAAGTTCATATCTAATTTATCTAATTAATGCTATTACTAATAGTCAAACGATTTTTAATGTAAAAATGGTTCATATTGATTTGATATATATATATATATAGGTTTAAATTCAAGAGAGAAATCAAGTTATTGCAAGAAGTATGAGAAGTTCTTTCAACCAATCAAAATTTTTCTTTTTATTTTTTCTTTTAGTTAATTACAAGGTTATATTAGTCAAAGTTGTTTGTTCTATATTTGGAATTATTACTATATAATGCTAACCGATTGAATTGTACAGTTATTATTTTTTTAATTTAATGGTTTTTAATTTAGATATTTTCATTCAAACTTTTGTTTTAGTATTCACGTCCCAAGAATCCATTTTTAAACAATAATCCAAAATATACATTTCTACACGTTTGAACAAATAAAACAAACTAATTGTACAAATAGTAATTTTTGTGTTTTGACACATATCCATAATATAAAGTTGTATTTGAATATATATCTTACACAAGTATTAATCATACTACACACATAAAAACTCTAAATAAACATATAACCCTTCCTTCACTAAATTAAAGAACTCATATAACATTTTCTACACAAATTTAATAAATCCATACACCATGGTATTTGAATACAACCTACACAAGTGTTAATCATACTACACAAATAAAAAATCTAAGAAAATAGATAACCCTTCCTATACAAAATTAAAGAACCTATACACAATGGTATTTGAATATATCTTATGCAAATATTAATTGAATTAAACAATATAATAAAACATTATCATTAACAATACCCCAACATAAGTTGAATACATTCTACACAAGTAGAAAAGTATTTTCATTGGTATTTGAATATATCCTACATAAATTAAAAAACATCCTACACAGTTTATGTATCTTATCATATTTGTGAACAACCACTATTTGTTATAAAATATACAAAGGATCAAAACTATACCTACACAGAAAGAATGCAACCCTACACTCTCACTGAAGTCATTTTTTGTTACGAAATCGCAGTTAAAGAAAACAAAATTTTTTGAAATAACTTCTTGAATCACGCTATTTTTTAATCTTATCGCAAATGTAGATGTTTCAACATGAACACCATCGTGTGTTTTAGTAATCTGAGACAAAAAAAAATAAGATAAGGACAAATCTTGGTACGTATTTGAATTTTGTGATTGGAAGATTATGGAAAATAAGCATTAAATAAGATTTATCATCATAATTTTAGAAACTCATTGATTATAAAACGTTTGTTACAAAACAATAAGACAAAATTACCCTTTTTATATTAAAATCCTATAAATGATTTGCTTATTTATTACAAGATTGCCATTATCATTATGAACTATAGATCAAACATAATCAATTGTACAAATTCATTTCTTACACTTCTTGCATTAATTTGATTTCTCTCTTGAACCATCCCCTATATATATATATACTTATTTAAAATTCAAACTATAGAATGAAATTAGAGAATATATCATATACCATACTTAATATAGTTATATAAATCTAATTTAACATTTTAATAATTAAATTAACATTTAAAATTAATCCTAAAAAAATATATTTTGAGGCTATATGAATTATCATATAAGTTAAAATACAAAGATTTTTAATGCATAAAAGTTGTAAATACTTCTCCAAAATAAAAGTTTATAAATTATTATTATATACAAATATACAAAAAAATCAAAAATGTAAACCTGGAGATGTTATTGCATTCGTTTTAAAAAACAAAACAACCAATTTATTGACTAATAATTAGTTGTTTCCAAAAATACAAAGTTAATTGATTTTGTAAGTTTTAAAAGTTATAAATTTTTATTATATACAAATGTACAAAAAATTTGAAATGTAAACATGGAGATATTATTTCATTCATTTTTAATTACAAAACAACTAATTTAATAACTACTACTAAATTGTTTCCAAATATACAAACTTAATTGATTGTGTAAGTTTTAAAAGGTTTGCAAAGTTAATGCATTAGTTATTTATTTAATACCATATTTAATGTCAAATATATTTCAATTAATATGATAGCATAATCATGATATAGTACAAATAACATTAGTTCTAAAGCTTCAAACAAATTAAAAATCAAATTCAAAAAAATAAAGTTACATGATTTATGATTGGTGTAAAGTTACTATAACTCATCCAATCCTAACTTTGGTTTTAAGAATAGGAAAGTAATGTAAACAATTTACAAATGAAAACATTTATCTATTACTTTTTAGGTGAATTTCTTCTACATTATTTTGTATTTCTACAGCATTCCTTTAATACCATGTAGCATGCCACATAAAAATTATGTTAACCAAATTGATGTGTATCTTTTGGTTATACTTCATTATGCAAGAATTTTGTACAATGGAAGCTCCATCTACATTAAACATAATCATGTCAGATTTGCAAATTAAAGTTGTCATGATACTTTCTACATATATGAAACGTAGATACACTAATTAACATTTCTCATAATGAACTTCAACATTAATCCTTCCAATATCTTTCAAGGCATAATAGAGATTAAACTTCCAATATGAGTAATTACCTCAAGAATATTTAATCTCCTAATGATTGTCAACCAAGAAGCTTCCAATGGTAAACCTTGCACTACCTATCCATATGCCTTTCTAGCAAACGAAACTGCTACACCAATTAGGTGATGGCTGATAACGTAAAACTAATTAAGACGTAGAATGCATTAATAGTAGCAAATGCAAAAAAAAAAAACTAAAAGAATCCTTACACGATCTTAAAATGCCTTCATGTCCCCTTTTGAATCACATAATTGATCATGAAAAGAAAAAAATGAGTACTCAGATTGAGTAAAGAGTTAACAAAAATCAAATGAAATCAAATAAATTATAACGTTAACAAAAATCAATAAAAAAAAGACTTGTAGTGAAAATAGTGTTGCATTACTACAATATATTATAGGATGATAAAGAAAATCATATTTTTATTTTACTTTTTTAAATATAGAAGTTCTTTTAAAAGTTTTTAAAATATACATAAATTGTGTTGAATTCAAGTCATAGTCTGAGTATACGATTAATGCATAGTTGTCCTTCAAACACCATAGCCTGAATATACGAACCTTCAGTACACAGTCGTTGTTGGAAGCATCCAAATCCTTGAACATGGTACTGTTTGATGCTTCAATGTTGCTGTGTGAGAAAAAATAAAATTCAAGCAAAGATTAAGGATTCAATAATTAATATTTATACTTTGAAGAAAACAAATAAAATTATAAATATAAAAAAATTTATCCGTATGAAGAAAATTAAACCTTAAGAATGACACAAATATGAATTTTGAGTAACGAAGTGAGAAGTGTGAGAATTTCTTTATTCGGGTTATAGTATATATAGATAAACAGATTTTGTTAGAAAGTTTGAATTGTTAGATAAAAAGGAAAGATCTAAATATAGTAAATTTAGGGAATACAATTAGGGATTTCAAGAATGTAATTGATAATTGATATTTACTTAATTTGGTAGTAATAAATATAGTAAATTTAAAGAATGTAATTAGGGATTTTTGTATAATAACCGAATAATAAATATAGTCAATTTAGAGAATTTAATTAGGGATTTATTTATAACAAAATAATAATAATAATAACTCATAACTCATATCAATTAAATTATATTATAATTCGTGTTTACAAAATTAGACACATTAAGTTGACTTTGAATTCAAATTGAAATCCTTAAAAAGTTGTTAGGTAAGTTAGTATTGTTAGGACCTTTCCTAACAACTATTGTTCAAATAATTCATGTATTTAGGTGAAATTTTATTTAATGCTTCGAGACATAAGAAACATCTATATTTAGGGAAATTGCATTTAGACCCTTCCCTAATCAAATACAATTTCACGACACCTAACAACTATTTTAATTAAGTGGAATTTGTTTAAATTTGTTTAAATTGTATTATAAATACATGAAATAGATTCACAATAATAATTTGTTTATGTTTGTTATTTAAAAAGTTGTATTTAGAACCTTTCCCTAATTAAAATATTTGACCAATCTATTTCTCTAATTAAAATAGTTGTTAGGTGGCAGTATTAAATAATTACATAAGAAATTTCAATTGTATTTAGACCTTCTTGAACCAATAAAACAGTAATTGTTCAAATAATTCATGTTTACAAAATTAGACACATTAAGTTGACTTTGAATTCGGGTTTTGGTTAAATGCATACATTAACTATTTTAATTATTAATAATTGAATTTATTTTTGACTCATTTAATTGGTAAGAAAAATAGAGAAGTGTAAGATATATTTGGAAAGAAAGGTAATTGTCCAATAGAAAAGGGCCATGTGGAGGCAAACTAATTTGTTTTAATAGTATAGTAGGATTGTTATAATTATTATACTATATTAGTATTATTAGAAATAGTTATTGTTATCATTATTATCTTATATATCAATATATGTACATATATATATAGATAATAATTTTATAGTCATTATTATCATTACTATATTTATCTTTAATAATATTATGATAAGCTTTATTACCGATTCATTTTTTATAAAAGCCGAACCATTGATTTAAAACCCGTCTTGTTTCTTTTAATATTGGTTTAGCTATTTAAAAGCCCAATAAAATAATATTCTATTATCAATTAAGTACGAGTCCCTAATCGTTAACAAATTAACAGGTAACCCGATTAATAACCGAACCTCCTCGTTCAATGTTTCCAATATAGTTTCATTATGGTTTCAAGTTCATTAATATATATTACATTATTTAATTTAGCTAAGGTGTTTATCGTTTCAAGTCGGATCTGTTCGTTTACCGTTCTAGCTTCATTTATTTATCTATTTATTTCTCGGTTCATCAATCGAGGAGAGTACTTTCATACCCCTTTTTCCATCTTTTTTTTGGGGTGACATTTCATACTTATCAAACTAAATGATTTATTTACATGAATCTTAAACCCACAAACGTGATTGTATACATTACTTAAATACTTGCTCGATTTGGTGTTCTATGCTTATATGCCTATGTGTTTATCGCTTTCGGTTGGTTGAATCTATAAATCCTAGACTACTTGGCATCCCCTTGTAGCAAGGTGTCGTTAACGTAACGCAATTAACGATAATTTATTAAATCCTAGACTAATTGGCAACCCCTTGTAGCTAGGTGGCGCTAACGTAATTCTATTAGCGATTGTCAATTTATCCAAGTTGTTGCTTTTATTTATTGTTTCGTATACAAGTTTTGTGGCTTCTTATTACTATGTACTTATATGCTCAAACTTATGAATTGCTCACCAACCTTTGTATTGACAAACTTTATTCTATGAAATGTTACAGGTATGACTCTTGTTGACTCGAGGACTTGACGAAAACGTTACCAAGACTATTAGGATATTAGTAAAACAAACAACGTAATTGCTACTTGTATTTAACTTTTTTGTGTGGACGAGATGTGTTGTTTATTGATTTGTTGAAATAAAATGAGTTGAATAAATATTGTCATTTTAAATAGTGTCTTGTGTTTTTGGGAAATCCGTTGCACCTTGGCATGTTCCGCCGCCTTTGGTCGGGGTGTTACAAATGTGTAGGATATGTTGATTAATTATTGTGTAGGATATGTTATATGATGTATAGAATATATTGTTAACATTGATGTGTAGCATGCATTTTTAATGTGTAGGTAATGTTGTATGATACGTAGGATATGTTGGTGACACTAAAGTGTAGCATGTATTTTTAATGTGTATGATATGTTGTATGATATGTAGGATGTTGTTAACATTTATGTGTAGCATATATTTTTAATGTGTAGGGATAATTATACGAAATTAGTTGTTATTATTTTATTATAAAAACCGAGAACTATAAAAATAATTTTGAAATAATGAAAAATTAACAATCAATATAATATAAAAAACATAAAAAGAAAATTATGTGTGAGACTCCTAACTTATTTATTGGTTACCAAAAACAAAGCATATAAATTTTACAAATATGCCCTAGTAAATAATTAATATAAAATAAAAAGAAAATTATATGATTGGTTGGAAGAACTTCTTGCACTTCTCGCGTCATGAAAACTTCTAAGATTAAAGAATATTCAATCAAGTTTATAATCATTCAAAACATATAATCTGATCAAAGTTGGATACACAAAACCCTAGCCTAAAGTGAATAAGATGGTTTTAGCCTGACATCGGCATCACGAAAAATTCGCTAATATGATGAAAGGATGAAAGCATGCGATGAACTGACGAACCAGAGGCTTCGGAATGTGGAAAATCGTCATAGGGCTTCTTTCTGATTGTTGGAATGAAGGATATCTCGAATGGGGGCTCAAAACTGATTATATTAAAAGTTAGGTTTTATTTCCCAACTGATAAAGATTCGCGTCGTGCAAACGGTGTTAGGCTAAATCCTTCGTGTCGTGCGAAGGAAAAATTAGTTCTCTCATGATCTTGATCCTATATATATATATATATATATATATATATATATATATATATATATATATATATATATATATTTCTTATGTAATTATAAACAATGGCTAACGATTATTGGTTCAATGACATAAGAGCTAACCGTAAATGTTGATGAACACAACCAGAAAAGTGATGCAAAACTTGATAATCAAAAGCACAAACTGTTTAAACAATCAATTTGTAATGTACAACAAGATTAAAGAACATTCAATCAAGTTGATAATCATTCAAAACATAGAATCTGATCAAAGTTGGATACACAAAAACCTAGCCTAAAGTGAATACGATGGTTTTAGCCTGACATCGGCATCACGAAGAATTCGCCAATATGATAAAAGGACGAAAGCATGCGATGAACTGACGAACCAGAGGCTTCGGAATGTGGAAAATCGTCCTAGGGCTTCTTTCTGATTGTTGGAATGAATGATATCTCTAATGGGGGCTCAAAACTAATTATATTAAAAGTTAGGTTTTATTTCTCGTCTGATAAAGATTCGCATCGTGCAAATGGTGTTAGGCTAAGTCCTTCGTGTCGCGCGAAGGAAAAATTAGTTGGGGTTGATTTTTAACATCTTCACATCGCGCGAAGGGACATTTGACAAGATCTTTTGTTTTTCTTCTTGTTTTCTGCATAAGAAAGCGTGCCGACCATTTCCACTCTTCTAAGTCTTCGTTCCAAGCCCGTAAATCACCCCCAATAAACAACCTTAATGTCTTGTACCCTGAAACACGTAGACATGCTTGAAGTACCAAAGTTCATATAATATCTAAACTAATATTAAACAATTAATACAATAATAAACACGACTTTTACCCGACCATCACATCCACACACTTATCTTTTTCTTTCCCTCAAGCGAACTCTCATGCAACACATACACCTCAGGTCGAGTAAACACGTAGCCAAACGACAAAAATCAGATTAAAGGCGGTGACGGTGTATGATGGTGATGGCGGATGAATGAAGTTTGGGAATGTTGAAGAGGTTGTGAGGGTGAGTGGCGTTGACTGTGGTGAGAGGCTATATGGTGGCGGTGGGGATATGATGATGATGATGATGATGATGAGAAAGGACAGTGATGAGAAAAAAATTGATGATGATGATAGGTAGATAGCTGGAGGTGGTGTTGGTAGGGAGATAAGGGTTGAAACAGGTGTGGCCCCAGCTGCAACTTGCATTATGATATTATTTCTTTTTTTTTTTTTGAAATTTTGCTTCTGCCACGCCGCGCGAACGCCCGTTTTTACAAAAAATTTGACGATTTTAGATGTTGAAACTTTTTCTATCTTTCAAAATGTTTAACTTTCTTGATTCCCTTAACCATTTTTTCAACATGGAAACTTATAATACATATCTGGCACTCTGTTTACTAAATATTTTGCTTACCAACACGCCAAAGGAACACTCTGCGTTGCATCTTCCCCACAGTCCATTTTTGCGGTACACTAAACACTCGAGGCAAACGATTATAGACTCATATTACAAAATATACACTTACAGAGCCATATCCCCCCCCCCCCCCCCGGGCTAGTGATGAATTTAGTGTCTACAGCTAGACACCTCTTGGTTCTTAGTCAACCGAATACGTTGGTTCCTCTGCAATGAAACAAACCTCCGACTCGTGTATGCTCTTGTTCAAGTCTGTGTCTTCTAAGTACGGTTTCAATCGATGTCCATTGACAACTTGCCTCACATGAAAATCAAAGTCTTCAATTTCCATTTCACCAAACCTTCCAAATCTCTTAACTTGATACGGTCTCGTCCATTTGCTCTTTAGCTTTCCCGGGAAAAGCTTCAATCGCGAGTTGTACAACCAAACTCTTTGACCTTCCTCAAACGTCTTTCTCCTCAACTTAGCATCATGCACTCTCTTCATTTTGTCTTTATATGCTGATGTACATTCATACGCTTCATCTCTCAACTCCTCTAGCTCGCACAAATTTAACTTCCTTTGTTTACCTACACACTCATAATCTAGATTAATATTCCTAACCGCCCATAACGCACGATGGGCAAGTTCAACAGGTAAATGAAACCCCTTCCCATAAACCAACCGATAAGGGGTGGTTCCAGTAGGCATTTTAAAAGCCATACGGTAAGCCTATAATGCATCATTTAGCTTGTTTGACCGATCCTTACGATCGGGCCCTACCGTCTTTTGCAAAATCTCTTTGATTTGCCTATTAGAAACCTCTACTTAGCCACTTGTTTGAGGATGATATGGAGTGGCTATACGTTGGTTAACACTATACCGTTTAAGCAATTTTCCAAAGTTAAAAATTTTAAAATGTGAACCTCCATCACTAATTATAATGCGAGGAACACCAAAACGTGAAAATATGTTTGATTGAACAAATTTGCAAACAATGGTATGGTCGTTCGTCTTGGTGGCAATTGCTTCTTCCCATTTAGAAATATAATCAACTGCCATCATGATATATGATATGGGCTAAATTATACAATTATTATATAAATATTTTCTACACTTTATTTACTTTTGAATTAGATTCTTAATTAATATTATTCTTAGTTGGTTCAAATATAGGTTTTTAAAAGGTTCAAAAGTTAACGAGCTAAAATGGACTAATTTTACTAAATTTGTGTCGATAGTTGAACAATAAAAATATCATTGTACTTAGTATTATCAATCCTTAAACACTAAACATAAATTAGATTTGATCAAATAAAGAAAAATAATCTTACTTGAATCAAGTTTATATTATAATTATATCTTATGTACGTGAACTAATTCATGTTTTTTTTATCAGTGAATCCATGTACGTGCTGATGTTGAAGAATTATTGAATGGCCAAACAAGTTTAAAATCCACCAGATTTAGAATGCAAGCCGATGTTACGTGAACTCAAAATGAAGCCATCTACCTGTTCTAATAAAGTAAAATAATTCCAAACACTTCTTTTCCCGCCCAAAGCTTTCTGTACCCATTTACAATCGACTCGGGTCATATGATTACTTTCTTACGGATCCTATATCATCTTATGGCCCGTTAACATAAGAAGGCAAAACCCTAATTTTCATCGTTCTCTAATTGTGGCTCGTCTAATTATCTCTCTAAAGAATCCATCGAATCTTGATTTCAGTCGTTAATTAGGATTTGATTTGAAACCGTAACCTCTAGATATCTCACTGTTCTCAGGAATCTGTTTTCAATCTTCAAGGTATTAATAAGATAGTTTTTTGTTTTTCTAATCAAATTGTTCGGTCTTCCATTCTTCTCCATTGGCAGGCATCTGGATTGACAGTGAATTGAATAGAATTTTTTTTTCTCACAAACTTTTATTACTGAACATGATGACAGCTATAAGTTTGAGAGGTAACCGATGATTATGCACATTTGCTTTTTTATTTGATTTTGCATCTTTTCTGTTAACTGCATATGCCAGAAAGAAACTGTTGGTTAAGGGTTTGGATTTGAGAATAGTATTTGACAAAGTAGGGCTGATAGGATTGGGTTTAAAATAATATGTACATGTATGGCCATATGAAACTTTTTCATTTTTGAACAAATTACCATATCAAACTAATAGTTGAGTTTAAAGATTATCATGTGCTAATTGCCTTTGGATACCATGATAAGTTATTTTTAGTGCTTAATTGATTAACTGTGTTTGATATAATCTATTTGGACAAGGAGTTTAAAGCTGTTTATTGAAGAAGAAGCATAGACAAATAAGCAGTTTTAATAATCAATTCTCAAACACACCCTTAATGCATACATACTTTTGTAACATTGAAATTTAATGTGTTCATACTTTCTCCATCAATAGATTAATTCATAGATTGACTAACTATTAACAAAAAAAAAGTTTATTTGGCTAATTTAGTTTTTTTTTATCTTTGCAGTACTACGAGGGAGTTTAAGGATTAGTTAGATTAGATAAAAGTTGAAGTTGATATTACAATGTGAGGTTATTTCTATAAAGTTCGTGTACCAGGTCAAAATAGTTTTTATTGAAACTGATTGTTCTTTTAATACGGGTTGAACAACCCCAACCCGCGAATTCTTTAGCCTTGAAAAATAAATGAAATAACTGATGCATTAATTTATTAACTTTTGAAGAAATGATATAGCTATGATGACTTTCACCGGTTGACC
This sequence comes from Bidens hawaiensis, assembly GCF_021521415.1. Taxonomy (NCBI): domain Eukaryota; kingdom Viridiplantae; phylum Streptophyta; class Magnoliopsida; order Asterales; family Asteraceae; genus Bidens; species Bidens hawaiensis. The sequence continues at coordinate 382,818 of NW_027492658.1, forward strand.
TTTTTGAGATAAAACAAAATCCGAGTTAATGTTTTAAATTTCTAATTGTTGGTAGTCTGACTATGCAAAAAACCAATGGGACCAATGGGAAGACTAAAGCCTGCCATATATCGTGGTTGTGCAAACTCTTCGTATTACAAGACAGAGATTCTAGAAGGACCCTTTGAGATCAACGTCCCTTGGGTGGGAACTTGGATTTTGTTTCAGCTGCTATTATGATGGTGTTGTGTTTCTTAGAAACATGAATGGGTCGTGCCTGTTGTAAGTGATAACAGGTTCAAGGAAAACAGTTCGGGTTGAGCATAATCGTTTTTGGTTTTTGTTTCTCACAAGTTGGATGTAAAAAGTTGATGTATGGTCTTTTTTCCGTTTAATTTTTAAGTTTTGACGAGGAGTGCAAAGATAGTTGAGAGAGTGTATCATTATACCACATGCTAGGATACTAAGCAAAACAATATCATTATTTATAAAAGAATCTCAATTTTGAAATTCATGTTAATCTCAAAAGGATTGAGTAGACCTTATTAATAGTTACAATACATACACCATGAATAATGTTATGGTTACTTAAAGTTGCATATAGTTTAAGTCGCATACTTGGTGAACATAGAAATTGAAATAATATATTCTTCCAATGGTACTATGTAATTTTCATTGTTTTATTAAGGCATTAAATGATTATAGGTCAAATGTTTTTTTTCCAATTGCATTAGTGTTTTTACATTATTTACATTTTGTTATTTTTTTCAAATTTGTATATTGTAAATACAAAGCTTCTTTGTACATATAGTATAGATAGAAATATAGATGTAATACAATTTTCCAATTACATTATGTACTTCATGTTTAAATTTATTTATACTTTTATATTTATATCATTCCGTGTATTACATGGGTTCTAGACCTGGTAATTTATATTTTACAAAGTTTTTTCATGACAAATAAATAAACAGAGAAAAGAGAGATTGGGCCCACTTGTAGAGACACCAAGCCCAAAATAATGATTATTATTCTTGTTTACCGACTTTGTTCTTAATAAAAAAGGAAAATTGATGTAAACCTGTGAACGAAAATTAATAAGAAGGCAGCCGCCAACGGCTGGAGTAGGACGTCAGATGGATTTGGGGACCACCTTTGGTCACACAATAGAGAAGCAAGCACGGATTCAACACCTACTCATCCAAACAATATTATTATTCGGTTTGAATTTATTGTACTCGTCATGAATTTATTATTTGAACTTATTTATTTTGGTTTTTTCTTGAGTATGGTTGTTGGCTAAACCCTTAGACCGCCTAGGCTTTATGATGAACTTTTGTTGATTTTGGTTTGGATTTTGTTTTCGTTTTTGGATTTATCATCAAGTAAGAGGTTTATTGTTATTCGTTCGATGCATATGTGTGCTTAGGATTGTCTAGTGTGTTTTATTGTTTCATAGTTTCTTTGGTGATTATCTATCATATAATAGGATTCTGTTAGGTCATCTACTGTGTGTTTTTGACTGGTTTGTGGTTAATTTGCAATAAAACCATAGGAAAATATTAATGAATCAAGTAGACCTAAGTGTGCTGCAAATCTAAATAGTTGTAAGGTGATAGATTATGTAATAGGTTTTGGTTGATGAATTACTAGATTTAGTTATCTGTAAGGAGTTTGTCTAGGTTTGGTCTATTTGCCTTGTCTATCTAGTCTAGTGAATTCTTTAAACTCCCTTTGATTTTCGCGCTGTAAGGTAGGATTTCTTATAGAAGTACTTGTCATAAAATAAATTAGCAATTGTAAGCAAGTCTAATTAAACCAGTAATTTTAATAGCTTATTAGGATTCCATAGGTGTCTTCTTAAGAAGGGTCAAGTGTCCTGTTCGGTTTCCCATTAAGTAAATAGTGTAAGATCCCGGTTCCATAACTTAGCATTTTCCAACTATTTGATAATTGATTCATTAGGGATTCGAGCCTAGGTGGTTGTTCGTTATCATCTGAATTAAGTCTAGATTTAAGTCGTCTTTAGTTTTATTAATTAGTTTAATATTAGTTTTTAGTAAACCCCCCCTCCCAATAATAATGAATAAATAGTCGTGTGTGTAGTTTAGTCTAGTCTAGTTAATTTACGTAATTTAAAGAGTCTGTGGGTTCGATATCCGGACTTACTTAGCTGTACTAAAGTCGACCGGTTCACTTGCCAGTTCGTAGTTTTTCGTTAAGTTAAGAGTCTATAATTATTACTTAGTGTCTAATATTATAACTACTTTTAGCACATCAATATATAAATTCCCATAGGAATTTGGGAATGAGCCCATGAAATCAATCCCTCAAACATCAAAGATGTCGACAACAAGGATTGGTTGCATGGGCATCTCGTCCCTCTTGGAAATCCCAACCATTTGTTGGCTTTAACGCAATTTTTGACAAACTCAGCCGCGTCTTTAAAGAGGGAGGGCCAATAAAATCCACAAGCCAAGACTCGTTGCCCCGTCTTTTGTCCACTAAAATGTCCACCGCACTGTGATGAATGAGCGTGGTATAGGACACTCTTGACTTCCTCCTCCGAAATGCATCTTCTCATCACTTGGTCTGCACCCACCCGAAATAGGTCAGGGTCTTCCCAAACGTAGTATTTTACCTGTGATAAGAAGTGCTGCTTCTTTTTCTTGGGCCAAAATTCGGGAACTGTATCTGAAACAAGAAAATTAATAATGTCAAGATACCAAGGTAAAGTTGAAATAGAAAACAGTTGTTCATCCAGAAACGACTCATTGATGACCCTAGCATCTTCCTCCTCCTCTCCAATCAATCTGGATAAATGGTATGCGACAACATTCTCGCTCCCCTTCTTTTCCCGAATCGCCACATTGAACTCTTGAAGTAGCAAAATTCATTTGATCAAGTGCGGATTTGCATCTTTTTTTTCCATCAATTATTTCACTGCTCTATGATCTGAAAACAAAACACCTTTGCTTCCCCAAATATAAGATCGAAATTTATCCAACGCATATACTACGACAAGAAACTCCTTTTCCATGGTGGTGTAATTAATTTGAGCATCAGAAAGGTTTTTGCTCGCGTAGTATATGGAAACAGGTTTCTTATCCACCCGTTGACCCAAAACAACCCCGAACGCATAGTCACTCGCGTCACACATAATTTCAAACGGAAGTGACCAATCAGATGACATCAATATTGAGGCTTCAACCAATTTTTTTTAAACACATTAAAAGCGTTTAAGCAATCTTCATAAAAAACAAATGGTACTTCTTTTAATAACAAATTACACAACGTTTTGTGATGACACTAAAATTTTGTATGAACCGTCGGTAAAATCGGGCATGTCCCAGAAATGACTGAATCCCCTTAAAATTTGTAGGAGGTGGCAAATTAGATATAACATTAACATTAGCCCAGTTAACCTCAATCCCCTTACTTGAGATGACATAACCCAAAACCGTTCCCTCTTGAACCATAAAATGGCTTTTTTCCCAACTTAAGACCAAATTCGTTTCCACACATCTTTTCAAAACTTTTGTTAATTCGTTAAAACATGATTCAAAAAATGAGCCGAATATAGAAAAATGATCCATAAAAATTTCAAGTGAATCCCCGACCATATCTGAAGAGATACTAATCATACACCTTTGAAAGGTGGCTGGGGCATTACACAAACCAAAAGGCGTTCGCCTAAATGCGAAAGTACCGTATGGACACGAGAAAGTGGTCTTATGTTGGTCATCGAGGTGAATAACAATTTGATTGTACCTCGAGTAACCATTTAGAAAGCAATAAAACTTCTGACCAAATAATTTCTCAATAATTTGGTCAATGAATGGTAGAGGGAAGTGTTCTTTGGAAGTCGCGACATTCAACTTCCGATAGTCAACACAAATTCCCCACCCGGTTACCGTTCGGGTGGCAATCTCTTCACCTTTTTCATTACGGGTTATTTGAATACCCGCCTTCTTCGGAACCATTTGTGTTGGACTCACCCAAGTGCTATCCAAAATTCGGAAAATAATTCCCGCATCCAACAATTTCAATACTTCTTTCTTCACAACTTCCCTCATATTTGGATTCAAACGCCTTTGTGCATCATGTGCGGGTTTTACCTTAGGATCCGTGATAATTTTATGCATCACGATAGATGGATTAATTCCCCTCAAGTCCGCAACCGTCTACCCAATTGCCTCTTTATTATCTTTCAAGACATCCATAACGCCCTTTCTTTATCTTATTCTAAGTTTGAGGCGATAATGGCTGGCAACGTTTCATTTCTCCCAAAAACACGTATTTATGGTGCTTTGGGAGTTCCTTCAACTCGACTACCGGAGGACTCTTAAGTGAAGGTTTCAACTTGGACTCGATAGTGTCCGGTAACGTCTCCACTTGTTGAGGCCATGGTGGTTTCCCGATACTTGCAGCATAAACTTCAACTGCTCTTTCTTCCTCTTTCAACTGGTTTGAACGCTCCACTGCTGACCTGCAGCAAATAACACACTCCTGTGTGGCATCTTTCTCATTTTCATGAGGATTCAACCCGTCAATGATTTCAGCTGCGAATCATACATCACTCACCCGAGGGTTAAAAACGTTTGAAACGACATTCAGTCGAAGATTTTTAGAACTGAATGCCATGTCAACTTCTCCGGTTATACAGTTAATTAAAGCATTTGCAGTTTCCAAAAAAGGACCTACCGAGAATCACGTTCGGTTGCCGTTTCAGGTCAACTGTGACATGATCAAGAACCAGAAAGTCGACCGGGTAGTAAAAATCCTCGATCATAACAGTCACATCGGTAACAATTCCCCTAGGAAGCTTAGGTGTCAACTCGGCCAACACCACGGTGGTGTCGGATTTTCTAAGTGGGCCAAAATCATATTAATCATATAAGCTTCCCGGGAGAATACTTACCTTAGCTCCAAGATTTAATAACGCCGTTGTCATTTTAAATTTACCCACTTGAATGGGTGTTATTGGCGTTCCTGGATCTTGAAGCTTGGGTGGGAGGATTCCCGTCAAAACTGAACACACATTAGAACATAAATCAACCTGTTTAGGCATTTTGTGAGTTCGTTTTTTAGTACACAAGTCCTTTAAATATTTAGCATATGCGGGGACTTGTTTAATAGCGTCAATGAGAGGTAAATTAATTTTTACGTGTTTGAACACTTCCCATATTTCCTCTTATTATGGGCCCATCTTTTTAAGTGATGGTGTGATGGGATTCACCAATGCCCAAGAAAATGGAACGCTTTTATTCGTTTGTAACATCCTACTTTTGGTTATAATAATAAAATAAGTTTTCGTCTATTTTATAGTGTGTCGTGTATCGGTTTAGATAAATAAACTATAAGATGATGGTCTTGGACCTTAGAAGATAGAATAAAAGATGGAATGTGCCTTAGGTACATGGGCTTAAGGGAGTATAAGTACCCCTTAAACCCTAAACCTTTCCATTTTTATCCATCTCTACACCATATCCTACACCATAAAAAACACACACAAGACTCTACGTGAATATCGCCTTTTAGCCACACATGTGGTCTGGGAGATTTGCCACACTTCGGCTTAAATGTGTGGCTAAAAGGTCTTTGACCATGTTTGAAAACCTTCCAGAATGTTTTGGCCACACATGTTATTCTTCATGTGACCATTCTATACCTACTCAGGTACTTTTCGCCACACTTTGAAAAAAACTGTGACAAAAGTTTGCCACGCTTCAGATTAAATGTGTGGCTAAAGGTCACCAATCATAGTTTCAGCTACAGAACTTTTATTTGTGTGACAAAAAAACACACCTGCTAGAACCTTTAGCCACACATGTTTGGTTCATGTGACAATAATACACCTGTTCTGAACCTTAGTCACACATGTTCGAAGCTTTAGCCAAAAATGTTTGGTCGTGTGACTAAAAACCATACCTGTACATAGCTGGTCGAAACCTTTAGCCACACTTTCAAAAAAAATGTGACATTTATTAGCCACATTTAGAAAAAGTGAGGCCAAATGTCATCTACGGACACAATAGTTTTTTAATAATGTGGCTGAAAGCTAATACATATGGCCACACTTACGGGTTTATGTGACCATATAACATTGTTTGTTAGCCACTTATAATATTTGATGTGTGGCTAAAAGCTAATAGTGACAACAAAACAACAAATGTGACTATTATTAGTTAATGGTCACACTTTATGCTTCATATGAACATCATCTTCACCTCCTCCCAATTACAAACCTAATTCATAAACATCGATTGAAGCTCAATACTCTTCTTCATCACTTTGCTTCTTTCTCCAAACTTCATCAACCATCATGCGATCAAATCTTATGGGGGTTTTAAACATGATTATTTAGAAACCCAAAGATGTCATAAACATGTTAGGGTTTGAGTTTTGTTGAGAACAGTTGGCTGACAGATTCGTTTTCTTTTATTGATTGGTCTGTAACTCGATGTTAAACAATTATTATTGATCGATTCTTGATTTTTGGATATAGTATTCTGAGTCTAGTTTCCAGAAAGGTAAATTTTGTAATTTTTGGATGAGTGTTGAATACCTTTTATGATTTTACAAAAACATATGTCAAAGTTGACACGGGGAGTTATATTCTGGTCCATTTTTCGGACACCATAACTCCCTAATTACAAACCCAAACGGGTTGGTTTCACTTCTGAAACTTAGTATTATGAGTTTAAAAGATAACCCAATTGGTCTTACACAATTTGGTTTAATGAGTTGATAGAACCATTAAATTAGTTTTTGTTGCGCAATTTGCTGAACTGTTAGTACCTATCTGTAATGGTTGAACTATTGTGAGTTTTCTATGCTTGAGAAAAATATAATAAAAATTGTTTAAGAAACCTGATTCATATGTAATACTGTGGTAAATTTTGTTGAATTTATCCTTAATATTTTCTTTGTGAATAAAATCAGTTTGTACATGCCAGAATCTGTCTCGTGAACTGAATGATCATAAGTTAAGTTGTATGATGAATATTTGGTTGCTTTGCCATGATATATTGATATGATGTGTGGATACATGTTAGACTTTCGGTACTGTTGAAATTACTTATTATCACCAATGATTCGTCGGGTCAAGTTTGTGTTTGTGTGTGAGTTCATACGTGGGTCTTAGAGTCATGTGTTGTTGAACATACTCTCATAACTTAAATCACTTGTACTAGGTAACAGTTTGCGAGTCAAATGCATTCATTTGGTTTTGAGAAAACTCTGTTACACGCGACACCAGGTTTTGGATTGAAAACATGGACATACTTGCATACTGGTTTTGAAAACACTAAACGTTTGCCTATACTTGTTTTCTGGATTGAAAACACTAAACGTTTTGAAGTATTTGTTATAAACTTGCTGAAACGGGCAAAAACGAGCTGAACTGCTGATTTTTTATTACTGAATTGCTGCAAAACTGGTCAAAACGCGTTGAAACGATATGTTAAGTGCTTAAACGAGCTGTTAAGTGCTGAAACGAGCTGTCAAGAGCTGAAATGGACTGAAAAATCGCTGAAACGAGCTGTTTAACATGATGTTTGCTGTAAAAACGAGCTGAAACGAACTGAAAACTTGCTCAAACAAGTTGTTTAACATGCTGTTTGCTGTTAAAATGAGCTGTTAAGTGCTAAAACGGGCTGAAAAATCGCTGAAATTAGCTGTTTAGCATATTGTTTGCTGTAAAAACGAGCTGTTAAGTGCTGAAACGAGCTGTTAAGTGCTGAAACAGACTGAAAAATCGTTGAAACGAGCTGTTTAACATGATGTTTGCTGTAAAAACGAGCTGTTACGTGCTGAAACGAACTGAAAACTTGCTGAAACGAGCTGTTTAACATGCTGTTTGCTGTTAAAACGAGCTGTTAAGTGCTGAAACGGACTGAAATATCGCTGAAATGAGTTGTTTAGCATGTTGTTTGCTGTAAAAATGAGCTGTTAAGTGTTAAAACGAACTGGACTGGAACATGAACTTTAATGATAAAACTAAAACATTTCCTCCGTTGTCCTTGTTAAAAAAAGACCCAAAACCCGTTTTGGCCCGTTCCGACCTTGACCCATTTTGACCCGGACCCGTTATGACCCGAACCTTTTGACCCTGACCCGTTCCGACCCGAACCATAACAACCTTTTTTTAGTTGACCCGTTCCAACCCTGACATGTTTCGACCCTAACCCGTTTCGACCCAACCCAACCCATTTGCCACCCCTATGTTTAATGTATATCGACGGGTTAGGCGAGTTGTACCTCTTAAGACACAATTTAAAATTATATGCATAATGGGCCATTAGAGATTTCAAGGCCTAATATGGCCGATTAGGACATGTATGACTTGTTTTTGTCTATTATGGTCTAATATGACTCCCTATAACACGATATAACCCTTAAATATCTAATGTTACATATCACATGCCATAATAGGCCACTAAGAGATTTCAAGCCCTAATATGGCCCATTAGAGCGACTATGACATGAAAAAGCCTATAATGGGCCACTACACCAACAAGACCCAATAAGACCTATTGATGAAAGTATCACATGTTATCGCCCATTTAACATCTAACTATGACTAATGACATTCCTATACAACCTTCTTAGAGCAACTATGATGTGATAAAGGCTATAATGGGCCACAAACCCCAGTTAAGGTCCAATTAGGCCCATTGATGAAAGTATGACATATTATTGGGCGTTAACCAAACTATGACTCACTAAACTCATATTCAACCCTTTTAGAGCAACTATGATATGATAGAGACTACAATGGGTCACTAACAACAATCAAGGCCCAAGACGGCCCATTAATGCAAAGTATGACATGCTACTGGGCGTTAACACCAACTATGAGTCACTACACTCCTATACAACCTGTTAAATTAACTATGACATGATATAGATATATTGGGCCATTAACAACAATCAAGGCCCAATATGTTCCATTAACAAAAGTATAACATGTTATTGGGCGTTGACACATGACTATGGCTCACTACACTCATATACAACCTCCTTGTAGCGACTATGACATGATAGGTGATATAATGGGCCACTAATACCAATCAACACCATTTGATGAGACCAACTATGACTCACTACACTCCTATACAACCTGTTAACGTAACTATGACATGATAGAGATCATACTGGCCATTAACAACAATCAAGGTCCAGTAAGGCCCATTGATGAAAGTATGACATATTATTGGGCGTAACCAAATATGACTCACTAAACTCATATTCAAACCTTTTAGAGCAACTATAATATGATAAAGACTACAATGGGTCACTAACAACAATCAAGGCCCAAGACGGCCCATTAATGCAAAGTATGACGACCAACTATGACTCACTACACTCCTATACAACCTGTTAACGTAACTATGACATGATAGAGACGATATTGGCCAATAAAAACAATCAAGGCCCAATATGGCCCATTAATAAAAGTATAACATGTTATCGGGCATTGACACATGTCTATGGCTCACTACACCCATATACAACCCTCTTGTAGCAACGGGGATATGATAGATGCTATAATGACCACTAATACCAATCAAGGACCATTGATGAACGTATAACATGTTGGGCCATTGACACAAATCAAGGCCAAATAAGGCCTATTGACGAAAGTATGGTGTATTTCAGGCGTTAACACCTAACCATGACTAATGACACTCCTATACAACTCTTTTAGAGCAACTGTGACATGATAGATGCTATAATGGGACACTAACACCGATCAAGAACTACTATGACCCACTAATGAAAGTATTGTTTATTGGGCGTTAACATTGATTACTACACTCTTATACAACTCTTTTAGAGCAACTATAAATATCACTTGTATTTATTTTATATGTTTTTTATATTTAAAATAAAATTTCTTACCTTATTTAAGGTTTAATTAGTTATTATATATATATATATTTACACTAACAACTCTTTATTTTAATTATTAAAATTAAATTAGATTCATATTTAGTTCATATTAATTTCACTTCCCTCAAAATTTCAAATTAAATTCACTCCCCTCTTTTCTTCAAAAAATTTTGAATTACCCTCCCATTCTTAAATTTAATTTGACCACATATATAACCTAAATTTTTTTCTTTCTCTTCATTCCTTCTTATTATTCTTATTCTTCATCTCTTTACACCCACCATAATCCTCAATCATTAATTCTCTAACTCACTTAATTCTTAACCAAATCCTTTGATTCCGGGCTCTAATCTAATTGTTTTTGCGAGAGGAATTCATGTGTGGTGTCGGTTTCCATCAATTCTATCTCGATTTTTGCCAGATTCGTGTTGAGTGTGAAGAACCCTAAGAACCAAGTTTGGGGATTTTCAATTTTAAGTGTTATTTCTTGTAATTGAAACTTAGTACATCTTCTTTCATCGCTAAAAAGGTATGTATTTCTTTTGTTTGATGACAGCAGTTTGCTGACAGATTCGTTTTCGTTTATTTATCGGTATCTAACTTGATGTTAAACTATGATTACTAAACGATTTTTGATTCTAGGATATAGCACTATGAGTCTAGTTTCCATAAAGGTAAAGTTTGGAATTTTTGGGCACGTTTTGAATAGTTTTTATGATTTTACAAAAACACTGGTCAAAGCTGATTTGGTGAGTTATACTTCTGCATGTCTTTCTGACACCATAACTCCCTAATGACAAAACCAAACGGGTTGTTTCCAGTTCGGAAAGTTAGTACTATGAGTTTTGAAGACAACCCAATTGGTCTTGCACAATTTAGATTAATGAGTTGATAGAACCATTAAACAAGTGTTTGTTGTGTAATCTGCTGAACTGTTGGTACATATCTGTAATGGTTGGATTATTGTGAGTTTTGTATGTATAAGAAAAATATAATAATTTTTTTTTTGAGAAACCTAATTCATATATTCTACTATGGTAAATTTTGTAGAATTTATACTTAATTTTTTCTTAGTGAATAAAATCAGTTTGTACACGCTATAATCTGTCTCGTGAACTAAGTGATCATAAGTTAAGTTGTATGATGAATGTTTGGTTGATTTGCCATGATACGATGTGTGAATACATGTTAGGACTTTTTAGTATAAGTGACATTGATTATTATCACCAACGAGTCGTCGATTCAAGTTTTTTTTGTGTATACATTATGTCTAATGTGATTGTGCGTGATAGTCCTCGTGCTTTGAGGTTTCGCCTCACATTAACCCTTTAATAGTTATGATGCTAATATTTTAACAATTTTAGGTTTAAAAAGTTAGAGCCGAAATGGAAAAAGATGAAAGGAAGTCAAGAAACGAGTTGGAAAAACGAGTGAAACGAATGGAATAAATGGAAAAAGAACTTAAGGAAAATGAAGAAAGGAGGCAAAAACAATTTGATGAGTTTACGAGAAAGTTTGAGGTCGGTAGTAATTAGTAGTAGTTTCAAATATTTTGAATTCATAACTTATTAGTGAAGGTTTGTTAATGTAAACTTGTTTTGAATTTATGTTATTGGGTTTGTTAAACTTATGAAATAGCCACATTTATCTATGTGTGACCAAAAGTATGATAATAGCCACACTTTATATTACAAAAGCATTATGTGTGACAAACGGTAAGACAATGGCCACACCACAAACTACAAAAGAGTGTTTGAGTGGCAAGTTCACATTTTTAACCACATTGACAATAACCTCCAGTGTCTATATGATATGACTGGTCACACAATACATCATTGTGTGTGACCAAAAGTATGATAATAGCCACACTTTATATTACAAAAGCATTATGTGTGACAAACGGTAAGACAATGGCCACACCACAAACTACAAAAGAGTGTTTGAGTGGCAAGTTCACATTTTTAACCACATTGACAATAACCTCCAGTGTCTATATGATATGACTGGTCACACAATACATCATTGTGTGTGGCGAAAAGCTTGACAATAGCCACACTTTAAATTACGAAAAGCATTATGTGTGACAAACGGTAAGACAATAGCCACACTATAATCTACAAAGGAGTGTTTGAGTGGAAAGTAAACATATTTAGCCACTTTTAATGTAATATTCAGTGTCTGTATCATATAATTAGCCACTTTATTATTAAATTTAAGTGGTCATTTCTTTGCTATATCCACACGGTATAGGTCACAATGCAAGATTAACACAACCCTATTGGCCACATTATTATAAAATTCATGTGACTGAAACATTAATTTATGTGGCTTTATACGTGCAATGGTCACTTATTGTAAATAGTCATGTGGCCATTTTCTACCGTTAAGCCACACTTATTGGAGAGGCTTCTTGATGGCCAGCAACTAATGCATATACCCTTTAGCCACACTTATTACCACATAAGGCCACTAAAAACTGTGTGTGGCCATATCATACCCACGTTGTCGCGACCTTTGGCCACATATGACATGAACCAAATGTGTGTGGCAAAAGGCCTACGGCCACACTTTTTTCGTGTGACCAAAGGTCAATTTTCACGTAGTGAGACTATCTTATAACCCAAACCAAGATCCGAAGGCGAAAACCCGAGCTTGTTTGTGCTGGAACGTCGTGACGGACCAAAACAACATCAAGGTTTAACCGTGTTCGTAGTTCGGCTCGTTTAAGGTACGTATATAATTAGAGATCGTTCGTTTAGGTTCGGTTTTGTTTGGAAAATCATAGATCTGTTTTAGTAGGATAACAACGAATCCAACACAACAAATTCTACTGAAATCCATTAACGTTTGATAGGTTAATTGATAACCTAAAAGAACCCGTAATATGAATGTATAAATCGCACCCCTTAAATGTGAATATTTGGATGAATGGATTATTAGGGTTTCTAGGCGCTGTAATTCTGAATCCATTAATACTAAAATCGTGATGTTTCGCTAAGAAACGAAGGTTTAATTGTAGATCAAAGAAACGTTGACCAATTGGTGTTCTTGGCGATTTTGACTTTGACCCTGATTCAAAGTCTGGATAAGATTGGTGTAAGGTAACGAATCGACTAACCAATTTGTTAAGGCAGATAACGAATCAGTTCGCCAATTCGTTATGTCCAAAAAACGAATCAGTTCACCCATTAGTTACGCCCAAATAACGAACTAGACAGCAAACCAAATCACGAATCAGTTAACGAATCAGGTGATTCATTACTCGCCAATTCGTTAAGAATAAAGTAACGAATCAGAGTTGTTCAGATAACAAATTGGAATGATGAATCAGTTGATGATCAGATGACGAATCAATTAACGAACTAGATTATAAAAGTAACGAATTAGTTAGCGAACCAAGCTTTATTGGTAATAGCGAATGAGTTAACGAATTAGAAAATAATTCAAAATCCTAATGGAAAATGCATTAAGACAGTTAATGGAAATAAAATCCTAAGCTAGGGGCTTTGCCCCTTGGACCCCGCTAGGGGCTGCCGCCCTTAGAACCTTGCTGCCAGGGGCGCTGCCCCCGGACCCCCATTAGTTGTGGGTTATATAAAGATAGAAATACGATATGAGTAGTAATAGTTAATTGATACATGTAAATATTATACAGTTAGCCGTGCACAGCTCAAGAAAAGGATTACGATTAATGGTGAACATAACCACATTCAGGTGAGTTTCTAGCCCCATTTCCTTGTTATGTTTTCAGGGCTGTGTGCATACTCGATGTGATAGTTAATACACTTACCTAAAATGGTAAGTGTATTCCATGTATGATTTATATGTTAATTATGTATATCTTGAATGTGAACGAAATCTTTTCGGTACGTAAAAGATCTTCGGATATTGCACGTATTTACAAGGGAGGTATGTATGTAATGGATGAATGTGTATGATAGCTATATGTACAATATATGAATGTGTATGAATGAGTAAAGAATGTATGTGTATGTTACGAGTATGTAAAGACATAATGTACGAAGATGAAGAAGTAAGGGATCAGACCCTAATAATATCTTAGATAGAGAAGAAAGGGATCAGACCCTAATAATATCTGAGATAGAGAAGTATAAAGGGATCAGGCCCTACTAATATCTGAGATAGACAAGAAAGGGATCAAACCCTAATAATATCTGAGATAGACAAAGGAAAGAGGGATCAGACCCTAATAATATCTGAGATAGAAAAGGAAGGGATCAGACCCTAATAATATCTGAGATAGAATGGACAGTAAATATAAAGTATGAAAGTAATAAAGTATGTACGTATGTATGAAAGTATGAAATGAAAGTAAATTAGTAAAGTAATTATTATGTATCTTCGGATGCATGATTGAAGGTAAGTGTATGTATTGTCCGAGGTATGATTAACTAGAACTCACTCAACATAGCTGACTTTTAGTATGCACGCAGGTGAGTAGAATGAGACAGCTGGCTTGAGCGGGGGCACATGGCAGAAGAATAAGGATCTGGCATCTGAAGACCTGTTATGTTTTATAAGTTATGTTTTATAAGTTATGTTTTGATTTTGAAAGACAAGAAGAATGTTTTAAGACATGTTTATGATTTGATATGTTATGTTTTATGAACGTTTTATATTTCGCGTAAAGTTTTAATCAACTCTGATATTTAGAATTGTGTTTATGAGTAAATCCAACATCAAATGTAGGGCACCGGTAACGGGGTCTTACATCGTTGGACCCATCTCCTTGGCTGTTGGTGTTTCTTCTTATTTACCGATTCGTTTAATTTTTTTTAATTAATTTTTTCGGTTTATTTATTGGTTTGACTTCCACATCATCATCACTATTCTCCTCCCCCCCCAAGTCTTCCACCACTTCTTCAACGAAGGATGATGGTGGATTTACCCCATCATCATAAACCTTACCTCTCCTAAAGGTACTTACCTGGTGAATGTAGGTGCTCTTTCCACTAGAGGAACTGATGACTCAAGTTTTTCAAAGTGTCACTTGGCAATCCTTGTTCTTTAACTTTTCCACTTCTTCTGCCAACTGACTAACCTTCTTTATCTCTTGCTGCATTTACCTTATCTGCAATTTCCTTATCCTTCTTGTATTCTTTCTGCCCCTCCAAAACTAATGCCATCAAGGTGTCAAGTTTGGTGCTCACATCATATGCCTTTGAAGACTCGTTTTGCTTGTTACCCTGATTGTACCCATCATGATTTCCATACCCATTACTGTATCCTCCAGCTTCTCTTTGACTGTACCTGCTTTGACCATTACCCGAATTGTCCCATACTGTTTCTGGTTAGATTGGTATCATGTCTTCTGAGAACTGCCTGAAAATTCGGGTTCTGCTGAGTGTTTGGGTTTTAAAAGCTAAAATTTAGATGATTTCTGAGGCCCGAATGATAAGTACTTGAATTCATATAGTTGTACTTCCTTTCACCCTAAACATAATGACCTATTCTTCCTCGTTTTCCTCATCTTGTACTACCCCACAACTCGCAACTTCAAGCCCAAACTCACCACAACCTTCGCATACCGGGTATGTTTTTCCCGAGTTCCTCTTTCCTTGCATACCTGCATCCAACAACCTGTCCATTTTCTTTTACCAGTCTATCCATTCAGTCATCTAACCCGTGACTATCTACCGCTTTTACCACTACTCTTTTGAACATTTTGTTTGACTGAGCCTGTCTCTTTGAATTAGTCGCATGTCTTTCAAGATGCCTCCAATCCACATTTTCATCATTTGCAAAAAAAGACCCATTAGTAGTGGCTTGGAGGTCTCAAACATCATCATTAGAAACACTGCCGTGGAATGCCTTTATCAACTCTCATAAAACTATTCCATGATGAGGGCAAGTCCTCAACAATAACTTAAATCTCTAAAAAAAAGTTTCATAGAAAGTTTCCCCCGTACACTGCTGAAAATTCCGAATGGCATTTTGAGCCTCTGTGGTTCTCTATGGCGTATAATATTCATCCAAAAATGGTTGTGCCAAATCCCGCCATGTGTAAATACTAGCCAAAGGTAATGATAAGAACCACTGTTTTGCTGCATCCTTCAAACTAAACTGGAACACAACCATCTTCACCTAATCCGCAATAAAACCTTGACTTGATATAGTGGCACAAATTGAATTAAAATCACTCATGTGCAGATATGGTTCTTAAGTAGATTTTCCATGAAACGTTGGTAATCCAGTTAAACTGCTCTGTCTCACTGAAAAAGTTCTTCCATCTCTATCCGGGATAATGATCGGTAGAGGGTTTGTGGCCACTTGTGGGATGAAGTGACTTTCAACTCCCCTAACGAGTGGAGGAATATACGCTCTCGAGACTCCATCATCAAACTCATAAAAGGGAATATGTGGCTCGTAGTTATTCTGACGTCTCAGTTCTTGATATTGCTGATTTGCTGGATGGTTTTGTCGAGATTCCTGGTCATTCTGAAGATTTTGTTGCTGATACTGACCCTATATTCATCCAAAAATTCCTTCGTCCATCGCCATAATCCAACCCCACATCATCCCCTATGGTCCATTCTTCGACCCGTATATTAGCCCGGTTATCCTCAGGTCTTTCCTCTTTGAATTCTGCTGGCCTCTGTAGATTTAGTGGGGCGGATCTGACTAACCGGTTGTCATCATAATTCAGTTGTCTTTTTTTGTTACGATTACCCCCTCCACGGTTTACCTGGTTCCGGTTTCAGTTACGGTTAGCATTCTGGTTTTGTTTAGGTGGTGGGATTTTTTGAGGAACAGGTTGTTCCTGGTTTGGTGGTTGGTCTTGGTTATCTGGTTGGTAGTAATTTGGGTTTTGATTGTTTCGGTTACTCATGTCTTCTGTTTTTGGTATTGAAGTTGTGGCTTCTGTTTTCGGTTTAACTTGGGTTTCTGCGCTTCTCGGTTTCTCTTTGTTGTATTTTCAATTTCTGGATCAAACTGTAGCTGCTCTTTCTCGCATGAATATCTTGTCTGCATTAAACTATAAAATCACCTGCATAGACAAAAACACTAACACCCAGCGTAAAATCAACGAAGAAATAATAAAAACAAAAACTTTAAGTTAAACTAGCAATTTGAGCGTTGATTCCCCGGAAACGACGCCAATTTGACGTAGATGTCGTTCTCTAATAAAAAAAGTATTTTAAAGTTTTAAATACCTATAACTAGTACGGGTAAGTAAGGTTGTCTCCACGAGAATTAGTGGAAAGTGAATGTAAAGCTCATATTCAATCATTATAAAAATAGGCGAACAGTCGATGTCAAGCGGTTTAGAAAAACTGATTTTAAGAACATACGATTATAACTTAAGAGTTGTAAACAATTATGAGAAAATGATTCACTTCAGGTTCAGGTAATGTGATGGCCGAATAATCACATATTCAATTAAATTAATTGCGAATTAATTACTAACCCTAATAGTTAGGTTGTGATGACAAACGATACCCTAATCGAATTGTTGACACAACTGGATCTGGTTTACCCTATTACCAGTCTAATGTATGAAAATCAACTATAAGCAATGACTAACTATTATTGGTTCAATGAAATAAGAGCTAACCTAAATGTTGATGAACACAACCACAAAAGTGATGCAAAGTTTGATAATCAAAAGCACAAACTGTTTAAACAATCAATTTGTAATGTAAAACAAGATTAAAGAACATTCAATCAAGTTTATAATCATTCAAAACATAGAATCAGATCAAAGTTGGATACACAAAACCCTAGCTGTAACATCCCGTTTTTTTGAGTTTTGGTTAATAAAATGAAATATGAGTTATTATGAGTCGGGCTAGTATTGGGTTAAATGGATATGGGTTATGGACGTGGGTTATGAAGGAAGGAAGGAAAGACCATGGGCTTAAGCCCATGATCCATAATTATATAAGTCATAATTACCCATTTAATCTCATTTCACACATATTCCATACACCACCAAAACACACACTTAAGCTCTCTCTCTCTAATTTCTCTCCTTTCTCTAGCCAAATCAAGATTAAAAACTGATCCCGATTCAAGGTAATGATAGTATGATGTTGTAAGAGCTTAAACCCGTTAGATATGGTCACGGAACGACGAGCCGACACCGTTAACCGTTTAATTCACGAGATCCGGGTGGAATCGGGTATAAACCGAACCTAAGATGAGCTAAGGGATCACCCTAGCTCAGATCTGGATCGAACGTGGCGAAAAACAATGGAAAACGAGTCAAAACTCTTTTTTCCGGCGAAACCACGTTTTTCCGGCGACTGCGCCAGAAAGTGGTACGAGGTTAAGAGGAATGTCAGAGAATGTTATGACATTCTCTGACCTTACCCTAATTCGTTAGTGGAGGTCTAACGAACTAGCTTGGATTCGTGAACGGATTCGTTATGGAAAGAATGACGAACTAGCCCCAGTTCGTTAAGTCCAATTCGTATGATGACCAGTTCGTTATAAGGTCTAATTCGTTATGAGGACTTGTTCGTTATAGGGGTTCAATGGGCTAAAAAGTTCAATTCGTTAACCAGGCCAAACGAATAAGGTCCGATTCGTTATAAGGACCAATTCGCTAAAGGCCAATTCGTTATGAAGTAACGAATTTGCCAGTTCGTTATGGAAGACAGAAGTAATGAATGAACCCCAATTCGTTAAAGAGCATAATAACGAACTAGACTTTGAAAGAATTACAGAATGGTCCTTGGACTTAGAAAAGATTGAGTTAATTACAAAGAAGCCCTCGAGCTTTGAGCATAATAACGAGCCAGGGGCTCTGCCCCTAGGAACCTGCTAGGGGCTGCCACCCCTAGACCCCGTTGCCAAGGGCTCTGCCCCCGGACCCCCGTTCGTTGAGGGTTATAACTAGACTAGAAACTCGATGTGAGTAGTGATAGTTAATTGATACGTGTAATTGTTATACAGTTAGTCGAGCACAGCTAAGGAAAGGAATAACAATTAACGGTGAACGTAATCAAGTTCAGGTGAGTTTCTAACCCCACTTCCTTGTTATGTATTCGAGGATGTGTGCATACTCGGTGTGATAGTTAATACACTTACCTTAAATAGTAAGTGTATGCCTTGCATGATTTATGTATGATGATTTGCTTGATGGTGTGTGAACGATCTTCGGATATTGCATGTGCTGTCAGGTGGAAATTAAGGATATGATTGATATATATGATGTATGAATGATGTATGTATGAAGATATATGATGAATGAATAATGTATGTATGATATGTTGATGGTACGTGAACGATCTTCGGATATTGCACGTGTTGTCATGGAAGGTACGTAAAGACATGTATGGTATAGATGCACGAAACAAAGGGACCAGACCCTAATAATATCTGTGAGGATAGGAAACAGACCCTAATAATATCTGTGAGGAGGATAGGGACCAAACCCTCATAATATCTGTGATGGTAGGGACCAGACCCTTTATAATATCTGTGATGTAAGAGACCAACCCCTTATAATATATGTGAGGTTATAGGGCGGAAGGCTCTTTAAATAGGATGGATAGTTATGTATGAAAAATAAGTATGAATAATGTACACCCCTTCGGGCATGTGTGCAAGTATGTGAACTGATTGTATGTCGTATGATTAACTAGAACTCACTCAGCGTAGCTGACTTTTAGTATGCATGCAGGTGAGTAGGATGAGGCAGCTCGCTTGAGGGGAAGCACATGACATGGATTTGAAGACACTGGCATCTCAATGAAGTGTTATGTTATTTTAAAAGACAATGTTTTATGTTTGATGACTTGAATGCTCGTTAGGACAAGAATTAATGGTTATGTAATGTAACGATTTGAATGTTTTTAATATTCCGCGAATGTTTTTATTAACTCTGATATTATGAACTGTGTTTATGAGTAAATCCAACGTCCAAAGTAGGGCACCGGTAACGGGGCCTTACACTAGCCTAAAGTGAATACAATGGTTTTATCCTGACATCGGCATCACGAAGAATTCACTCATCTAATAAAAGAATGAAAGCATGCGATGAACTGACGAACCGAAGGCTTCAGGATGGTGAAAAATCGTCCTAGGGCTTCTCTCTGGTTCCTGGAATGAATGATATCTTTAATGGGGGCTAAAAAATGATTATATTAAAAGTTAGGTTTAATATCCAGTCTAGTAAAGATTTGCATCGGGCGAAAAGTGTTAGGCTAAGTCCTTCGCGTCGCACGAAGAACAAATTAGTCGGGGTTGCTTTTTAACATCTTGGTGTCGTGAAAGAGTCTTCACAAGTCCCTCCGTGTCGCGCAAAGGGACATCTGACATGATCTTTTGTTTTTCTTCTTGTTTTTTTGCATAAGAAAGCGTGCCGACCATTAAGGGGGTGTTTGGCTGAGCTTATTGTTTTTTGCTTTTTGCTTTTTGGAGGGGTAAAATGTCCAAAATGCCCCTCCAAAAGCACTTAAAAGCACCAAATTGAAGCTTTTTTGCTTTTTGGAGGGGAATTTTGGACATTTTGCCCCTTCAAAAAGCAAAAAGCAAAAAAAATAAGCTCAGCCAAACACCCTCTAAGTCTTAGTTCCAAGCCCGTAAATTACCCCAATAAGCATCCTTAACGTCTTGTATCCTGAAACACATAGACATGCTTGAATTACCAAAGTTCACATAGTATTTAAACTAAAATTAAACAGTTAATATAATAATAAACACAACTTTTACCCGACCATTTATAATAACCTCTCAACTATGAAATGGTAGGGTTGTTTCCCCTAAACGTTGATAGGCTTGACATGGGTATAGAGGATCTTATACAATAGTCATATAATTTTCTTTTTTATTATTATTCCCTTATAATTTTGATATGAGGTTGTTGATGGATGATTATCTTGAATGCTATGATTTTGGAACGTTTCTACCGTTGAAATACATTAATCGCCACGTTTTCGTGTTTTTTTATAAAACATATTTTGCCATTTTTATAATGCTTATTTTGTCATCAAAGTCATCGGTTTATAAGCGATACAACATTGTTATACGTCATTATCTGAAGTATTTAAGTTGGCAACACCTTTATCTAAAGGAAAATGACAAATGTGTCATCATCAAATAATCATAATTTCTTAGTAAAGAGTAGACACTAACTACTTTATGTGTCATGTGCAAGGACATCTAGTGTTTTAAACTATCATTTATTGTAAAAAAAAAAAAAAAAACATAATGATTATTATATAAATTAAGGATGGTATTGTAAACATTTCTTCATTTGACCAATAGAACGGGTCCATCATGCAATGAAACCTAATCCATATAGGGGGAGTATTCAGGTATGATGGAGAAGAGTATTGCCAAGACGCCGATGACTTGATACAGTTTGGAACAATTGGACTTGATACAGTTTGGAACAATTGGACATGTATTCGAGATATAATTTGTCTAAAAAAGTTCAAATAAAAATACATGATAAATCAAAAAATAGGCTAGATTAGTTAAATATGTTGAAAGCTATCCGGCGAGTTAGGTTGGGTCAGAGGGTTTTACTTGTCACACCCCGACCAAAGGCGGCGGAACATGTCCGGAGCGTAACGTATTGACTGGGCAGTAGCTCAAAAATAGGGATGTGCAAATCATTTTACCCGAAATACAAAAGTTCATAACCGAAACCTGACCTACGCATAATTTTGGGTATTGGGTTTGGTTCTTCGGGTTCGCAGGCTAAAACGAGATTCTCATCTTCCCTTTTATTTACACCCGTTGAGAGAAGAAAAGAACGCTAAGAAGGGGGGAGAAGATGAAGCAAAATCGATTAATCCTGAAAGCTTTGTACTGGTTTTGCAAGTGGAGATGGTTTTCGATATTAGCCCATAAAGCCACTTCAAGGAAATAAGAGAGAGATAAGAGTATGGTGATAGCCTTTTCTTATAAACACTTCTTTACAATTTGGTCGAAGAAGAAGATTAAAATTGTGTGGATAGAAAAGAGAGATGATACAATATAACAAAGAAGTAAAAAAGTTGCATGTGACTTGATTTTTCTACACTGATCACCCACACAAATACAACTATACGAGTAAAGAAACTAGAGTTTTTAAATTTGGGTTAAACTAGTTGAAAATGAATTACTATTTATGATAAATTATCATTTTATTAAAAATTAATGATTTGTCATGCCCCCAAAGTTATTGGACCGTTTTAAGTGATGCAATTTTGTTTTAGTGGATTGGGACTCGTGCTTTTTTTAGTTGTACTTCATTGGAATTTGGTCAGTTCATTCTTCACTTTGGTTTCTATGGTCCAGCACCAAGGATCAGACCGAACCCAAGAAGGCTAATATACGAGAACCGATTTCTAAATCTAGTTAACATTCAGTCTTGGTTTCGATTTATTTTCAGTACGATTTTCGGGTAATTTCAGGCTGGGCTGATTCTTGCACACCCTTACTCAAAATACACTAATTAAAACGAAAATAATTATCTAATTTCATTTAACATTTACCAAGTACACAAATTAAATAATCAGAACAACTACATCATAATTTTGTATTTTGAATAAATATCCCAAGGTAAACTAATGTCTTCGATCTTGAACAATATTAACTACTTGTACCTGTAGCATATATAAAACTATGGTTTGTCAACAAGTATGTTGGTGAGAATACATAAGTTTAGTTGACACACACACACATGGTAGGGCACATGGTGAGAATACATAAGTTTAGTTGACACATACACACACATGGTATGGCACATGGTGAGAATACGTAAGGTTGAAAGAGCTGACTTGATGATGGCACATTGTATGGATTGAACAGCTGACATATCTAGAAGGAAGACATGGTGCTTTATGTTTTATGTTGAAACAATTTGTGATGTTTAAAGACAAGTATTGTATGGTTTGTAAGAAATGGTTGACTTTTATTATTACGCAAAAAAGTTTAATTAACTCTGATATTTACAATTGTGTTTATGAGTAAATTCAACACTAAAGTAGGGCACTGGGACTGAGGCCTTACAGTATTGAAGTGTGAAAATAATGAAAGATTAGTCCTTTTATAGTGAAATTATAGAGTTGTGATGACTTATAGAATTTATGAAAATTAACCATATTTAATATAATTAAAATAAAAAATTAAAATAATTTTATAGGTATTCAAAGTGTTTTAACTCTTTCAATAAATTTTATTTAATTAAAAACATTCATTGGTTTTGTTTTTAGTGTTTAAAAAAGCAACATATGAAAAAGATGGTAACACTAATAATCTAAGATTTATTCTGGTGATTTACATGAGAAAAGTTTATGAATAAATTATCTTGATTATGAATGTTTTAAATGAGCATGCAATACTACAAAGATAGGGAAAAGTATAATTGCATAGAAATTATCACATAAAATACATGAAACGAAAATTGAGACTAATTAAGGGTGCAGTTACTGTACGCTAATGCTGTACGCGAGACGTTCAAAGGAAAAAAAAGGAAAAAACCTAAAACACTCAGAAAACGCTCACAAAACCTTAAACGCTCATTAAACGCTCAAAAACCGTCTTTGTGAAAAAAAGTGAAAAATTGATCGATTAACCATCCAAAACTATTTTTTTCGGTAAATCAATGATTGATTGGATATGTATTGACGATTCCGAGATGTTTGGATGTGATTTCATGGATCGATTCGCGAAAAACGGAATTCGCGTACGTATTTATACGATAAGCATTAGTGTATTGGATCTTTTCTCGATTAATTAATAATATTATATATATATATATATAAAAACAAAGCCAAAATTTTAAAACGGGTCCGGTTTCGTGTTTGAAAGTTAACGAATGTTACAACCTCTGCCCAAACCTTGATCATAATTATGTTTACCCAAGCTTTAAACATACAAAGAATTATAGTAATGTTTCTTTAAAATTAAGAAACACATAATTTCACATTCATAAGGATATATAGTTTCTTCGTGATTAAGAAACGTAACATTTTATATAAGGAATATAGTTAATATATTGTTTCTTCATGAATAAGAAACATAATATTTTACATACTGTAATATCCTAAAATTTATAATGTTAAATAAAGAAAGTTACGTTTAGTGATTTCGCGTTATTAATTAATTAATATCGTGTAAAGAACGGATCATGGACTTAGATTAATTGAGATAGGTTAAATGAGAATGGGCCTTAGGTCCATGGGCTTTAAGGGATATAAATATCCCCTAAACCACCATAAAACCCTAAACCTCATCTCTTTCCATTCTAATCTCCATACATTCAAAAACACACACACCATAAACGAGCAGGATCCGAGAGAGAGTAAACGTTAGTTGGTGCTAGATCGTCGTGACGAACCAAAGCAACAAGACCAGCTCGTGTTTGTAAGTTCGACTCGTTCAAGGTACATTTATGGTTAGAAATCGTTCGTATAGGTTCGGTTTGATTTGAGAAATGGTAGATCTGAGTTTGTATGGTAAAAACGAATCCAACAAAGCTAAACTTACTGAAAATGGTTATGATTTGATGGGTTAATCGATTGATAAAAAGGACCCGTAACCTATATGCCTAAATCGCACCCTCTAAACATCGATGTTAGGTCGATTTGATAGTTGGGGTTTGTAGGCGCTGGTCAGACGATTCCATGGGTACCTAAATCGAGTTATTTGGTTAAGGAACGAAGGATTTAAGAGCGAACAGAACCTGCAGACGACAACTTCGCCTGCAAGCTAAGTTCGCCTGATGAACTTCGCCTGCAAGCTAAGTTCGCCTGATGAACTTCGCCTAAAGCTAAGTTCGCCTAAGGTTTAACTTCGCCTAAAGCTAAGTTCGCCTATGGTTTAACTTCGCCTAAAGCTAAGTTCGCCTAAGGTTTAACTTCGCCTAAAGCTAAGTTCGCTTAAGGTTTAACTTCGCCTAAAGTTAAGTTCGCTTAGAAAATAAATTAAAAACCTAATGGAAAATGTGTTAAGACAGTTAATGTAAATAAAATTTTTCCAAGCTGACCTGGCAGCTCGACCCCAGCCAGGGGCTCTGCCCCTTGGACCCTGCTAGGGGCTGCCGCCCCTAGACCCCGCTACCAGGGGCGCTGCCCCCGGACCCCCGTTCGTTGTGGGTCATATAAAGATAGAAATACAACATGAGTAGTAGTAGTTAATTGATACGTGTAAATATTATACAGTTAGCCGTGCACAGCTCAAGAAGGGAATAACTATTAACGGAGAGCGTAACAGGATTCAGGTGAGTTTCTAGCCCCATTCCTTATTATGTTTTCGGGGCTGTGTGCATACTCGATGTGTTT
This sequence comes from Bidens hawaiensis, assembly GCF_021521415.1. Classification (NCBI taxonomy): domain Eukaryota; kingdom Viridiplantae; phylum Streptophyta; class Magnoliopsida; order Asterales; family Asteraceae; genus Bidens; species Bidens hawaiensis. The sequence continues at coordinate 407,936 of NW_027492658.1, forward strand.
GTTAATACATTTATCCTAAGTGATAAGTGTATGCCATATGTGATATATGTGATAGATATGAATGATTGCGTGACGGTACGTGAACGATCTTCGGATATTGCACGTACTGTCAGGTTGCAGCGCTAAGAATAAGGTAAGTATGATATGTATGCTTATGTGTATGAATGTGATAAAGTTAATAAAAAAAGGAAAGTATGGTTGTATGGTAACAAAGAGGGAATCGAACCCTGCTAATATTCGAGAACTAGGGAACCGAGCCCTAATAATACTCGAGGAAGGAGGGTACCGAGCCCTAATAATACTCGAGGAAGGAGGGTACCGAGCCCTAATAATACTCGAGGAAGGAGGGTACCGAGCCCTAATAATACTCGAGGAATGCAGGGCGTAATGCTCTTTATAACGTAAGATGTGGAAGTAAGAAAGTATGAAAGTGTGAATGAAAGAATATAATTTATTGTGTATTGTATAACGTATGATTAACTAGAACTCACTCAGCGTAGCTGACTTTTAGTATGCACGCAGGTGAGTAGGATGAGACAGCTGGCTTGAGTGGGGACACATGGCAGAAGAATAAGAGCCTGGCATCTGAAGACTTATGATGTTTTAATTTAATGATTTAATGTTGAAAGACAAAGGATGTTTTGAGACAAGTTATGAATTATGTAATGTTTTATGAAAGTTTTATATTCCGCGTAAAGTTTTAAATTAACTCTGATATTTAGAACTGTGTTTATGAGTAAATCCAACACGAAAGTAGGGCTACCGGTAACGGGGCCTTACACATACAAATGAAGCAGTCAATGAATGTTACTTCTTGAAGAAGAAACAGATTATAGATGTTTCTTCATGAAGAGGAAACTCAACATATGATTAGGAAATAAACAGAAAGACTACAGGTCTAAATATTTTATTCAAACAAATGATCAATCAAGGTTTAAAGCTATAAAAACCAGACTAAAGGTTTATAGCCGGATCAAAAGACGATCCAGATATTTATATACCTATTTTATTATAGGTCAATCAATCAATCAGTCAGTCAATCAATCAATCATTCACAATCAAGGTTTCAAACGCACACCGACGGTACAGGTGAATACGTTAACCTTTACAATCAGTCAAAACATATTTAAACTCGATAAGATGAACGGGTGTTTGTCTTAAAGAGTCAGTTAACGTTTACATGAGATTACATGTTCTCTAAAACATTATAATACAAAGTAGAAAATAAAATCAACTCAGGCCGAATACGCATGTGTCTGGATCAAAACATAACTATTCAGCTCAATTAGTCAAAGGCCAGGTGGCCGGGGGCTAACGGTCATGGCTAATTCTCTGCTCAGGGCTACGTGGCTCGGGGAATATAATTATGTGTGTAGGGTAGTGGTACATATACCGGAAGTATAAATACTTCCGCTGAGCTTGTTAAGAAAACTACATTTGTATTGTAATGTCATTCAAATGTTTTATAGAGTCATACGTGTTCACCAGCATATAGCTGACATATGTTTCCCACATTTCAGGGAAACAGATTAGCACAGGTAGCAAGACATTATAAACATTCATGGAGATGCTCGAAAGGTAATGATGGCTCAGTTTTAAATTATTAAAATATTATAACAAGATTTAAACATGATTAATAAATTAAACACTTGGGTATTTATTATCTGAGAAGTTTTCAAATAAATTAATATTTTATGATAACCAAAAGTCTTCCGCTAAAAATTAACCGCAACTCTGATGCATTTACAAAACATGTACCAACTTGTGGTCACACGCATAGGCCTTAAACCGGGGTGTGACACCAGCTGAAAAGAGGTGTGATCATAAACTCAGAAAAAAAAACAGGATACATCTGAGTGTCTAGCCACATTTCCTTGTTATGTTTTCGGGGTTGTGTGCATACTAGATGTGATAGTTAATACACTTGTATTAATTGGTAAGTGTATGGTACGTGTACGTTTTATGAATGATATATGAATGAAATAGAAAATGGATTATGAGTTTGTATGAATGTATATATATATATAAGAAACGTATGTATAGATGTATGGTTGCATGGTTGTATAAGTAAGAAGGGAACATACCCTAATAATATATACGAACATACAGTGGCGAAGCTTGGACTGAGGCACCGAGGGGGCCGAGCTCAAAATGTATACAAAATTTCACAAACGAGTGGGGCGGACTCAAATTTTCGAACAAAAAAGGCTAAAATTACACTACGTACAAAATTTTTCGGCCGAAAACGGGTAAATTTACACCACTGCGCAAAAAACAGGGGGGCCGGGGCCACCCTGGCCCTAATGAAGATTCGCCCCTGCGAACATAGTGAATAGATCCTAATAATATCTGCGGATGTAGGGAACAGTCTCTAATAATATCTGTGAAGGCTATGGGGCGGAAGGCCCTATAGAACGTAAGGGTAGTTATGTATGTATTGTGTAAGTTAAAGAAAGTATGAAAGAATGAATGTACGAATGTATGTATGAAAGCAAGGTAAACAGGTTAAGTGTATATATGCCCTCGAGTATGTATATAAGTATGTGAATGTATTGTATGTTGTCTGATTAACTAGAATTCACTCAGCGTAGCTGAATTTTAGTATGCACGCATGTAAAAGGTTAAATGAGCTGGCTTGATGATGACACATGGTATGGATTGAACGGCTGACATCTCTAGAAGGAAGACATGGTGCTTTATGTTTTATGTTGAAATAATTTGTGATGTTTAAAGACAAGTATTGTATGGCTTGTAAGAAATGGTTAACTTTTATTATTTTGCAAAAAGTTTTTAATTCATTCTGATATTTAGAACTATATTTATGAGTAAATCCAACACTAAAATAAGGTACCGGGACTGTGGTCTTATAGTATTGAGGGGTGAAAATAATTGAGGATTAGTCCTCCTTTTATAGTGAAATTATAGAGTTGTTATAACTTATAGAATTTATGAAAATTAATCATATTTAATACAATAAAAAACAAAAATTAAAATGGTTTAAAAGGTTTTCAAAGTGTTTAACTCTTTCAATAATTTTTTTTAATTAAAACATTCATTGGTTTATTTTTATTAGTTAAAAAACAACTTATAAAAAAGACAGTAATAATAATAATCCAAGATTTATTCTGGTGATTTGCATGGGAAAAGTTTAAGTATAAGTTATTTTGATAATGATTATTTTAAATGAGTATGCAATATTACAAAGGTGGTGAAAGTATAATTGCATAGAAATAATTACACAAAATTCATGAAACGAAAATTGAGATTAATAAAATAAAAATAAAATTTAAACGGGCCGGGTTTCTTGGGTCTGAAAATTGACAAATGTTAAATTTCTCATCTATTGTGGGTTTCTCCTAAGAGTATAATGAAGATGATCGGGTGAATCTTTGACCCGTAAATGATCCGAGCGACCGTTAAAAAAAAGGAAAAAAACTAATATAAGTACATAGTACAAACGTGTAAAACTATTCAAACTTTATTACTAATGCTAGGTTAGAGTCTGGCCCAACTTAAATGAATCATGATAACTTGTTTGTTATTATTACTAATTAGGGAGTGGGATGAGCACATAATTCATGTTGCTTGCCACATAAGCATCACAACCCTTATATCTCTTTCTCTATAAATAATATCACCTTCTTTGTTTTCATCATAGCACATACACACAACACAACATGTACAAATTTGCATCCTCCTTACGAAGGCTAACCTCCAGCGGAGTTAAATCCGCCCAAAATTGTAGTCACTGTTTTTCGCAACAAGCTCAAAAACGATCATCGGTTGAGGGATCAGAATCGGGTCGAGTCCCGATTATACCTGTTTTTGATTACTCTCCCCCGGCGTACGTGGGTCCCACTGCCGATGAGATCCTCCACAAGCGTAATCAGTTCCTCAGCCCTTCCATGTTCTACTTCTACAAAAAACCGGTCAGTTCATGTCCGATTGCAGCGTCTTAAATTACATGTTTTGTCAGTTTTGTCAATTTTATAATAAGAAGATTAACTTTAAGAAGATTAAACTTAAATAAAAGACAAACATGTAACACGTCACGGTTGTTTTTTTATATCAAATTAAGTATTTGTAGAAATTTAATATACAAATGATTGTAAATTTGTGTTACATTTTTGCAAAACATCATCATCATCATCATCGTACTCAGTATATCCCACCAATAGCAATGCTATGGTAGGGTCTGAGGAGGGTAAGATGTAGACAGCCTTACCTCTATCCCATAGGGATAGAGAGGCTGCTTCCGGTGAGATCCCCGGCTCGATAGTAGTTTTGCATCAAGCCTTGGACATAAGGCACATAGCACTCAATCATCGGGACACCGGCTGATCGGTGCATGTGCCCTTGTCTTTCGGCTATCAACGCCACCACATGATGCCTGATTAACCTTCCGCCACTTTTGACGTTATTTTCACGAGATTAGTAAAATAACGTCAAAATTAGTGTAATTTTACTTTTGCCCACCCGAGGGTTCACACATATATACATTATATGCGCGCACCGCAAGCAGGGCGTTTTTTTGCAAAACCGTATCTGGTATCATATTCCGTTAGTGATTAAAAAATGTTATCATATCAAATTTTATGCATGTTTTAACTAATTTCGAAATCATATTCAATATTCTTCCATTATTCCAAGATATTATAACGTTTATTATCATTTATGAAAGCATCAATTTCTAATATCAGGTTCGCATCTTTTTAGTATTTTTTTTTAATTCAATCAAAGAATTCTATATATATATTAATCATTTTCATACGTTACGCAACATAATTTAATTATATATCTTTTCTTGTGAACCTCTAGTTATTTAAGGTATATTTTTTCTCCCAGTAAGTCTTTTTTTTTCCTAAAATTGACGTTTTGTCAATAAGGTAATCAACGAGCAAGTCAATAAGGTAATCAACGGGCAACGGGGTCCCATTTAATCATTTTCATACGTTACGCAACATAATTTAATTATATATCTTTTCTTGTGAACCTCTAGTTATTTAAGGTATATTTTTTCTCCCAGTAAGTCTTTTTTTTCCTAAAATTGACGTTTTGTCAATAAGGTAATCAACGAGCAAGTCAATAAGGTAATCAACGGGCAACGGGGTCCCATTTAACTTTTATTTGATAATAACTGATAATAATTTTGAAGTAATTTATATATTCACTATCAAATTGATAATTTTCGTTCATTACTTTTTAAATAACTTTATAATTTACAACATTAAATCTATAAATTTTATACTTGATAAAGGGTAAATAGCCAATTGTTTCTTACCCTATTATATGTTTTGTACGATATAATTATTGGAAAAAAAAACCCTAATATTATTACCAATAATACAATCAAAATTTTGTTTTTTTTATGCTCATTACTTTTTGAATTATTTTACTTACAATGTGTCACCTAAGTTTAGTATTTCTTGTTTCAACTTATATCAATATTCAGCTTATCAAATAATCTTTAAACAAACTCACATTTATAGATAAACATTCAAATTTGAATCCATGTTATTTTTTTAAAGTTTAAACCACTAAAGACTCGAAAATATAGTATGCTAATATTTTGAAATTCTTTCATAAATTTAAAATATTTTAAAACTTTATATAATTTGTTAATATGATTGATTTTCATACAAAAATTTTGATTTTTTAGGGTAGGTGTCTTTTATGAGATAATTTAACAATACAGATTAGCCATATTAGTATCCCACTTTAATTAATTAGAACGTTGGTCCTCCCTTGATGACATGACACGTCAAGGACGTTAGCAATATGTTATATGCCTCATTATTAGGCTGACGGACGAAGCGATTGCTATTTTGAAGGAAGGTAGTGTCAGTTGTTTGATTTAGTTATTGTAATCCAATGTGTCTTTTCCAAATATATGAAATATAAATACATGTTATGATCCATATTGATGTACAATTATTGTTGTGATGAAACAGTTGAACGTGGTACATGGGAAGATGCAGTATTTGTTTGATGAAAAAGGGAGAAGATATCTTGATGGTTTTGGAGGGATTGCCACTGTGAATTGTGGTCATTGTCACCCTGATGTGGTCCAAGCCATTATCAATCAAGTCACCACCATACAACACTCCACCATTCTCTATCTTAACCACTCCATCACCGATTTTGCCACCGCCCTTGCAGGAAAAATGCCCGACGACCTCAAGGTATATATCATACCTGTTTTCGATAGCGTTTGGAACTATCACCCGAGTCAACCATCTATTGTAACATTCATTTCTCTACTATTGGTACAACTATATGATAAGTACCCTTGGGGCTTGTCTAGGTTCATTGAACACCATGTTCTTGGTGCAATGATATAAAAAAATGGACCCACAAATGAATATTAAAGAGACAAAAAGTATGGATTAAATTGGCACATCTCATCCTTGTCTGGTTGTTAGTGTTTTATGATATAGTTGTCACCAATGCTTACGCTATCTACTACCATAATAATTAGGTTAATTCAATTAAAAACTAATATTGTTCAATTAAAAACTAATAACTAATAAGTTTGATATAAATTCGACGTGGCTCAATGGTAGAGCACTCACTTTACTAGTGAAACCTCACTATCACCAATTTATATGGGAGATATGAGGATGATCCTGACTTGCCAAGCCAGGGTTTGAGTCTTGATCTCACCCGGTTTTACCGGCTCCTCGCTGTCGTGCCGTTTGGCGGGCGTGGGGGTCGGGTTTTATCCGGGGAATCCCTCAATTGGTGGACTGCTAGGGGCTCCATCCGTCCGGACTCATGGCCGGCTCAGGCTACCTTTAGCCAATGGGGGCCGCGTACGGAGTACTCGGCGTTACTTAGTTGGTCATTCCAAAAAAATAATTATAAGTTTGATGAAAAATTATCGTTCGTATTTCAAATCTAAAAGCTATTCAATTGATTAATTTTTATTTATATAAGATAAGATGGTATGAATACTTATTTAAAATAGTTCAAAAGTAATAGAATACACATGATACGCAGGTGGTGTTTTTTACCAATTCGGGCACGGAAGCCAACGAGCTAGCGATGATGATCGCCCGATTATACACAGGTTGCCAAGATATCATATCACTGAGGAACGCGTACCATGGGAACGCAGCTGCAACAATGGGGGCAACTGCACAGTCTAACTGGAAATTCAATATTATTCAGGTATTTTGAATTATATTTTTTGTTTTTTAAATATAAAATAAACCAATAAACACTAGTAGGGTGTTTTTCTTCTACATACTTTTTATTTATTAATCCTAAACTTATAAAACATTACATTTTAGTTTGTTCATTTTTTAAGCACATGGATTTGTTATATCGTGTAATGAAAGTCGTTATCTAGCATTATGTAGTCTACTCAATCTCATCCTTTAAATATAACTGAAAGTGATCATATTTTAAATTTATTCTCAAGTTTACATAACTTTTCACATCTCATTCCTTATATATATATATACACACACACTAGTTTGTATCCCACGTATTACGAGGTTGTTTTATATTATTTGTTATAATATTTATTTATTTTTTTAATTTATATTTTGTTTATTGTATGAAAGTTAATAATATACTTATGGTTTAATGATAAATTGTTTCACAAATAAATGAGATGTTATAACCCGGTTTAAAAGCTATATGGTTTTGATAAAACCCAAGACCCGTTTATTTTTTCTACTATGAAATTGGTTTTTTAATTATAAATAATATTTATGAAAGTTAATAATATACTTATGGTTTGATGAGACCCAAGACCCGTTTATTTTTTTACTATCAAATTGGTTTTTTAATTTAAAGAATATATATATCTTTTTTAAAATAAATAAGATATTATTTTTTATTATATCCTATTTTATAGAACTTTTACATAAATAATTTGGTGAGAATAATTTTTAATTTAATGAGATGTTATAACCCGTTTAAGGAATATCTGGGTTTGGTAAGACCTATACCCATGAATTCGGGTCAAATGCATGAGAAACCTCCATTTAAAAATCAAGCAAATCTGGTGACTCCAAAAAAAAGGGGGAGCGACCACATCGCGACACGTAAGATTTTTATGTCTTCGTTTATATAGATTATATATATATATGTGTGTGTGTGTGTGTGTGTGTGGGTTATCCTAAAAATAAGTAGTTCTCTAGGAAAACTAGAAATAAATCATAGCCATTTGATCATGTCAATCAATGGTTGAGATTTAAAATTACCAAAAACCGTCATAGTTTCCTAGAATTACTCTTTTATCATTATAACCGACATAGTTTCCTAGAATAGTTATTTCACCATAGGTTGTAATGCCATATGTCAAAATTTTTTTGTTCTTACCATTACTAGGAAACTCCTTATTTTTATTTGAACCCTCTTATATATATATATATATATATAATTCAACTAATAATACTTTCTTATTTAAATTTTATTATTATTTCTCTTTTTTTTAATTCAAAAAATAAAATAAAATATGAGTATGGGGTGAATAATAACCTCTCAACTATTGGACGGTTGGGTTGTTTCCCCTAAATGTGGTTTAAGATAGGTATGGAGGATCTTATGCGTAGTCAAATAACTTTCTTTTTGTGTTACTCCCTTATAATTTAGATATGAGGTTGTTGATGGATGGTTATCTTGAATGCTATGATTTTGGAACGTTTCTACCGTTGAAATACATTAGACGCTATGTTTGCTTGCGTTTTCGTAAAGCTTATTTTGCCATTTTCTAATGCTTATTTTGTCATAAATATCATCGTTTTATAAGCGATACAACATTGTTATACGTCGTTACTTGAATTATTTAAGTTGGCAACACCTTTATCTTAAGGAAAATGACAAATGTGTCTTCATCAAATAATTATGATTTCTTAGTAAAGAGTAGACACTAACTACTTTATGTGTCATGTACATGACATCTAGTGTTTTTAACTATCACTTATAGTACAAAAAATATAATAAAAAACATCATGCTTATTATATAAATTAAGGGTGGTATTTTAAACCTATGGGAGGTTGCTAATCTTATTTCTTCATTTGTCCGCTAGAATGGGGTCCATCATGCAATAAACCCGGATCCGTATAGAGGAGTATTCGGCTCTGATGGAGAGAAGTATGCTAAAGACGTCGATGACTTGATACAGTTTGGAACATCTGGACATGTTGCCGGTTTCATTTTTGAAGCGATTCAGGTGAAGTATTCGATATATAATTTGTCAAGAAAAAGTTAAATAAAAATATATGATAAACTGAAAATAGTCTAGATTATTTAAAAATATATGCACACCGTCGGTTCAATATGAATTTGTTTTGACCATCATTGTGTGCTACATACACATTTTAATCGTTGCTTTTGTTTTTGTTTATATTTTGATTGGTATAGGGAGTTGGTGGCATTGTGGAGTTGGCCCCAAACTACTTACCTCCGGTTTATAAGAGTATTAAGAAAGCCGGAGGGCTTGTGATCGCGGATGAGGTCCAGGCTGGATTTGCTCGAACCGGAAGCAACTTTTGGGGATTCCAAAACCAAGGAATTGTCCCTGATATTGTCACAATGGCAAAGGTACAATAATATATCAAACCCGAATTCTGAAGTAAAGGGATAATCCAAATGTACTTACAATCTTGCCTATCAGGGTATTGGCAATGGGATTCCACTTGGTGCAGTGGTTACTACCCCAGAAATTGCAAAAGTTTTAACTCGTCGAAGTTACTTCAATACATTTGGTGGAAATCCGGTTTGTACTGCTGCGGGTCATGCTGTCCTAAAAGTTATTGAAAGAGAAAATCTTCAAGAAAATGCTCATGTTGTTGGATCATACTTGAAACAACGACTTACTGCTCTTAAACATAAGCATGAAAGTAAGTTCTACTTCTACATTTCACATTTAAATTTAATTTTTTATAGTTTAAAGCAATGTTGTTTTAAAAGTAGCCTACAAAGCTGAGTACTTCACGAGTAATCGCTACAAGGTGTATTACCGAGACGACTTTCTTTAACTCCTCTAGTTACGAAGAATCAATCAAAGGTAGCAAATTAGGACCGATTTTAACTTAAAAAATAAAACAAAATTCATATTTATATAATATTAAAGAACGAATATCATTTTTTAATTAATGATTAGCAAGTTTTATAATAATTTAGTATTTAAAAATGCATTTCTCTTTTTTATATTGATATTCACAGATTTTATTATAAACTAGTGTTTTACGTGCCGGGGCAATAGTAAAACCAAAGTGTTGTCGGTCACAAGTCTTGAGGCGGTAAGTCGAATAAAATTCGGTTGGTTCCGGTTACGCGTGTTATTGTACCAAAACTAAAACCAAAATAAAAATAAAAATAATTTGAGGTGGACCAATGGGGTGACGTCAACTGGTAAAACTCGGGCGTTGATAAAATCCGATCGTTGTTAATCCTGTGTCTTGAGGCAATGAGTCTTCACAAATACGGTTGGTTTATGTCACATTAATTTGTGACGGTACCATAACTAAAACAAATAAACAAACAAATTCAGCATCCTGTCAATTTTCGTTATGTTTGTTACGATAACTAAAACAAAATGCGTTGAGTCTAGTCGAATTCGGTCGGTTTCCATCATGTTCGTTATGGTATCATTACTAATGCAAAACAAAACAAAATTTACATTTGTTCGGTTTTCATTACGTTTGTTACGGACCAAAACTAGAACAAACCGAAAAGGACCAATACGGAGCCGCAAAGTGGCCCAATCGGGACTTTGCGGCACCAAACTTCTTGTTTGTATTATATAATATCAGTAAAGTATTTGATATTTGACATAATATATAATATCTAAAATTAATTTTCTTTATATGTATCATGTCCGAGTACTCCTCGAGTACTCCCAACTCCCTTGTTGGCCGCCTTGAATCCGCCTTTCGATTTTTACAACCATGGTTTAAAGTAGTAAATTTTAGAATCTAGTAAACAAATATAATTATGTTGTGATATATTGAAGTTATCGGTGATGTCCGAGGAAGAGGGTTAATACTTGGTGTTGAACTTGTTACTGATCACAAGCTCAAAACTCCAGCAAAGACTGAAATATTGGAGATAATGGAGATGATGAAAGGTAATTTTCAGTATAATATACAATCAATAATAAATGACGGGTCTTAAGTTGTGTTTTTTAACCGGTGTTAACAATTGCCTGATGACTAAATGACATATAAACTTTATTTATTTTTCAGATTTGGGGGTATTAGTTGGTAAAGGTGGATTTTATGGAAATGTTTTTAGAATCACTCCACCACTATGCTTCACTAAGGAAGATGCGGGTGTGCTTTTTTCCTTGTACCATTTCTTTTTGTTAATTATTTTTCACATTACATATTTAAAAATTCAAAATTTTGTCTTATTGTTTAATAGATTTTCTTGTGGATGCTATGGACTACTCGATGTCAAGGCTCTAAAGATCTATCATCAAATTGGCTCCAAAATTTGTAAAAAGCTATGATGAAGTAAAACATATCAACTGTCTAATTTGTCATATAATTTGCTAAATAAAAGCTTTTCCCATATGGGGAAATGCATGATTAAACTATTGGACAATATGTTATTTTCAGTTTGATAGAGTGGTTAAAGTGTATAATAGGATAAACATTGTATGGGTCAACAACTCGTTGACCCTCTATGTCCTGAATTTTAGATGTTCTATTTGCTATTATATATTCTAGAAAAATTGGATTTTAATAATCCAAATTATTAACTATTGACAATTATCAATCTCAACTAACGATGTGACTAGTAATCATCCTAACTTTTAATCTTGTTATTGATATTGATAACAAGATTGGAAGTTGAGATTATTAATAGTCACATTGTTAGTTGGAATTAATAAGGGCCAAGATTCTATGTTATTGGATTGACAACAACTCGTTGTCTTTGTTTTTGTCTTCTCTTTTTCTCGTTTTCTAACACTTTTGACAAAAGAGGTAGTATTGTTTACTTTACCTAAACCCACAAAATGTTTGAGCCGTCGTTGGTTTGTGATCAATAACTTTTGACAAAAGAGGTAGTATTGTTTTTGAAACTTGTTTCCACTGTTGATGAAAAATCACACGCAGGTTCAAAAGAGATGGAAACTATTTTGTTGACACCTAAATATATCACTCTTAATCTATTAGAAGATTTGTTTGGCTGATGAATTAATTAAGGGATTTTCTATACATATTGGTGGTATTTCTTAAACACCGCCCAATACGTTATGAATAGGTGCTTTTAAAAAGTCTTTTTTTTGTTGTCTTTTTATGTTTAATTGTATTTATTTTGATTATTTTATTCATTTATTTAAAAAGCTTTTTATTGATTTACGTTATCAACAATCAGCTCGATCTAAAGATTATAATGAAACAATATGAATAGACGGATACACACACAACCATTACAACGAGTTTGTTAAAAATAATAACTGAAAATGTAAAACCTTCTAAACGACAGCGTTGTTATTGATCCTGCGCTTGAGGCCCAATCTATCATTGTTGTCGGCGTCCTTGCGGTCGCACCTGATGTCCGATGTGCTCGCCTCATGGTAAGAACGTGGCGGTGGTAGTCTGTACTCATCACCACGTTGTCGGGCGGCCTCCCGCTCCAACATCCTGACAATCTGACGCTGCATCTGTAGCATTCCCTCCTCTAATCCCCATAATCGGGTGTCGGTGTCTGCCGGAGATAGGAGAATGGCCGGAGAGTTGCCGATAATTTAATGAACTTAAATATTACAACGTGTCTGATATAAGAAGGTGAAGAGTTGCCTATATATATTATAATGTAATATAGATATTTCTTTAGGTTTCGTTTAATGTTTTTAGTAAAACGTAATATAAGTTTGAAGAAACACTAAGTGACCCGGGGCAGATTATAGATAATCTGGGGGTTAAGTAATGTTTCCCACAAGGATGAGGTATGGCAGAGAAGGTTATTCTTCAGGGGACCTGCAAAACAAACACCGTAAGCTCGTCACTGAGAAGGGGGGGGGGGTTCCTCCTTGTGACCACCCTCCGGCGTGAGAATCAGACTAGATTGCTCTGAATATAAGTGTATATTAAGAGATTTCTAGATAAGATTGAGATATCAGATGATGTCCTTACCATTCCAAGGTGTTGGAGTATTTATAGCCGAAGGTAGGTTTCCTAGAAGGTATAGCCGGCTGAATAGTATTCCTGTTCCACCAACAGTGGACTACGCACAGGCCATGCTGGTTGGTGAATAGGCTACGGCCAACAGTAAAGGTCGGCTGTACACTGTTCCTTTACTGCCGGCTACGCACTGTTCCACCAACTGTAGGCTGCGCACGTCCCATCGTAAGGGTTGGTGAGTAGGCAACGGCTAATAGTGACAAACAGTACTAGAGGGTGCTCCTCCTCGTATTGTTGTCGGTGAGCTGTCACCCTGTGATTGGTTCATGGGCAGTTCTGGTCAAATTGTCTGTTCCGCCCATACCTTATTAGGTATAGTACGAAAGATCTTCCAGAAGCATACGGACTGGCTCATTTAGGCGGGAGTATTCCTGCCTTGCTCATTCCTTCATGTGACTACTGAAGTAGGTAATGCCTTGTGCGTGTAGCCTTGCTGTTAGTGCGGGTAGCCTTCCCTGATGGCTTGTATCCGCAGCTGCGGGAACAGGCGGGGTACTTCACCATTGGGAGGCTTTCCCTGCGGGTACAGCTGGCGTACTGCGCGTAAGGTTCTTTGAGCATGGTGGGTCCTGCTGGAGCAGTTGGTCGTTGCGCAGACGTCCCTGTTCAAGGTGAGTCTTGCGGGTCCAACTGGGCTCTGCTGGGACCTACCTCTTCAAGTCCCCCCAGTCCAATGTTCTTCTCATGAATTATTAATAAGTGAGGTGAACTTTTGGACTTGGCAAGGGGTTTTGAAAAGGGGTTTAGTTTTTAGGTTTTCCGTTGTGATTCTCCCCGCGGTTTTCCTGATGTCACGCATAAATTCCCGACTTTTCTGCTTGATCTTAGGGTATGAAGCGGGTAGGTTCGTAACCTCCTCGCAAGTCAGGAGCGTTGAGTCCCACTTGTGTGGATTCTCCATGGGGTTTTGGTAGTTTTCAACATATTGATCAATTATGCTAAAACCACCAATTCCATCTTGGAGTTTCAAACAATATAGTTCTCGACGTTTCCGTCATGCGGGGATGTTATTCCCGTTTCCGCAAGCATGGCCCAGAAGATCCTTCTTGGTTTGAATTCCCTGCAGAGTGCTAAGTATGTGAAGGGTTTTGCCTTGACACTGTACCCGCACTCGTCTTACGGTTACTTTACTTCCAAGGTATTCCTGGCGTCAATTCCCTGCGGGTGTTAAGTATGTGAAGGGTTTTGCCTTGACACTGTACCGGCACTCGTCTTACGGTTACTTTACTTCCAAGGTATTCCTGGCGTCAATTCCCTGCGGGTGTTAAGTATGTGAAGGGTTTTGCCTTGACACTGTACCCGCACCCGTCTTATGGTTACTTGGTTGCCAAGGTAAGGGGTATTTTCCCGCTTACTTTTGAATCTTTTTGAAATTTTTTTGAAATTCGAAGAGTTGGTGAAAGGATAAGAACAGTCCAAACCTCTGAAATGTCGTGCGACGGTTTCTTCTGACTGTGTCAGGACGTGCAGGAAGTTATGGTGACGTGACAGTACATGGTCATTCCAGACGCCTTTTCAGGCGCGTGGGCGCGATTTTTTCGGGCGCGTGGCCGCGAAATTAATGGTACGCGTCCTTTCAACAGCTGTTGCCAGCTTGCCTTTTGCCACGTGTCATAGTTTCATTGCACCTTCGATTTCTCTCTCTTCCGCATTAAATTCATCGCATTAATTGCGATTAGTATATAAAGGGGGAGAGGGTTCTTTGTAATCCACACTTTCACTCTTCTCTTCATCTTAAGAACGATTTCCGGCGAATACTCATCTTTCAGTCGAGCATTCCCTTGAAATCGTTTTCTTCTTTCTTTTTGCAAGATGTCGTCTCGTGATCTCGAATCTACAGCCGATGACAAGAGTACTGCTGGCGAGTGCCAGTGTGCTCTGCCTGGCGATCTGTATCAGTACATCGTTAGGAAGTTCATGCTCGAGTCTCTCGAGCCTGAGTTTCCTGAACCCCACCAGACGGTGTATGATGCCCCCAGAGGCAAGATCGGGGTTTATGCTGCATTCTTTGTTTATGGGAATCTTAGGTTCCCATTGACAAAGTTTGTTTACCGTGTCTTTGAGAGGCACGGTGTGCACCTGACCGAGGTGCACCCGATGGCGATTGCCAAGATCCGGCACTTCGAGTGGGTGTGCCGGATTCTGGGCATTGAGCCCTATGTTGACCGCCTGATGACCTTCTACACTTGGAGGTGCATCCAGGGGTGGTACACGTTGATAACCCGGATTAAGGGTTTGAAAATCTGCGCAACCGAGCGCAGTCTTCGCGCGTGGAAGCGGGAGTTCTTCTTCATCTCCGCTCGTGCCATCCCACTTGCCATGAAATTCAAGAACGGGCAAGCACTTCCCAGCCTTCACGCCTCTAACTACGAGGAGGCGGAATGGTTTTCGAAGATATCCCGGGTCCAATCTCCGGTTTACCGGTTTGCGGAGTCCGGGATGGTGATGCTGGGGATGAGCCGGGTGTGGAAGGCGGCGGATGCGCAAAAAATCCCAATCGTCCTTGAATACGGTTCGAACTCTGTTCCTTACGGTATGCTTTGTTTCTTTTTGTTGATTCTGAATTTCTTCTAACTTTTTTCCTGTTTATTTCAGAGGGGAACGACTTGCAGTCGCTCCTGAACCCGCGGGAGGCTGACGGTCCCGCTCGGATGGGTACTCACGCTCAAGACGAGAACGAGTTTCCCATCCTAGAACAAACTGCGGATCGGTTCGTGGAGGTCTACCCGCTAGGCCACGAGATCCTGAGCGCCAGGCGGCCAGGTAAGGCGCTATTCAACCCTCGACCCCTCAATGTTGAAACCTCTGCTGGAATTCCTCTAATCGTATGTTCTGATGAGGAATTCGCAGATGGTCCTCCGTTGGTGCGGAAGAAGAAGGCTGCCGGCGGGAAGGGAAAGGAGAAGGTGGCCACCACTGCCGATCCGGCGCCTCGGTCTGATTCGGAGACCGAGAGCGAAGAGGTGGCGGGGAATCCCGGTGGTGATAAGACCACCGCTCCGGAGGCTGCAACTGTCACCTCCGGAGAGCCCAAGAAGACGGTAACCGGCGCAAAGAGGCCGGCTCCATCGGGTTCGTCCCCGCCTCTCCGTACCTTTAGGCTCAAGAAAACCCGTAAGTACAAACTTCCTTTAGCTTTTATCTTCATAGCTTTATCATTTAACACTTATCTTCTTTGTGCAGGCGTGGATGTTGACGCATTCCAGGGTGGAGCGCAGAGGAGTACCTCTCCGCCAATGACGGTAGGCTTGGTCAGCCTACCTGAGGCGACGACCCAGGCGCCTGCGCCTGCCCCCGCTGGTTCAGTTGCTCACTCCTTTGAGCCGACTGTTTCAGCCGAGATGACGTCACCGCCGGCTGTGAGTGCCATTTTTACGGCATCTTTCACCGAGCCGGCGGTTACTTTTGCTGCGGATTCCGCGGCGGCGACCACGGCGGCTGCTACCATGCCCCCGTCATCGGCAACGACGGTCGATCCATCAGGTACGCATGGGGCTTTACGCCAATCTCTGCCACCTTCCCATCTGCCTGACCTCTTGGATGGATTTCCCTTGGGTTCAGGTGTTGGGTTCGGCGGCTATCGGCCTGTTATTGACCCTACAGGTGCGTAGGGTTCTTTTGGCCCTTTTCATATTATTATTATTTTTTTTTTATATCATCTTTTCCTAACTGCTTTATGTTTTTTGCAGTGTCGGATTCCAATGAAGTGTATGTTCCACGATGGAACATTCGCCGAGGAACAACCCTTCGCACCCCTGTGGAGTGCGTGGAATGGGCTCGTCACGCTGCTCCCAGTGGTGCGTTGGGGGAAGCCATGGCTAGCTACCAGGAGGGTAGGCTAACCAATGAGCTTCGGGTTCTCCTGGCCCGGATGCAGCCGCGCGTCGAGCTGCTTTGTCGTGAAAACGATAAGTTAAAAGCAGCTCGCCTTAAAGAAGTGGCTCAGGCGCGGGCTGTCCGGGAGGAGAACCAAAGGCTTTCCGCAGTGGCTGCGGAAAAGGAGAAGGCCTTCAAGGCCCTCGAGGTTGAAGTTCAGGCTCGACTCGAGGCCCGTTCCAAGGCTGCCCAAGCTGTTAATGAACAGCTTCGGCTGGCTAAGGAAACTGCGAGGAACGCAACCGAGAGGGCCACCAAGGCTGAAGCCGTTGCTGAGCCTCTACGCGTGGAGAATGAAGAGCTTAAAGCCAAATTAGAGGCTCTCCAGCAGGCTCATGATGCCTTGGCGATGGAAGACGCCAAAAAGCTCCAGGAGATCTTGGACCTGAGGGGGGTGCTTGACCATACTGAGCGGAAGTTAAAGGGCGTCGAAGAGGCTGCTGCAAAGGAAGTGTTGCTTGCCAACCTCAACAAGAGTGAAGCCGAACGCGCCCGTAACGAAACTCAAGCTGCCCTCCAAGAAGCTCTGGTTGCCAAGGAATGGCTTCTTCGAGAAGCGTTGTCTCAGGTAAGCTTTCATGTCTTTACGCTTTTCTTTGTAAATAGAAAGGGTTCTGATACTTGTATATTTTCTTGTAGGTTGTGCATCGGGTCTTCTCAGAGACGTCTTATGACGATGCTATGAGCGCAGCCCTCAACGCTTCTCATGAGGATGGGGAAAAGGCCGGCTTCCTGCTTGGTCTAGGGTTCGTTGAGAAAGGCATCCCGCCTTCCAACTTCCCTTTGTACAATGTTGATACTGAAGCTGTTTACGACCAAGCAGTGAATCAGTATGCCGCCTTCCCGCATCCGGTGGTGGAAAAGGTGAACGAAGTCGCTGCTGCTGATGATGGGCTTGCTATCCTTAAAGCTTTCCTTGAACCACCACGCTCTACTGATGGAGCGGGTCCAAGTGGAAGTGGTCCTGAAGCTTGATTCTGAAGATCCCTTTCCACCACTAGCGTAGATTTTTGCTTTTGTATAGCTCTTTGTAATATTTGAATTTTGATGAAATAAAGATTGTGTTTGTTCTTTGCCTTGTTTATTTTACGCATGTTTTGATCTAACATAGTAATTTCTTTAGTACTTAGATAAGTTAACTTTTTAACGTGGTAAATTATAAGTTTGTTTCGCTTCCTCTTTCATGATTGTGCGGGTTTGACCGTCACTTACACTTAGTAGGATGGCTTAACTTTACTTATATCTGACCTGCGTGGAAGTTTTCCTCATCTTTTCCTTTGAAATTTTCTAAGTGTTCAGAATAAGTTAACCTTTGAACGTGGTAGATGATAGGTTGAAGTTTAGCTTCCTTGTTCGTGATTGTGCGGGTAAGACCGTCACTTGCACTTTACAAGGATGGCTAAACTTTACTTACATCTGACCTGCGTGTAGGTTTTCCTTAAAACTTGAGATTTTTAGCGTTGTGTTTATGCGGGTTTTGCCGCCTTCCACACGTAACGACTTACTTCTTCCCCCATTTATGCGGTGAATACCGGCACATCAGTGTGGGAAGTTCATAAGTATAAAGGTAAGGCTATCAACACATTGTGAAAGGAGAATCATTTCCATTAGAAGTGGCTCTAGGCCTTTTCTTTACAAGTTTGGAATTGATCTACATATAACATTTGCGTAATTGAGCTCCATTCCATGTTCTTGGGATGGGAGTGCCATTGAGCCTTTCGAGCCGGTATGCGCCCTTTCCCAGGACTTCTTTGATAATGTACGGCCCTTCCCAGACGGGGGGCCAGCTTTCCTGGGCGTTCTTGGTTCGAAGCCTCGTTGTTACGCAGTATGTAGTCTCCAACATTGAAGTTGCAGAGTTTTACCCGCGTGTTGTAGTACTTTTGCATTTGTCGCTTGTAGTTCTCTTCACGCACTGCGGCTAAGTCTCTGCGTTCCTCGGTTAGCATAAGGTCTAACCGTCTTTCCGCATCATTGTCTTCTGGCTGAATCAAGACCCTTGGTGAGGGTAAACCAATTTCGACCGGGACCATGGCTTCAGTGCCATAAGTGAGACTGAACGGGGTTTCTCCCGTACTGGCCTTCTTCAGCGTTCTGTTTGCCCAAAGGACGTGCGGAAGCTCGTCCACCCAGCCGGATCTGTGTTCCAAGAGTCTTTTCTTTATGCCTTCGACGATGCTCTTATTTGCTCTTTCCACCTCACCATTACCTTGCGGGTGTGCCACTGAGGTAAAGGTGTGGGTGATTTGAAGTTCTTTCAGCCACTGTTGTAGCTTCTTGTCAGCAAAGTTGGTGCCGTTATCGCTCACCAAATTCTGTGGAAGTCCAAAACGACAAATAATAAATTCCCAAATAATTTTTTTGATATGCTTTGCGGTTGTTTGGGCTAAGGGTTTTGCTTCTATCCACTTGGTGAAGTAGTCGACGGCTACCACTAGGAACTGAACATTTCCTGCTGCTGTAGGAAATGGGCCTGTCACATCGATGGCCTATTTCTGAAATGGCCATGAAGAAGTGACTGGAACAAGTTCATTCTTCGGGCGGTGCGTGTTGGGTGCGTAAAGCTGGCAAGACCTGCATTTTCTGATGTATGCCAGTGCATCCGTATGCATCCCCGGCCAAAAGTATCCCGCGTTGTTTAGCTTAGCTACAACAGCGCTGGGACCTGCGTGTACTCCACAGATGCCTTCGTGTACTTCCCTTAGGAGGTAGTCAGCATCTTGGTTGTCCACGCATCTTAAGAGTGGGCCAAGAAAGTTACGTCTGTAAAGGATGTCATCGATGAGTTGATAATTCAGTGCTTTACAGCGTAGTTTTCTTGCCTGTGTTTTTGACTCTGGTAGTGTACCTGCAGCAAGGTATTTTATTATTGGTGTCATCCACGTTTCCGTGCCGGTTTGGATGACACAAATTTCCTTGTGCGGGACCGAAGGAGCCTCGAGGAGTTCAATGCGGATATCTTTTCCTAAGTGGGTGAAGGCTAATGATGCAAGCTTGCTTAACGCATCCGCAGATTTGTTTTCACTTCGCTTGACGTGTATGACTTTGCAGTCGTTGAAATCGCGCATAAGGGATTTTGCTTGTGCTAGGTACAGGGCCATTGTGTCGTTCACGGCCGTGTACGTTCCGTTGATTTGATTGGCTACCAACATGGAATCCACGTGGGCTTCCAAGTTTTTCACCCCCATCTTACGCGCAATTCTCAGCCCAGCCAAGAATGCCTCATACTCGGCTTCGTTATTCGTACTTGGAAAATCCAGTCGAATAGCGTAAGTGTATTCTTGGCCTGCTGGGTTGGTTAGTTTCAGCCCTGCGCCTGAACCCTCGTTACTGGCTGCTCCATCAGTGTAGAGTCGCCAGACGTCATTGATGTCTTGTGCTGGAGAGGGTTGAGCCTCTTCCTGGCACTCTTTTTCCCGCGATGCAGGCACTTCTGCAATAAAGTCGGCCAGAACCTGGCCTTTTATGGCTGGTCTTGGCTTATACTTTACCGCGTATTCCCCCAACTCAATTGCCCATTTGGCTAGGCGTCCCGATACTCGGGTTTGCCAAGAACGTTTGCAAGTTTGAAGTTGGAGAGAATGGTGATTGGGTGACCCTGGAAATATCGTCTTAACCTGCGTGAAGCGTGTATAAGTGCTAAGACTAATTTTTCGAGGGTAGAGTACCGGGTTTCTACGTCTGTTAGGATACGGCTGACATAATAGATTGGCATCTGGATGCCTTTTCGCTCTACTAGCAGGACTGCCCCGGTTGCTCTATCTGTTGCGGAAAGGTATAGGATTAACTCCTCTCCCGCTTTTGGTGCTGTGAGCGTTGGGAGTTCGATCAAGCGTGACCGAATCTCCTGAAAAGCTGCTTCCGCTTCTGGTGTCCAGCGGAAGTGCGTTTTCTTTAAACAGTTTCTCAACGTTGACACGAAGGGAAACGACTTTTCTGCGTGGTTTGCCAAAAAACGATTAAGTGCCACTAGTCGTCCATTCAGTGTCTGAGCCTGTTTGATGGTAGTAGGTGATTCCATTTTGATAATGGCTTCGACCTTTTCAGGGTTCGCTCTGAAGCCATCTTTAGTGACGATGACCCCCAAGAACTTCCCTTCTTCCATTCCAAAGGCACACTTGCTCGGGTTGAGCTTCATGTTTATCTTCCTGAGTGTGTTGAAAGTTTCTTCGATGTCTTTCAACATCGCTTCTGGGTCAAGGCTTTTGATGACCAACTCATCCATGTAGACTTCCAAGTTCCTCCCAATTTGGGCATGAAACTGGTTGTCCATCAGGCGTTGGTATGTGGACCCGGCATTCTTAAGTCCGAATGGCATCATTTGGTAACAAAATGTGCCATCGGGCGTCCGAAAAGCGGTTTTGTCCTGATCATCAACGGCCATGTGTATTTGATGGTACCCCTTATACGCGTCCAGGAAGCATTTAAGGCGGAATGGTGCCAACGAATCCACCTTAAGATCAATTTCGGGTAACGGATAACAATCTTTGGGGCATGCTTTGTTCAAGTCTTTGAAATCTATGCACATGCGCCATTGTTTGTTATTCTTCGGTACCATAACGGGATTTGCAACCCAAGTTTGATATCTACTAACGCGTACGATGCCTGCGTCAAGGAGTTCCTTGACTTGGGTTCTACACGCGTTAGTTTGTTCTGGCCCCATTACTCTGCGCTTTTGTACGATCGGCGTAACAGTCGGATCGCATTTGAGCTTATGCTCTGCTTTACTTCGGGGTACACCAGTCATGTCAGCTGGTGTCCACGCGAAGATGTCAGCGTTTTTTTGTAATAAGCGCTTGAGTAAGGTGCGTGTGGGATCAACAATTGTCGGGCCAATGGTGACGGCCTGATCAGGGTACTTGCCGTTGAAGGCCCATCTTTCTGGTTCGGTGATGGTTGGTTTAGCCATCTTTGGTTTGAGTTTAGATGAGACAGATGCGATGCATACCTGGGGAATGCCGGTGATCATCGCTACACCCTCAGCTGTTGGCCATCCCATCATGCCGTGGACTGAGGATACCACGGCGTTGAATCTTGCCATCCCGTCTCTCTCGAAGAGAATGTCTTATGTGTGGTGTGGCTTCCTCATGACGACAAAGTCCACATCTTCTGTGCGGGAGTGTTTCCCATCCGTAAGAGTGACGGGGAAAGATAGGATCCCCAGGGGGGTGTTTGTGCTACCATCAAACCCTTCCATCGAGGCGCAGATCGTTTCCAGGCGTTCCTTGTCTTCGTCATCTAGCTTATCGAAGAACTGCCTGTACATCACCGTTGACGAGGCGCCGTTGTCAGCAAAAGTGCGAGAAGTGATGTAGTGCCCCAGCTGGCTTTTGATGACGATAGGGCCTTCTTTGCTGGGTCCTCCTGGCACTCGCGGGAAGCGCACTTCAGCTTCCTTCCACACACATGGTTCTGTCGTTCGCCTTTTTCTTCCTCTTATCTTACCATGAACCATGTTGATGCTGATGTCAACGGGCTTTTGTCCGTTGCCTCGGTACCGGTTGTCGTTCCTTCCTCCCTTCTTGATTGATGCCACCAGGTGTGTCAGTCTTCCATCCTTGACGAATGCTTCAATAATATCCTTCAAGGATGTACACTCTTCCGTACTATGACCTTTTGTCCCATGGAAGTCACAGGATTTACTCTGATCCGCATTAGGTCGCTGCCGGATCATTGGAGTTTTTGGCCATGGTAGCTTTTCAGTGGCAAATATCTCCGTGACGCTTTTGGTGAGTGGCGTCCACCGGTGCTTTTGGCTTGAAGGGTGTGTGTGATTTCTTCCGCCAACAAGAGGATGAGAGCTGGATGAGGTGTCAAAGTTTACCCTTGACTTCCAGATACCTAGCTTCCTCTTTTTGTTCTGCCGGGCGATCCGAACATTGTTCTCTCTTGTCCTCTGCGTGTAGAGGTGTGTACTCTTGGGAAGATCCCTTCCCAGTTGCTTTTCCGTCTCGGCAAAGCGCTTTGCCGCCGTCATGATGGCATCCCTTGTTGATGGCATGCCATCCTTACCCGTCAATGTGCGGATAAGCTCTGGGTATTCGGCACCTTGGATGAAAGCGGCGCGAACAAGATCTTCACTTATGTTGCCGAGACTTAGCTTTTTGGAGTTGAAGCGGGTGATGAAGTCTAGTAAAGATTCATCCTCCTCTCTAACGCAGTTGAGGATCGTCCACTGTTCCTCAGTATATTTCCTCTGTTGGCTGAAGTGCGGGCTGAACTTATTCTGAAAGTCCGCCCAATCATAAATGTGGTGGACCGGCAAACGATCGAACCATGCCCTGGCCGCTCCAACCAGAGTCATCTGGAACATATAACACCACGTGGGTTCCGTCCAGTTACTGACGGTTGCCCCCGCAATGAATCTGTTCAAGTGGTCGTCTGGGTCGGATAGACCATCATAAGTGCCAATGTTGGACATTTGTTTGGCACTTCTCGGGGCGATTGCTTCCGCAATGTCCCTTGCGAACTTCGACTTTCCTGCATTTGTAGCAGTTGGTCTAAAGGTTTTGGAGAAGTCACGCGGGTTTCTCTCCGCATTTGTTGGTTTAAAAGCTTCCCCAAAATTCCTTTTCGGTTGGAAGTCCGTTTCCTTACGCTTCCCTTTCGCCTTATGGCGAGGGTTTGCGTCGGTATCGGATTCTTCCCTCTCGTCGTCTGAGTACTCGCACTCACTGTTCATATTCAGATGTTGGCGAGTACTACCGAATTCGTCAGCCTGTTGAACTGAACGCAAGCGTTCGTCCAATTCAGCTTGGAACTCTCTCTGGCGTGCTTCGGCCCACGCCTTCACTTGATCTAGTGTTTGGCGAGGGACCCTCGTTCGTTTTTCCAACTGGGCATCAGTGAACCCCAGTGAAATATTAACTGCACTTGCCCCGGCTTGGGTAGTCGGGGTAGTGTTCGTAAGATTTGTATAACCGCCGGTGTTCCCCCAGTTGTTGGGGTTGTGGTTACCGGGGTTTCTTGGTCGATTACTGGCCTTGGGACCGGAGTAACGTTAACCATTTCTTCAGAAATTTTTTAAAAAACTAATAATTAGTTCTAGCTTTTATGCACGGATGGCGCCAATGAAGAAACACTAAGTGACCCGGGGCAGATTATAGATAATCTGGGGGTTAAGTAATGTTTCCCACAAGGATGAGGTCTGGCAGAGAAGGTTGTTCTTCAGGGGACCTGCAAAACAAACACCGTAAGCTCGTCACTGAGAAGGGGGGGGTTCCTCCTTGTGACCACCCTCCCGCGTGAGAATCAGACTAGATTGCTCTGAATATAAGTGTATATTAAGAGATTGCTAGATAAGATTGAGATATCAGATGATGTCCTTACCATTCCAAGGTGTTGGAGTATTTATAGCCGAAGGTAGGTTTCCTAGAAGGTATAGCCGGCTGAATAGTATTCCTGGTAGGTTTCGAATATATATAATATTCGAAAAATTAATTTATTTATAAAATACCATATTTGAGTACTACACGAGTACACCCCGCCTAGACCTAATACCCACAACTCCCTAGTCGACCGCCCTGGGAGCGTCTAACGACTTTTGCAACTTTGATTAGCGGTATAGTGTTTTAAAAATTTCATTAAATATCAATATAATTTCTCGATTTTTTTTTATCAAATCTATGTCTTCGGAATTGACAGACTCCATTGCAAATGCTCTTATATACAAAAACAAAAACAAAAAACAAAAACAAAAACAAAACAAAACAAAACAAGATTGTTAGCGTAGAAGTTAAAAGTTTTATCAAAATTAATATGAATTCTAAAATACTCATGGTCAATTCACCCTCCCAATATTACATTCAACTTTTTAACCTTTTCAAAACTATGTCATATATGATAGTATTAGGGGTGTGTAACAGGTACAACCTGGACTAACCCAAACTGGAACCGGTTAGAAGGGATTTTCAAACCCGGAACCAGACCATTTACACATGAGTTGGTCCGGGTTTTAAGCGGGTTTCCGGAACCGGTTTTAAACGGTTTCCCGTGAAACCGGTTTGCCTGAAAAATGTGAGTTTTTGAAGATCAAGCTGGTTACAAGGTAAGTTGTGAATCTTATATTCTTTTCCATCATCATCATCATCATCGTACTCAGTATATCCCACCAATAGCAATACTATGGTAGGGTCTGAGGAGGGTAAGATGTAGACAACCTTACCTCTATCCCATAGGGATAGAGAGGCTGCTTCCGGTGAGACCCCCGGCTCGATAGTAGTTTTGCATCAAGCCTTGGACATAAGGCACATAGCACTCAATCATCGGGACACCGGCTGATCGGTGCATGTGCCCTTGTCTTTCGGCTATCAACGCCACCACATGATGCCTGATTAACCTTCCGCCACTTTTAACGTTATTTTCACGAGATTAGTAAAATAACGTCAAAATTAGTGCAATTTTACTTTTGCCCACCCGAGGGTTCACACATATACACATTATATTCTTTTCCATGAAGGCACCAAATAAAAAACTTATCTATTAAGTATTATATTGGCTAATATTTACATTATTCATCATCTTTGTTTTACATATTAGTTTTTTTCTAATCTGAATGCAGCCCATATAGTGTAACAATACTAGTACAAGCCTTCTGCAAGGAAAGCTCAATGTTAAGGCATATATAATTTTTTAAGTATTCAGTAAGCTTCAATGTTTCATACTCCAATTCAACTTCTGCATTTATGCTATGTCAGATAATTTTACTCTTGTCTGTTCGTGCAGTTGGGATTGATTTACAAATATTAACTATGATATCATTCGCATAATTATAAAATGAAAATCGATTTATTTATAACAATGAAAATTTTAAGGTACTTAAAAACTGGGCTGGTTGTTATTCACGGGCATCACCTTTTCCGGTGGGTTTAGTACCAGCCAGACCGGACCGGAACCCTTTTAGCCATGAAATAAGAAATTGGAACCCGGACACGGTTTTTAATTAATCTGGGTCTGTTAAACGGGTTTGGTAGGTCGGGTACAACCCGTGAAATGCTCACCCTGTTGGGTTTCAACGGTGGTAAAAGAAACGGTTTAACGATTTAAACCCGGTTTTAATATTCGTTTAATAGATATTAATCATATTAACAAGTAAACGAATAAAACGCAGCGGAAAATAAACGAGTGACCACTATAACGAAACCCAAACGAGGATCCGGTTACAAACAATACGAGTACGAGATCTAAACAACCAAATAACGTTAATCGTAAATAACGGAATTTAAATTGTACCTTGGTTACGAATAACCGGTAGAGACACCAAGGGGTAACAAACGGTGCTAGGTGACACAACAAGATGAACCACAACAATTCTGGTGACTTTTACGGCGACGACGGACGGCGGCAAAAGGCGGCGCGGCAGCATCTTCGGCGAGCAGCAGTGGTCAGCGGACAGCAACAGCGGCGCACAATAGCGGCAGCAGTGGACAGTGGCAGCAGCTGCAGCTCGCGGCGGTGGAGCTTTGGTGGCCGGAGGTTAGCGGCAGCCGGAGATGGCGGTGGCCAGAGGCGGCGGCGGCTAAAGTGGTGGTGACTAGGGTTTTAGTGTTAAGTGAATAGGTTGGTTAATATGATAAAGATAATATCTATATATAGAAAGGGCTTAGGGTTTAATCACCATTAAACCGAATGGGCTTTGAGCCAATCACCACACTAAAAGCCTTTGTCCAACAATAATCTCATTTAATTGTGTCTAGCCCAGTTAACTATTTAAGTGGGCTTGATGTTCATTATCCTCGATGTAACTCCCTCGGGTCACAACCGGGTCGGCCCGCGTTGACTTGACCCGAACCGTACAAATTTTCAACACTCTCCCACTTGGACAGTTTTGGATCAAGTAGCACAACGCTGACAGCTAGAGGTGCTCTAGCTACACATAGTTGTCCCCAACTGATTATGACATTTTTAAATTCATTAACCAAAATATCTTGGAATACATTATTGCAAGATAATGAACTTATAGTAATTGTTGTCATCTATCCTTTCCGTATGAGACATCAATTGAACAATGAGACATGAATCATATCAATCTCACATAGTGTTCAATTATTGTAGTTCTTGATATTGAGTCAAAGTAGTCCATTCAAACACACAGTAAGTTTGGGTGAGACCTCACACTTTACCAGTTTAAATCAGCGTGGGCGCCAAGATGTCTAACTGTTACATTTATGTAAGAGTACGGAATCTCATTTTGATTACATACAACTTCCACTGAACTCCAGAATATTCCCAATCAATGCCTTTATGACTGGCGGTTACGCAACAACGGTTAACATGATCAAAGAATACTCTTCGGTAAACGAAATTTCTAATATGCATCTCAGGTCTAAGGATACTAAATGAGTATACCATTATCAAAATATCTTATGATTAAGATCCATGAAGATGATTTGATGCAGGTTACATCCAACGTCATTCATAATGAGGTCTGTGAGTTTGGAAGTCAACTCCTTGAGTCCAAACTCAGAATAGTCTTAATTCAGAATCGTTCCCACGAATCTGACCGACTACGGATAATTTAGAATCTAATACCATGAATTAAACGTATTAAAAGAACACAGTTGTATTACTCAACGTTTGCATTTAACCATTAAATCAAAAGTGAACTGAAAAGTTGTAGGTTCCTTGGACGGATCGCACGAGATATCTCGATCTACTCAGGTGCGGAATCCCTGCGTAGGTCGTTACGAGCGTAGAAAACGAATCAAACAAACACACGAATAAACGAACACACGTTATGTATTATAACTCAAACACGTGATGTAATATCACTGTTACAGACTCTCGTCCTCACGTTACAATGAACTCGATGAAGAACGAACACTAAAAAGATTTCCAAACAGCCGTAACATAGGACTATTTATACACGACAACTTCGCCTGGCATGTTCAGGCGAAGTTGTCCATAACTTCACTTGACTAACAAGTTCGCCTAGGCGAACTTGTTAACAACTTCGCTTAAGACATATATAAAACATAATTAACATTACAGACTCGATTACAGACACTAGACTATGAACTACTGACATTATGCACCAACAGACTCCCCCTTGGCAGTAGCTTCATGTCTTGATCTTCAAGCCCGTGTCTTGTAACCTTCAATCTCTTTGTCTTCATGCATGTACTCCTTCTCTCACACATACCGTGACTACTCGCTGATATTTCCTCGCTTCGTCTTTCCAAGCAGGAATATAAAATATCTTCTTTTCATTTAACACCTGCAGATCAGCTTTCGATAAATTAACAAGATGCATCAAATCATACACTCTTAGCACTTCTTGTTCGTCTTCGTCTTCCATCACGGCTTCAGCAGTCTGGCAATCAACATACCACCATTTAAGGTTCTTCAACACATCCTTGGGCATTGTCTTCATCGGCACATCTTTAAGACACCGAATCGGTTTGTACTTCATTACCATCCAAGGTTTGCCATCTGCTCTCATTCCCCTTTCTTTATCTTCAACAAGTTTTCCCTTCTGCGGTTTCAACAGCTCAAACTTCTTCTCTTTTATACTCTCTTTCCATACAATTTTCCCAATGACTCTAGCCATATTATCGTCATTTCGATTGATTAACCCCAATCTGGCTAAGTCTTTCACTTCACATTCCGGCAGTGTATTCAACGACCTTAACGTTCTTTTAAAATACTGAACGCCGTCATACCGTTTAATCACAAAGAGCTTCAACTGCTCATCATAGATCCAGCAAATAATCCATTTCTTCGCTTCAGCATAGCCTTTAATATTGTAACTCTTCTTAAACATTGTAGGGACCGCCGGTTTCTTCGTTTTGACGAACCACTGAGCATAGCCTTCCTTCCACCTAGGCTGCTCTTCCCATTCAGTCTCATCGATTACTGTCTCATTACCCATATCTGCTTTCTCCACATCTGGGATCTCGTGTTCAACATTTTCCTCAATTATCTCACCCTCTTCAATCTCATCTTCAATCACAATTTCTGCACCAATCTTTTCAATCTCCTCAATTGGCAGCACATCATCATCAAACAACACATCATCACTAAACATATCATCATCTAATTCTTTCAAAGCATCAATCACATCATCTCCCATTTCTTCATCATCAACCATCACCACCTCATCACCACCAGAACTGCCAGCCGCACCTGCAGACTCCCCCTGAGCTGTGGAAGTCCCAAGAGCTTGAGTAGTTCTTGGCAACTCACCACCTGCACCTTTCGATGCATTGGGATCATCGTCTCTATCATTTCTCTTCTTTGTCCTTAACTCGTCGCCTTTACAGCTTGTCTCCCCCTGAGATGCCAAGAACTCCTTCATAGCATCTATAATTCTCCCATGTTCAACCAGGAGGGACGACTGTAGTTGATTCTCTGCTACAAGGCGCTGAATAGCCTTGGTCTGGACAAGATTTATCTTTGTTTGCTCTGCCACGACCCGCTCTAGTGCAGCTATTCTCTCCGAGTCTGAGAGGGTTGCATCGAAATCAAACCTCATATGAGATGTGTCTTGAGTATACTCAGCAGGGATTTCGAATGAAACCGGGACATCAGAAGCAGCTGTGGACGTAACCGCAGGTGGTATCGTGACCGACAACCCTGCAGTTGCAACGACTATCGACTCAACAAATTGTGCAACAACCTCCGACGGAGTAAGCGTTGGAGGCGGCAACGATACGATATCTGGAGTCGTCAGCTGGAGTGTGATAGACGGGAGGCCAACAGATGATGTTGTAGCCACCACGGGTACATCGGTGGCGCTTAAACTTGTGACCTGTAGTGACGTAGGAACAATTGACATACCTGACAGTGCGGGCGGAGCGAAACGTACAACTCTTGAAGTCTCTCCAGCTCCCATACCTGCACCTGTCCTTTCCCGTCTTGAACGTCTAATCAACTTGTGAATATCCTCTTCTTCTTCTGACTCACTGTCGTCATCCGTCCTCTTTCTCTTCCCAAACGTCCTCTCTTGAGTCACCAACATCCTTCTCGCCTCATCCATAACATCATCAAGATCTGAGTCAGCCACCGTCGTAGCTGCTCTAGTAACACGCACAGTCGAGACACGGTCAACTGGGATCTGAACGTTCTCCTCTGGATCCACCCGATCCATATCGAAGAATCCTTGACCTCCGAATTCTGCATCAAAGTCCACTTCCTCCTCCGGTGACACAACAGGAGCAGCACGTATAGCTTGAGATGCTCCTGCCTGTTGTGGTGCCTGGTCTCTGAACTCATCCCCACGAGCTGGCACATACCCCGGGTTTATTAAGTACCCAAAGAGTGGAGTATGCCTTGGACGCAGTTCAGGCTTGCTCCTCGCGCTGGATGTTCGGCATTGAGCGAAGATACGTTTGCTCACACTCTCCACGTATCTTATTGGACGTCGTTGAGGCAACGTGGGAGCAACATGATTCAAGATCATCTGAATGAATCTTGGATACATGATGAACCTTTCACGAGCCATCGCTCTCCTCTGTCTATCGATCTCATAAAAGACCATCTGACTAAAGCTATAACGTTTGTTATAAGTCAGAGCAGTCATTGCTGACTGCATGGTCGCGCCCATTCCGTCAGTGCCAGCCTTCCTCCCTGACATGCAGACAATCATTATGTGCATGAGGAAGCGCCACTGATCGAGCAGGAACCCCTTCCTTCTTTGTGTATCGCCCAATGGACCAGAATAGCCCATTCGTAGAAATGCTCCATCTCGGAAAGGAGCCACAAAGTCCGTCGGGTCATCCCGAGTCTCATTACCGAAACGTAAAGCCACCCGTATTTGTTCAGAAGAGAACTGAACTTCTTGATTGTTGACGGTTGCTCGCATAACCGGGGGCTCAACGCGGCAATCATATTCCACTGTCTGCCAAAAATCCTCAATATTGGGTAAGGAAATCGGCAGAGTCGTAGTGATTGCGTGGAATATCCTCAAGCGAAGGAGGAATGTGATTATCTCGCGGTAATCCTCAACACCGCTTGCTTCCGGGTCTAAGGTAATATACATGTTGTGACCCGGGAAGAATTGCCTCTGATTATCTCCGTCATCTCCTCCAGCACCTCCAGCACCTGCTATTGCAGCCATATCTGCAACAAACGAACCAAGTTAGATAAACGTTAAGGCATAACACTAGTTCGCTTGTTACCATGAGCGAAGTTGTGATAAAATCTGTATAGGCGAAGTTAAAGGTGGGGCGAAGTTGGGAACAACTTCGCTTCATCTTTAAGTTCGAATAATAACTAACAAGTAAAATGGTCCAGGCGAAGTTAATGATAACTTCGCCTCACCACAACATCGCCTCAGGCGAAGTTAAGCCTCAGGCGAAGTTACGGATAACTTCGCCCAAACCCTAAGTTCGCCTGAATCTGAATCGGCGACAGTAAGGTCGTTTCAAACTTCCGAAAGCTTGATGTTTCTGGTTAATGTGAAGATTTAGGACTCTTAAACACAAGATTTTAAGGATAACTAGACGACCAGGTTGTACATGACCACGTGAAGACAAGGTTTGAAATCGCGTTTAAGGATCGATCGTCCGAGGTCATTAACCGGTTGTCGAAACAACCTAGGATTAACAACATGAACATCGATTATCAGATATAAGAACCCAAACACACCTTTAATTTGAAAAGAAATCGAAGAAAAGATGAACAGATGAATCAACAGATAACTTCGCGAAAGTTATCGAGAAGTTAAGTTCGCTTAGGGTTTTAGGAGACAAGTTCGCTGATTTTGAAAAATATGAACAGTTTGACCTTTGAAAATCCTTATATAGGGACGATGTTATACAGGCGAAGTTACGGTTAACTTCGCCTAGGCGAAGTTATTCACAAGTTCGCCTGTTTAACAACTTCGCCTATATTTACAAAATCAAACCTTATAATTTGAACATTTTTCAATTAACTTTTAAAACTTCCCTTTGAGAATTAAATGACACGATCAAGTCCAAGTAACCAGATATAAAAGCATACAACTACATAAAAAGAAAACTTTTAACAATTAAAGTTTAAGGGATCAAATTTCAGTCTTTACAAGGGACTACTACGTTTTAGAAAAGATCCGAACAGGAAACATACTAATTACGTGACTGTCACATAGATCCGTGTTTAGCTGTATTATGACATAAAGAAACAGGTTGTAGGCAGGTAAATAACTTAAAATGGTTTTCATCGTTTCTGTGATACGCGTTAAGTTCAATTAAGCTCAAAAATTTAAGTGGCAACAACTCAGAGATTATGATGCCTCCTATCTATTCTCAAAGCGTATTTGGCTTTTCCCAAGTCACCCCGAATTGACTTCGACCCATATTGTCTGATTAAGTTTGTAAGTACTCTTCATCTGCTTCCCGTTCTCTTTCGTACTTCATGATTGAGAAGTCTTGACATTGTTAGCTCTAAAATGTTTCAATAACTCATAAGGCATTTTTTTTTTAACGATAAACATTTACATAGACTTCAGAGTAGTTTACAACTGCAAGTCCCGAATCTGGATCACTGCAGTTTCTTGAAACGCTATCTTCACGGGAATCAGAACATTTATGGGCTCATGTATGACTGGGTAATCGCTTTTCTGCCTATAATTCGGAAAGATATATATGAAGACATGCACAACTCTTAAGGTGTTTCCACATAAAATCGAGTAGATTTAGTTAGTATCACTTGTACTTTTACGCACCATAAAAAGCTACCATGACATACAATGGCTGTTCTAAAGCCTTTTAAGCCTAATAACTTCACTAGTTAAGCACACAAAAGCAGTATATCTATCATTTTCCAAGGTTGGATCAATTTTCTGTTAAACATAGTAAAGTAACTTCTTACGAAGTAGTAGACTTGAAAAATAATT
Organism: Bidens hawaiensis; assembly: GCF_021521415.1. Lineage (NCBI taxonomy): Eukaryota > Viridiplantae > Streptophyta > Magnoliopsida > Asterales > Asteraceae > Bidens > Bidens hawaiensis. The sequence continues at coordinate 440,775 of NW_027492658.1, forward strand.
TCATTTCCCAAAAAGAAAAATTTTAACATCAATCGCCCCAACCAAAACAAAGTCTTCAGGTAAACGGCTATCCCGAAGATCCAATGGATCAGCTGGACCGACCACATACTAGTATGTGTCCTTCTAACTAAGTATGATCGACTAATTTTAAGCGAAAGAATGAACACTCATCATAAACCGCCCCGGTCACTTTCAGTCATATGGTTAATGGCTATCCTCATATTCTACAAGTAGAAATGATGACCAAACATGTCCTAAGACATGTCCTTCAAACTGAGGCAACCGACATAAGTCTAAGCGATAGTGACTTTTTTTTTTTTTTTTAAACGAACATAAAAAACATGGTTACTCGGGATTGATCATCCCATTCCGCTCAATAAGGTTTTGAAATCTTGTTTTGTCAAACGCTTTAGTATATAAATCAGCTAAATTATCAAGCGTATCCACCTTTTCAAGCACAATCAGTTTCTTTTCAGCACAATCCCGTATAAAATGATGACGTATGTCAATATGTTTAGTTTTACTGTGCTTCACGGGATTGCTAGTTACTGAGATAGCAGCTGTGTTATCAATGCAAATAGGAGTAAGTAAGAAATTCAGACCATAGTCGCGCAACTGTTGTTGAATCCAAAGAACCTGGGAGCAGCAGTTGGATGCTGCCATGTATTCTGCTTCACAGGTTGAAATTGCGACTGAAGTCTGCTTCTTGCATTGCCACGACACCAATCTGCCACCAAGAAACTGACATCCTCCAGTTGTTGACCTCCGACTCTGATTGCACCGTCCATAATCAGAATCTGTGTAAGCGACCAACTCCAAGTCTCCTCCTTTTGCGTACCACAACCCCAGCTTCGGTTTGCCTTTGAGATACCGCAAGATCCTCTTCACACCCTTCATGTGAGATTCCTTTGGGTTTGCCTGAAAACGAGCACAAAGACAAACTGCAAACATAATATCAGGCATAGAAGCAGTTAAGTACATTAAAGAACCTATAATAGCCCGATACTGAGTTGGGTCCACATCTGCGTCATTGTCAGAATCAACACCCAATTTATGGTTGACGCAGATTGGAGTATCGAATGGAGTGCTGTCCTCCATCTTGAAGCGTTTGAGCACATCATGGACATACTTGGTCTGATGAATGAACATCCCTTCCTTCTTCTGATCAACCTGCAATCCTAAAAAGAAAGTTAGTTCACCCATAGCACTCATTTCAAACCTTTTCTTCATGACGGCCTCAAAATCTTGACACATGGAGACTTTTGATGCAGCAAAAATAATGTCATCCACGTAGACTTGCACTAGCAGGAAGTCGCTTCCTTGTCTCTTCACAAACAGTGTGCTATCAATCTGACCTCTTTCAAACCCATTTTCAAGCAAGTAATCTGATAAAGTTGAGTACCAGGCACGAGGTGCCTGATGTAGTCCATACAATGCCTTGCTTAACTTGTACACGTGGTCAGGAAAGTCTGGGTCAGGAAAGGTTGCTCAACATACACTACCTCATCAACTTTCCCATTTAGGAACACACTCTTCACGTCCAATTGAAAAACCTTCATCTTCTTATAAGCAGCAAATGCCAAAAACAGTCTAATGGCTTCCAATCTTGCCACAGGAGCGAAAACTTCATTATAATCAATCCCCTCTTGTTGATTAAAACCTTTAACGACTAGCCTTGCCTTGTTTCTTATAATAATCCCTTTCTCATCTCTCTTGCACTTAAACACCCATTTTGTGCCTATCGCATGCACATTCTTTGGTTTTTCAACCAAAGTCCAAACTTCCATTTTCTTGAACTGAGCCAACTCTTCTTGCATGGCTTCGACCCACGAGCTGTCCTTGAGAGACATTTGATAATTCTTCGGTTCAATCTGGCTGATAAAGCAGGTGTACAAGCATTCGTTGATTATGCCTGTCTCCTTAATGCTTGTGTAAACACAGGTGTGCTCATTCAAGCTACGTCTTGTTTGTACACCGGAGGACACATCACCAATCACATTCTCCAAAGGGTGATCTTTATGAATTCTCGTGGTCGGAACAGAACCGACATGCAGATTGTCTTCCAAGTTAGAAGAGAGCTCGTCAATGATTGTTTCTTGCTGAGAGTGAAACGGATTGAAAAATTCTTCTTCAGTCGAGGCAGCAGGTATCGATAGCATTTGATGAGGAAGGTTGACATTTATCGATCAACTGTCTTTGCAATAGATTTTCTTCCTCATCAAGGATCATCTTCGTAGCAACTCTCTCTTCTTCTTCAGCAATATCCAAATACGGCATGTTAAAAGACTTAAAAAGTTTAACATAGTCGAAAAACTCAGCAGGTCCGTTGCTTGGTTTTGGCGGTTGGTAACTTGTGATATCGGTGTTACACACCACCTCAACCTTGCTGGTCGATGTATTAAAGACACGTCTGTTGGGTGTCCCAACAACATAACCGACTAAGATTCCTTCATCGGCTACTTCACCAAATTTAGAATTTGTCTTTAAAATCGAACAAGGGGACCCGAATGGTTCAAGACCACTCAAGTTGGGCTTCCTCCCATGCATAAGCTCATAACACGTTTTATTAAGTCGTTTAACCGTCAAGACTCTATTGAGGATATAGCAGGCTGTAGCAACAGCTTCAGTCCAGAACACCACAGGAAGCTTTGAATCAGCCAGCATAGTTCTGGCTCCTTCAATTAATGTTCTATTCTTCCTTTCAGCCACTCCCTTCTGTTGCGGTGTATACGGAGCGCTGTATTGGTGTTCGATCCCTTTCTGAAGGCAGAAGATCTCCATCTCAAAATTCTTGAACTCCGTTCCATTGTCACTCCTGATGAACTTAACCCTTTTATCATAACGTTCTCAACTTTGGTAATCAAATTCTTCACCATCTGATCCGTTTCATCTTTTGATTTCAGGAAATATACCCACGAATATCGTGAGTAATCATCAGTGATCACCAAGCAATAAGAAGTACCTCCCAGACTTTTTGCATTCACGGGACCGAAGAGATCCATGTGAAGCAATTCTAGGGTACTGGCAATTGAATTGACTTTCTTGGTGAGATGGGATTTCTTGTGCTGCTTTCCCTTCTTGCACGGTAGACATTTGTCTTCAAAATTGAAACTTTTCAAGGGAACGCCCAGCACAAGTCCATTCTTGACAATGTGGTTCATCTTCCGAAGATGAATGTGCCCCATTCTCCTATGCCATAATTCGGACTCCGATTCGCTCGCTTTTGTCATAAGGCATGATTCTTCCGTGGCCATTTCAGTCGACCTCATATCCATAATGTACGTATTCCTCTCACGTGGAGCCTTCATCACAATCCACTCCTCTGGTATCTGAAAACCAGGATGTAACACAATTGCTTCATTCTTTGTGAAGTGTACGGTTTACTCCTTATCACAAATCTGCGACACACTCAGCAGATTGTGCTTCAATTCTTCGACAAAGTTTACTTTTTCTAATGTCATCTTCCCGTTAGACACCGTTCCCATTCCTGTAATCTTTCCTCCACTTTCACCTGCAAAGCTCACTCTCCCTCCTTGAACAGGTTTCAAATCGTGTAACAAGTTTTTGTTACCCGTCATGTGCCGGGAACAGCCGCTATCCACAACCCAAAGATTATTGGCAGCCCTGTTCAACTGTTCCTGCACGATAAAGCAAAAGATTAGAATCTAGGGACCCAAGACCAATTGGTCTTGGATCTATACATCCCAAACTTTGGCTTTCCAAAGTTAGTATCTGGATAATTCCTGTAAGTCCTATTAGGATACCTCCTTGTAGATTGATTGTGAGGCCTTCCAAACCTTTGTGAATTGAAAGAATTATAGCTTGTGGTTTGGTTATTAGCAGTGTAAAACTGAGATTTGTTTCTATGAAAACCTGAATTAGTCACATTTTTGAATTTTGAATGGTTTTCATTTTTAGCAGTATGATAATTACTATTAGGCTTATTCTCAGTTTTAGTAGGCCTCACACCTCTGAATCGCTGCTTCAGAGGGCAATCTGCAACAAGATGTCCTAATTGATTACACCTAAAACAACACCTATGCTCAACTTTTTTATCAACCGATGTTTTAGATGTCGAGGCTTTATTACCGCCCCTTCGTCTCACATATGGTGGGACGTACGGGTTTAGTGGAGTACTCTTTTTATTCGTCTTATCTTTCTCTCCACCATTGGGTAATACCACCTCCTCTTTTGCCTTACCAGACTCGGATGACTTATCCGAATCCGATGAGACTGGACTTGGATCAGAAATTTGAACACTTGGATCAGAAATTTGAACAACTACTTAAACGTTCGAACATCCATTTACTAAATCAAAATAAATCACTAGCAAATCTAAGCCCGATAGCATATCTATGCTGATGATGCTTGTCCTGAGTCATCGACTTAGTAAACGGGTCTACTAGGTTTTGATCTGTGTCTACTTTGCTTATTATGATGCCACCTCGTTCCAATATTTCTCGAATATGGTGGAACATCCTTAGGATGTGCTTGGCTCTGTGATGAGACCTGGGCTCTTTGGCCTGAGCAATAACACCCGTGTTATCACAGAACACCTCGATTGGTTTGTTGATACTCGGAACCACATCAAGGTCGGTGATGAACTTCTTCATCCAAGCAGCCTCCTTAGCAGCATCTGATGCAGCTATATATTCAGATTCAGCGGTTGAATCCGCCACTACACTCTGCTTGGAGCTCTTCCAATAAATATCTTCTCCATTGAGATTGAAAATGAATCCTGACTGTGAGCGAGAATCATCTCGGTCGGTCTGGAAGCTAGCATCAGTGTAATACCTTACAGTGAGCTCCTCTTCCACTGCTCCAATCACCAAGAACATATCCTTGGTCCTATTCAAGTACCTCAGAATGTTCTTCACAAAAGTCCAATGGGCAATGCCAGGACTCTACTGAAAACGACTGGTCATGCTCAAGGCACACGAGACGTCAGGTCTAGTACATAGCATAGCGTACATGATAGAACCAACCGCAGAAGCATATGGAATTGCTTGCATATGCTTAGCTTCAATGTCCGTTACTGGAGATTGTGATTTGTTCAACACGGTTCCTTTAGTCATTGGAACAGCTCCTTTCTTGGATTTTTCCATTGAGAAGCGTGTCATTACTTTGTCTATGTATGTACTTTGACTTAGCCCTAGAAGTCGCTTAGATCTATCTCTATAGATCTTTATTCCCAGAATATATGCGGCTTCTCCAATATCTTTCATTGCAAAACATGATTCCAACCAGTGCTTAACTTCCTTAAGCATAGGAATATTGTTTCCAATGATCAGTATATCATCCACATACAATATGAGGAATGATATAGTGCTCCCACTAGCCTTTCTGTAAATGCCAAGACTCGTCTTCATTTTTGATAAAACTAAACTCTTTAATTTTCTCATCAAAATGAAGATTCCAGCTACGAGATGCTTGCTTAAGTCCATATGTTGGATCCCGTAGGTGTATCAATCCAGTAACAATAACAATAACAGATCTCAGATCTGAGCGTAATCGATTAATACATTAACTATAGATCTAACTCATAATTACGTATGATTAAGTGTTGTATATGTTTATATATTATTAGAATCAATAGTTGTATAAAATTAAGGATGAAGATCGAGAGAGGATTTGGACAGAGTTTCGTCAATTAATCTCTCAAAACTTAAATTATGTGTGAACAGTGTTCACTATTTATAGAAGATAGGTCTGGTTCGCTAACATCCCCTAGCGAACCAGATCCCACTTCGTTACATACATAAATTAGACGAAACACCCTCTGATTCGTTAACATCCCCTAACGAATCAGAGGAGACTTAACTTAAGGTCTAGTTCGCTAAACATCCTTAGCGAACTAGACTTATACTTTAACGAACTACATGAAATAATAATAGTTTATTACATTAAACAAACGACAAATACTTTAACGACAATTACAAAGACTCAAGACGCAAAACCGTGCACTAACACCATAAATGGACTTATTCAATTTGCACACCCTATTAGAATATTTAGGATCTATAAAACCTTCAGACTGAACCATATAAACATCTTCAGAAAGATGTCCATTAAGAAAAGTGGTTTTAACATCCATTTGCCATATCTCGTAGTCATAGTACGCGGCTATAGCAAGCAATATCCTTATTGACTTAGTCATAGCAACGGGCGAAAAGGTCTCATCATAGTCAACACCTTGAGTTTGAGTAAAACCTTTCGCGACTAGCCGTGCTTTGTAGGTTTGTACATTTCCATGCATGTTGGTTTTCTTTTGAAAATCCACTTGCTCCCTACTGCCCAACCATCGAGGGTAGCTCAACCAAGTTCCTTATCATGCATAGATTGCATCTCGACGTTCATGGCATCTTACCATTTCTCAGATTTCGGATCCAAGATATCTAATGTGGTCTAAATTATATATATTTTATACTAATATTTCTACACTTTTAATTAATTTTAAGTAGTTTTTTTTATTTAATATTGATCCTAAATGATTTATATATTAAATTTAAAAGATTTTTTAAATTAAAAACTTTATGATCAGGTTTCTTTTTATTTACATTTATCATTATTTTATATTTTATTAAGTTAGAGTAACTAAATCATTATTTTTTGATATAGATGCTTGTCAGGTAAAAGAAAAAAAAAACGTGAGTTATATAAGGAAGCCATTTTTATTATTTGAGTCCAAACAAGTTGGACCAATTAATTTGTTGGTGGATCGATAAATCGTCTATGATGTCATGATGGCAAACATTGGGCTGGACTTGGACTCAAGTTGGAGATGAATACAAAGAATATAAAAAGCAATATAGGTTAATATTCAAGAAAAAGAGGACGTCTGATTGGGAGGTAAAACGGATAGAGGGGGGCACCATTTTTGGTGCGTTAGGAATTAACAAGCAAGGACACACGTCAATTAAAGTCTCACGGCCAACCAAATAAAGAAGCACACAAGCACAATGGTGAATTAATTTGAGCTACCAGGCACACAACTCAATAATTTAAGCTCACAGGCTAGTAGCTCAATTAATTTTATTTCTTTTTACGATGAACCGCACTTTATTTTTTATTATTGTTTCATCGAGTATTATGGTTGGCTAAACTCTTACACTGCCTGGGTTTGGATGATTACTTTTTAGACTCGTTTTATTTTTAGTTTTGGATTATTTATTGATTGGTGATGCTTTGGTAAAGTTTTAATTTTATTTAGTTATGATGCTTATGCATATTTGGTGTTAATTTATTATCAATTTACTATTCCATGTGCGTCTTTGTGAACGTCTTTCATGCATTGATGCATATTAGGTTGTTTACTGTATGTTTACAACTAGTTTATGGTATATTGTTAACGTATTTCATAGGAGCGGTAATTGAAAGTTTAGAGATACCTAGTATTCTGCCACTTGAGAGACCGGGAGGTAATTACGTGTCGTCTGTTTTGGTCTTTTTCGGTTTGGGTAGTGATTGCAAGGGAGTAAATTAATGTAGACTTCTTTAGATTCTTACAAATCCGAATTATAACCGAATTCAATAAGAATCCCCCTTTACGCCTTAGGGTGTTTTGTGATTCGAGAGACCGGGAGGTAATTTATTCTTTGGGTACCTTAGCATAGTTAGGTAAGGTGAGACCGGGAGGTGATCTGAACCATTAAACCGTTGAGCTTACATGTTATTTAGGGTTCTTAGGTATTGTTGGTGAGACCGGGAGGTGATTTAGCATACTTTAGTTATTCCCTAAGTTTCATATTTTTAGAATACGATACCAATCATAAATTCAAATCCGAGAGTTTACGAGTTGACTACAAGGATTCCTTACCTATGTAGTTGTTTCCCCTATTTGAGTTCTAAACCGATTTGTCCGTGTCAGTTTTAGTTTAAGTATTATTTAGTTTATAGTTAATAATTAAAAAAGACAAAAATCAATTAAATCTATTTATTTAAGTTATTAGTCAGAGTCTAGTTTAGGTGTCGCTAGTATCCTTTCGGTTCGATATCCGAACTTCATTAGGCTTTACTACAGTTGATAGGTACACTTTCTTGTCTAGTGGTCTAGCATTAGGAGAGTCTAGATTTATAAATTTAAAACTAGAGTGTCTAAGTTAGGTTAGGTTTTTAATAGACCATTTTGCACATCAAGTTTTTGGCGTCTTTGCCGGTGATACTTAGGCTGTAGGCTCCCAGCCGGATCAACACGAGATATCTCGTTCTACGTAGGTGCGGAATCTCTACGTAAGACGTTACGAGCGTAGAAGACGATACAATTAAACACACGTTACAACGAACAAATACTCGTTATATTGCAACCTGAAACACGTGATATCAATCACAAATACTGGACAACTCGTACACCAATGACTCGAATGTTAACTTCCTCTTTAAAACAGCCGTAACCTAAAGGCTTATATAATCACGACAACTTCGCCTGGCATGTTCAGGCGAAGTTGTCCCAAACTTCGCTTGTCTAACAAGTTCGCTGATATACAGCGAACTTGTTAGCTAACTTCGCTTACATCAAATACAAAACATTACAAACTCGATTACAGACACTAGACACTGAACTACTGACATCATGCACCAACAGACTCCCCCTTGGCAGTAGCTTCATCTCTTTAGCTTCAAACACGTGTCTTGTAATCTTCAACAATCTTGCATCTTCATCTTTAAGCATGAACTCCTTCGCGTACACAAACTGATACAACTCTTTGATATTTCTTCGCTTCGTCTTTCCAAGCAGGAATATAAAATATTTTCTTCTCATTCAGCACCTGCAGATCAGCTTGTGACAAGTTCACTAGATGCATCGGATCATACACTCTTAGAAGCTCTTGTTCATCTTCGTCCTCCATGACTGCTTCAGCTGTCTCACAATCTACATACCACCACTTCAACTCTTTGAGCACATCCTTGGGCATTTGTTTCATCGGCACTTCTTTCAAGCACCGGATCGGTTTATACTTCATAATCATCCAAGGCTTGCCATCTACTCTCAACCCTCTATCTTTGTCTTTGATAAGTTTTCTCTTCTGTGGTTTCAACAGCTTGAACTTCTTTTCCTTTATACTCTCCTTCCAAACAATCTTCCCGATGACTCTAGCCATATTATCATCACTTCGGTTTATCAATCCCAATCTAGCTAAGTCTTTCAGCTCACATTCTGGCAATGTATTCAATGATCTCAACAATCTTTTGAAGTACTGAACGCCATCATATCTCTTAATCACAAAGAGCCTCAACTGGTCATCATATATCCAGCAAATAATCCCCTTTCTCGCTTCAGCATAGCCTCTAATGTTGTAACTCTTCTTGAACATTGTAGGGACCGCCGGTTTCTTCGTTTTTACAAACCATTGAGCATAGCCTTCTTTCCATCTAGGCTGCTCTTCCCATTCAGTCTCATCATTTCCAATCTCTTGACTCATATATACGTTCTCGACTTGCGGTATCTCATGCTCCACATTCTCCTCTACTATCTCTCCCTCTTCAATATCATTATCAATCACTATCTCTGCACCAATCTTCTCTATCTCATCCACCGGTAATACATCATCATCACCTATATAGTCATCATCCATCACCTCAACCTCCACAACCACCACATCATCACCACCAGCTGCACTTGTCGACTCCCCCTGAGTTGTGGAAGTCCCAAGAGCTTGTATAGTTCTTGGCAACTCACCACCTGCACCTTTCGATGCATTGGGATCATCGTCTCTATCATTGCGCTTCTTCGTCCTCAACTCATCGCCTTTACAGGTCGTCTCCCCCTGAGATGCCAAGAACTCCTTCAAAGCATCTATGAATTTTCCATGTTCTACCAGCAGGGACGACTGCATCTGATTCTCTGCAACTAGGCGTTGAATAGCCTGGGTCTGGATAAGATTTATCCTTGATTGTTCTGCCACGACCCGTTCAAGTGCTGCTATTCGTTCTGAGTCTGATAAGGTTGCATCGAAATTAAACCTCAGATGTGATATATCTTGAGTGTACTGAGGAGGGATTTCCGATGTAACCGGGACCTCAGAAGTAGGCAAAGACGTAACCGCAGGTGGTATCGTCACCGATAACCCTGCAGTGGCCACAACCGTCGACTCAATAAATTGTGCCACGACCTCCGTTGGAGTAAGAGTTGGAGGCGGCAACGATACAATCTCAGGAGCCGAAAGTTGGAATGTAGTGGGTGGGAGGCCAAATGTAGATGAGGTAGCCACCACGGGAACATCCGTGGCGCTTGGCCTTGTAACTTGTAATGTTTAGGGAACCATTGTCATACCGGACAGTGCGGGTGGGGTGAAACGTACCACCCTTGAGCTCTCACCAGCTCCCGAACCTGCACCTGCCCGTTCCCTTCTTGATCTCCGAATCAACTGATGTACCTCTTGTTCATAGTCCGACTCGCTGTCATCATCAGTTCTCTTTCTTTTCCCTTGAACCCGTTCTTGGTTAACTAGAATTCTTCTCGCTACAGCCACATCATCTTCTGAATCAGAGTCAGCCACCGTTGTAGCTGCCCTAGTGACATTCACATTCGACACCCTCTCAACTGAGACTTGCACATTCTCTTCAGGGTCAACCCTCTCCATGTCAAAAAATCCTTGACCGCCAAACTCTGCGTCAAGATCTACGTTCTCCTCCGGTGACACAACAGGAGCAGCAGGTATAGCTTGAGGTGCTCCTGCCTGTTGTGGTGCCGGGTCCCGAAACTCGTCCCCTCGAGCAGGCACATACCCCGGGTTGATCAAGTACCCGAATAGTGGAGTATGTCGAGGACGGAGCTCAGGTTTGCTCCTCGCACTGGAGGATCTGCACTGGGCGAAGATCCTTTTGCTCACACTTTCTACGTATAGGATTGGGCGGCGCTGAGGTAGCGTTGGAGCAACATGATTCAAGATCATTTGGAGAAATCTTGGATACATGATAAATCTCTCACGCGCCACCGCTCGTCTTTGTCGATCGATCTCGTAGAAGACCATCTGACTAAAGCTGTAGCGCTTATTGTAAGTCAGAGCAGTCATCGCCGACTGTGCCCGCCTTTCTCCCTGACATGCATACAATCATGACATGCATGAGAAAGCGCCACTGGTCAAGTAAAAACCCCTTCCTTCTCTGCGTATCCCCCAAGGGACCAGAGTATCCCATCTTCAGAAACGCTCCATCATGGAAAGGAGCCACAAAATCTGTCGGGTCATCCCTCGTCTCATCTCCAAACCGTAAAGCCGCCCGGATCTGTTCAGATGAGAACTGAACAATGTGATTGTTGACTGTTGCGTGCATCACCGGGGGCTCGACCCTACAGTCATATTCCACGGTATGCCAAAAATCCTCAATGTTTGGCAAGGATATTGGCAGTGTTGTCGTAATCGCGTGGAATATACGCGAGCGTAGTAAGAATGTGATGATTTCGCGGAAATCATCAACTCCGCTCGCCTCCGGGTCTAATGTTATATACATGTTGTGACCCGGGAAGAACTGTCATTGGTTGTCTCCACCGTCATCACCTCCTGCACCACCTACAGCAGCCATATCTGCATCAAACAGACTAAGTTAAATAAACGTCAAAGCAAATCACAAGTTCGCCTGTTACCATGAGGGAAGTTGTGATCTATTCTGTATAGGCGAAGTTAGAGGTGGGGCGAAGTTGGAAACAACTTCGCCTCAACTTGAACTTCGTCTAATGAATGTTAAGTAAAAAGGTCCAGGCGAAGTTAATGGTAACTTCGCCTAACCATAACATCGCCTCATAAACTGTTTCAAAAATAATTATCAGGCGAAGTTAAACCTCAGGCGAAGTTACGGATAACTTCGCCTAAACTGTAACTTCGCCGAATTTGAATCGGCAACAGTTAGGTTTTTCCAACGAGGTGAATCGGGTCAATTTGGAGATTGCGGACTCCGTAAAACTTGATTTTATGATGATTTGGACGTTTAGGTTGATTACTACCACGTGAAAACACGTTTGAAAATCGGTTATTGAAGGTTCGGAAAAACGAGGTCGTGAATCGGGTCGAAACGACCTTTGATTAACGTTACGGACAGCGAATAGGTGATACTATCAACACTACGCACCTATAACTCAGATTATAACTGGAAAAAGAACACAGATGAAGATCGATAAGTTCGCTGTGGGTTTAGAGGTTAAGTTCGCTGGATAAGTTCGCTGGGTTTTGAAAATAATGAACCAGTTTGACCTTAAAACTTCTTTATATAGGGTCAGAATTTTACAGGCGAAGTTGTGGATAACTTCGCCTATTGCAGGCGAAGTTATGGACAACTTCGCCGGTATTAAAATTTTCAAAACACACCCCTATAATTTGAACAATTTGCAATTAAGTTTCAAAACATCCTTTAAGGTGTTAAATGATACGATCAAGACCAAGTAACCAGGTATAAATCATACACCTACATAAGTAGAAAAACCTTTTAAAAATTAAAGTACACGGGATCAAATTTCAGTCTCGATAAGGACTACCATGTTTTAGAAAAGATCCGAATAGGAATCATACTAACTACGTGACTGTCACACAGATCCGTGTTCAGCTGTATTATGACATAAAGAAACAGGTTGTAAGCAGGTAAATAACTTAGAATGGTTTTCATCGTTTCTGTGATACGGGTTAGGTTCAATTAAGCTCAAAACTTAAGTGGGCAACAACTCAGAGATTTTGATGCCTCCTATCTATTCTCAAAGCGTATTTGGCTTTCCCCAAGTCACCCCGAGTTGACCTCGACCCGTAGTGTCTGATTAACTAGTAAGTACTCTTCGATGCATTTAGATTCTGCTTCCCGTTCTCTATCTTGCATCTTGATTGAGAAGTCTTATCATTATGAACTCTATAATGTCTCAAATTTTTCTTCTTCTTTTTTTTATGTATTTACACAACTTCAGATAAACTACTGCAAGTCCCGAATCTGGATCACTGCAGTTTCTTGACACGCTATCTTTACGGGAATCAGAACACTCACGGGCTCGTGTATGACTGGGTAATCGCTTTTCTGCCTATCATTCGGAAAGATATATATGGAGACATGCACAACTCATAAGAAGTTTCCACATAAAATCGAGTAGATTTAGTTAGTATCACTTCTACTTTTACGCACCATAAAAAGCTACCATGACATACAATGACTGTTCTAAAGTCTTTTAGGCCTTATAACTTCACTAGTTAAGCACACAGAATCAGTATATCTTTCACTTTCCAAGGTTGGATCAATTTTCTGTTAAACATAGTAAAGGAACTTCTTACGAAGTAGTAGACTTGAAAAATAATTTCATCTCCCGTAAAAAAATTTTAACTTCAATCTCCCCGATCAAGTCAAAGTCTTCAGGTAAACGGCTATCCTGAAGATCCCATGGATCAGCTGGACCGACCACATAAAAGTATGTGTCCTTCTAACTAAGTATGATCGACTAATTTTCAGCGAAAGAATAAAAACACATCATAAACCGCCCCGGTCACTTTCATTCATCTGGTTAATGGCTATCCTCATATTCTACAAGAAGAAATGAGGACCAAACATATCCGAAGACATGTCCTTCAAACTGAGGCAACCGACATAATTCTAAGCGATAGTGACGTTTTTTTTTTTTTTAATACTAAGACAAAAAGCAGGGTTACTCGGGATTAATCATCCCATTCAGCTCAACAAGGTTTTGAAATCTAGTTTTGTCAAACGCTTTCGTAAACATGTCAGCGAAATTATCTAGCGTATCAACCTTTTCGAGCACAATCAGTTTCTTCTCAGCACAATCCCGTATAAAATGATGACTGATGTCAATATGTTTAGTTTTACTGTGTTTTACGGGATTGTTAGTAACTGAGATAGCAGCAGTGTTATCAATGCAAATAGGAGTATGAGTGAAATTCAGACCATAATCGCGCAACTGTTGTTGAATCCAAAGAACCTGGGAGCAGCAGTTAGATGCTGCCATGTATTCTGCTTCACAGGTTGAAATGGCGACTGAGGTCTGCTTCTTGCATTTCCATGACACTAATCTGCCACCAAGAAACTGACATCCACCTATTGTTGACTTCCAACTCTGATTGCACCCTCCATAATCAGAATCTGTGTAGGCGACCAACTCCAAGTCTCCTCCTCTCGTGTACCACAACCCCAGCTTAGGCTTGCCTTTGAGATACCGTAGAATCCTCTTCGCACCCTTCAAGTGAGATTCCTTTGGGTTTGCCTGAAAGCGAGCACAAAGACAAACTGCAAACATTATATCAGGCCTAGAAGCAGTTAAGTACATTAAAGAACCTGTTATAGCCCGATATTGGGTTGGGTCCACATCTGCATCGTTGTCTGAATCAGCACCCAATTTATGGTTGACGCAGACTGGAGTATCGTATGGAGTGCTGTCCTCCATCTTGAAGCGTTTGAGAACATCATGGACATACTTAGTCTGATGAATGAACATCCCATCTTTCTTCTGATCAACCTACAGTCCTAAAAAGAAAGTTAGTTCACCCATAGCACTCATTTCAAATCTCTTCTTCATGACGGCCTCAAACTCCTGACACATGGCGACTTTTGATGCAGCAAAGATGATGTCGTCCACGTAGACTTGCACCAGTAGAAAGTCGCTCCCTTTTCTCTTGAAGAACAAAATGCTATCAATTTTTCCTCTTTCAAACTCATTCTCAAGCAAGTAATCGGATAAAGTTGAGTACCAGGCACGAGGTGCCTGATGTAGTTCATACAGTGCTTTACTTAGCTTGTAAACGTGATCAGGAAAGTCGGGGTCAGGAAAACCCGGAGATTGCTCAACGTACACAACCTCATCGACTTTACCGTTAAGGAAAGCACTCTTCACATCCAACTGAAAAACCTTCATCTCCTTATGTGCAGCAAATGCCAAAAACAAACGAATGGCTTCCAATCTTGCCACAGGAGCAAACACCTCATTGTAATCAATCCCCTCTTGCTTTTAAAACCTTTTACAACCAGCCTCGCCTTGTTCCTGATAATAATCCCTTTCTTATCTCTCTTGCATTTGAAGACCCATTTTGTGCCAATCGCATGCACATTCTTTGGTGTTGCAACCAAGTTCCATACCTCCATCTTCTTAAACTGGGCTAATTCTTCTTGCATGGCTTCGACCCACGAGTTGTCCTTGAGAGCCATTTGATAGTTCTTTGGTTCAATCTGGCTGATGAAGAAGGTGTACCAGCATTCGTTGATTATGCCTGAATCTTTAATGCTTGTATAAACACAGGTGTGCTCATTCAAGCTTTGTCTTGTTTATACACCGTCAGACAGATCACCTATCACATTCTCCAATGGGTGATTTTTGTGAACTCTCGTAGTCGGAACCGCACTGACTTGCAGATTGTCTTCCAGATTCGAAGATAGCTCATCAATGGGTGATTGATGTTGAGAGTGAAACGGATTGAAAAATTCCTCTTCAGTAGAGGCAGCAGGGGTATCGAAAACATTTGAAGAGGAAGGCTGACATTCATCGTACTTCGGTCGTTGCACATAATTGTCTTCCTCATCAAAAATCATCTTCGAAGCAATTCTTTCATCTACTTCTGCACAATCCAAGTAAGGTATGTTAAAAGATTTAAAAATTCTATCATAGTCGAAAACCCCAGCGGGTCCCGTGCTTGGTTTTGGTGATTTGTAACTTGTGATATCAGTGTTACACACCACCTCAACCTTGCTGGTTGATGTATTAAAGACACGTCTGTTGGAGTCCCAACAACGTATCCGACTAAAATTCCTTCGTCGGCTACTTCACCAAATTTAGAATTTGTCTTTAATATCGAACACGGGGACCCGAATGGTTCAAGACCACTCAAGTTGGGCTTTCTCCATGCATAAGTTCATAACATGTTTTATTTAATCTTTTAACGGTTAACTCTCGATTAAGGATATAACAGGCTGTTGCAACAGCTTCAGCCCAGAACACCACAGGAAGTTTCGAATCATTCAGCATGGTTCTGGCTCCTTCAATTAACGTTCTGTTCTTCCTCTCAGCCACTCCATTTTGTTGCGGAGTATACGGAGCGCTGTACTGGTGTTCGATTCCTTTCTGTAAGCAGAAGAGCTCCATCTGATAGTTCTTGAACTCAGTCCCATTGTCACTCCTGATGTATTTAACTCTTTTTCACATAATGTTCTCAACTTTGCTAATCAAATTTATTACCATCTGAACCGTTTCATCCTTTGACTTCAGGAAATATACCCAAGAGTATCGAGAGAAATCATCAGTGATCACCAAGCAGTACGATGTTCCCCCTAGACTTTTTACATTCACGGGACCAAAGAGATCCATGTGAATTAGGTCTAGGGTACTGACTATTGAGTTAACCTTCTTGGTGCGATGGGATTTCTTGTGTTGCTTTCCCTTTTTGCAGATAAGCATTGATCTTCAAACTTGAAATTCTTCAAGGGAACACCCAGCACAAGCCCATTCTTGACAATGTAGTTCATTTTCCGAAGATGAATATGCCCCATTCTCCTATGCCATAATTCGGACTCCGATTCAGTTGCTTTTGACAGAAGACAAGATTCTTCTGTTGCCATTTCAGTCGACCTCATGTCCATTATATACGTATTCTTTTCTCTTGGAGCCCTCATAACTATCCAATCCTCTGGTATCTTGTAACCAGGATATAGCACGATCGCTTCATTCTTGGTAAAATGCACGGAGTAATCTTTGTCACAGATCTGCGAAACACTCAGCAGATTATGCTTCAGTTCTTCAACAAAATTTACTTTCTCTAACGTCATCTTTCCGTTAGTCACAGTCCCCATTCCTGTGATCCTTCCACCGCTCTCTCCAGCGAAACTCACTCTTCCTCCCTGAACAGGTTTCCATTCGTGTAACAAACTCTTGTTACCCGTCATGTGCCGGGAACAGCCGCTATCCACAACCCATTGATTGTTTGCAGCCCTGTTCAACTGTTCCTGCACGATTAAAGCAGATGATTAAAATCTGGGGACCCAAGACCTATTGGTCTTGGGTCGATACATCCCGTACCTTGGCTGTCCAAAGTTAGTATCAGAATAATTTCTGTAAGTCCTAAAAGGATACCTTCTTGGAGATTGACTATGAGGCCTTCCAAACCTTCGTGAATTAAATGAATTATAACTTATGGTTTGGTTGTTAGGAGTGAAAAACTGAGATCTTTTTCTTTGAAAACCTGAATTAGTCCAATTTCTGAACTTTGATGAGTTTTCAGTTTTACTACTATTGTAGTTACTGTTAGTTCCGTTTTCAGTTTTTGAAGGCCTCACTCCTCTGAATCTCTGCTTCAGAGGGCAATCAGCAATTAGGTGTCCTAATTGATTACATCTGAAACAACTCCTGTGTTCAACTTTCTTTTCAATAGTTGTTTTAGATGATGAGGCTGCATTACTGCCCGTTTGTCTCACATATGGTGGTACATACGGGTTTAGTGGAGATTTCTTTTCAGTTGTTTTATGTTTCTCTCCACTTTTTGGTAACACTGCCTTTTCTTTTGTCTCACTCGACTCGGATGACTTGTTCGAGTTTGATGAGACAGGACTAGGAACAGAAATCTTCACATTAGACACAGGCTTACTCGTTTCGCCTTTACTAACTTCTGGATCTTTAATAGTTACCTTAACCAGAACTGTCTGACTATAATCAACATCAACAGATTTCTGATTACTAGGATCATAAGTGTAATTATGATTGTACGGTGGTGGAACTTCATGATAACCAATTCCTCCCCTTTTAACTAGGGAACCTTGATCACTAACGAGGTGATCAAGTATAGCGGTGAAATTTCTGAATTTCTCAAGTTTCCTGTTTAGTTCCACCACTTTCACCTGGTGATCAGCTATCTGTTTATCCCTTTCAGCTATTAGTTTGGTTTTCTCTTCTAACACTTCATAGCTAAGATCAATTACTTGAATTTTTTCAGCTAGATTTGCTTTAAGACTTCTAATATCTTTTTCACTAGCTTTTATTTTTACCTTGTAACTATTTTCTCTAGCTTTAGTGAAATGATGATCTTCTTTTAAGGTTTTAATTGAGCATCCAAACTAACATACTGATCAGTTATAGTTGTCAATTGTTCAAACAGATTTGCACATTTAGTACAAAGAAGTTTAGTACTTACCTCAGTGAGCTGGTCTTTCACATCTGCCATGTAAGCTTCATTTGAGCTTCTGCCATGTAAGCTTCACTTTCGCCAGTCATTTCTCAGTATTTGCAGTTTCGATGTTCGCCAAATTGGCCTGTTCGAACACTTCTTCAACATGCAGATTCCAGTTATACTCCCCATCCCGTCTGGAAATCATGGCTCTATTCTCATTACCACCCCCACTCTGTTGTGTAGACTTGTTTTGACTGCGTTCTACACGTTCATTTGTGCACCCCTTCGCAAAATGGCCATTCTGTTGACAGTTGTAACACCTGACCTTCGACTTGTCAAAACCTGGTCTTTCACCCACAACTTCCTACCAGTCTTCTTCATAAACCTCTTCACCCTTCTCACAATCATCGTCATCTGCCACTGCAGATCCATCTCTTCCAGATCATCACCATCTATCTGATCATAATCTTCATCCAAAGTTGCAGGATCAACAATCTTACCCTGAATGTAATTTTCATTCGAGGCAATGAAAGATGCATAGAGAGCAAACTGCTGTTCAGCAGATTTAACACTCATGGCATCTTTGAGTAGTTGTTGTTTGAAACACCTGGGGAAAAACTACTCTTGGTTGCTTGAGGTTTAGAAGCATTTGATCCTCCAGCTACAAAGCACACATCACCATTCATGTTGAGAGATACATGACCTTCATGTGTTGAGTCAGCGCCCGACTCTCCCTTTGAGTAGTAAGCAGACGAATCAGACTTCGAACTTGAACTTGTATTAACCTTTGCACCATACATTCCTGGATCTTGAACCTGATCAGTAGGTGTCTCTTTTCGAACCATGTTTAGTTCAAAAGTTCGTAGCTTGTTAACTGCTGTTTCCAGGTCATAGTCGGCAAAGTCTTTGTCTTCTCTCATCAACACAGTGTACATCTCCCATTTCAGTGGGAGAGCATCAAGAAGCTTTTCAACAATTTCATCTTCTTTGCAAGCAATTGAATAATTGCTGAGTTCGGTCATCAGATGATAATATCTAGTGATGATATCATCAAGTGATTCATTCTTCAAGTACTTGAAGACCGAGAACTGGGTTTTAAGTAGTTTAATCTTTGAAGCACGAATTCCCACATTACCCTCAAAACGATTTTCAAGCGCTTCCCAAAGCTCTCTAGCAGTTTTATACTTTCTGAAGGTGTGTAGAATCTCTTGTGGAAGAGCCATTGTTATCGCTGCATGAGCTTTGCTTTCAGCCTCATACATTTTCTTTTCTTCTTCTTCCATCTCTTTGTATTTCTTAATCTGATCACGACCCTCATACTCAGCAGTTGGTGGAATGTAACCATCTTGAATGCACACCCACATTTTAGCGTCTTGGTACTTGACATATTGTTCAAAACGATCTTTCCACGCTACATAATCGGTTTTCTTAAGCATCTTCGGTGCCTTTGTAGCCGAACCCGCTTCCACCTCCATCTTCACCAGTTCCGTAATGTTTTATTGAAGACATCTTTCTCAAAACACAAAGGAACCCGAAAAATAAAAATTTTTTTATTTTAAACAGTACTGTAGGCGAAGTTGTGGATAACTTCGCTTAAGTCTGAACTTCGCTGATTCTGAACTTCGCTTCCTTGTTAAATTCGCCTGATGCGGCGAAGTTGAAGCTAACTTCGCTTGAGATAAGCGAACTTGTGAAGTAAGCGAAGTTGTGGGTAACTTCGCTTAAAATAAGCGAACTTGAGAAGGTAGGCGAAGTTGTGGATAACTTCGCTTAACCTTATATCTTCGCCGAAACCCTACGAACAGTGACGGAAACTTCGCCTGATGAACACAAAGTTTTTGTAGGTTTGATTTCTGGATTTTAAGAGGTTTGTGAAGGTGTAATGGGTTGTTTATGATGGTAGGAGGTGAGTATAACACAAAAACTCGATAAACACGTCCCGCGAATAGTCGAACCGAACGATTTCTACACCCGTGTGATAATCCCAAACCACACAATCGAGCAAAAGCTCTGATACCAATTGTAGGTTCCCAGCCGGATCAACACGAGATATCTCGTTCTACGTAGGTGCGGATCCCTACGTAAGACGTTACGAGCGTAGAAGACGATACAATTAAACACACGTTACAACGAACAAATAGTTGTTATATTGCAACCTGAAACAAGTGATATCAATCACAAATACTGGACAACTCGTACACCAATGACTCGAATGTTAACTTCCTCTTTAAAACAGCCGTAACCTAAAGGCTTATATAATCACGACAACTTCGCCTGGTATGTTCAGGCGAAGTTGTCCCAAACTTCGCTTGTCTAACAAGTTCGCCTATATCAGCGAACTTGTTAGCTAACTTCGCTTACATCAAATACAAAACATTACAAACTCGATTACAGACACTAGACACTGAACTACTGACATCATGCACCAACAGACTCCCCCTTGGCAGTAGCTTCATCTCTTTAGCTTCAAACACGTGTCTTGTAATCTTCAACAATCTTGCATCTTCATCTTTAAGCATGAACTCCTTCGCGTACACAAACTGATACAACTCTTTGATATTTCTTCGCTTCGTCTTTCCAAGCAGGATATAAAATATTTTCTTCTCATTCAGCACCTGCAGATCAGCTTGTGACAAGTTCACTAGATGCATCGGATCATACACTCTTAGCAGCTCTTGTTCATCTTCGTCCTCCATGACTGCTTCAGCTGTCTCACAATCTACATACCACCACTTCAACTCTTTGAGCACATCCTTGGGCATTTGTTTCATCGGCACTTCTTTCAAGCACCGGATCGGTTTATACTTCATAATCATCCAAGGCTTGCCATCTGCTCTCAACCCTCTATCTTTGTCTTTGATAAGTTTTCCATTCTGTGGTTTCAACAGCTCGAACTTCTTTTCCTTTATACTCTCCTTCCAAACAATCTTCCCGATGACTCGAGCCATATTATCATCACTTCGGTTTATCAATCCCAATCTGGCTAAGTCTTTCACCTCACATTCTGGCAATGTATTCAATGATCTTAACAATCTTTTGAAGTACTGAACGCCATCATATCTCTTAATCACAAAGAGCCTCAACTGCTCATCATATATCCAACAAATAATCCCCTTTCTCGCTTCAGCATAGCCTCTAATGTTGTAACTCTTCTTGAACATTGTAGGGACCGTCGGTTTCTTCGTTTTTACAAACCATTGAGCATAGCCTTCTTTCCATCTAGGCTGCTCTTCCCATTCAGTCTCATCATTTCCAATCTCTTGACTCATATCTACGTTCTCGACTTGCGGTATCTCATGCTCCAT